>NC_069661.1:175769772-176095227 GCF_027244095.1 Hemicordylus capensis | reverse complement strand
TTTGGTGGCTATAGGCCAGTTCCACTCTCGGAGGCAAGATGCCTCTAAATACAAGTTTCAGGGGAGTACAGCAAAAGACAGAGCATGCCCTCATCTCTTGCTTCTGGTGGCATCTGGTGGGCCACTGTGTGAAACAAGATGCTGGAGTGGATGGGTCCTGGTCATGATCCAGCAGGGCTGTTCTTATGCATATGTCAGGCAGTATAGAAATATGATAGATAAATAAATAAGTAACCAAGTACACCACTCTGGGCTCCTTGGAGGCAGAGCAGGATATACTTGTAAGAATGAATGAAGCAAGCACAGAGGAAGTATAGCACTAGGGTGGATGATGACGACCTGAGAACATTTGGGATTAAATGACCTCAGAAGAGGAACAGAGAAGAGAAAGAAGCCACCATTTCCACCTCTCATCGCATGTTTATACGGCTATCTTTTCCTGATGCATGTCATAGCTTATCAATGGCCCCATTTAAATAATCCCTCATCTATAACTATGGCTACACATTCTATTTCAGATCATACATGAAATGCCAGCTGCAAGGGACTGTGCAGGAATTTTCCCTATATGGAGAAAGCCTAAACAATGAAGCCATAATAGGATCCTTAAGGCAGAAGAATGCTTATATATTGTCTAGCTGCGGGATTCAGAAACTTAATTCTAACCACAGGTGCTTTCAAACGCAATGCGGAAGTTCAGTTGAATTTCATGATTCTCAGATTATTTTTTCATTCGAACACACTCTGAAATTCAACCAAGTTTCAATTTGGCCCAATAAACTGCAAGTTGTAACCAAAGTTTGTAGTTGGCTTGTTTATTTTAACCATGCTTCAATTCTCAGCTTGTGACAAGAGCCCTGCATCTGCCCACAGAAATGCCAGTGCAGAGCGGCCAAGACACAGCTGAGCAATGCCTCTCCATAGTTTCTCCTCCAGATGCGCTCAGGCTAAACCTGCCTAGTGACTAATGATGGCACCAGTACCATAAGCAGTTCCACAACATTAACTCTCTTATACTTGATCTGAATTTGACTTTTCTCACCAAACCTCACCAACCAGTCCATGCACAGTCCTATTACCCCCCCCCCACTTATTTTAATTAATGAAACAAAAAGACCAAAGTGTGCTACAAGTGCACAAATATACTTTTTGGAATACACATAACATCAATAATACATTATACAGCATTTGGTCTACTTTGGTTAGTGTGTCATCTTCAGTTCCTGGAGAAGGCAGATCCAATGATGGTAGTAAACATCCTTAGTTGCATAACATTTGGAATACTGCAATGTGCTTATCAAGTACTGGTTAAGAAACTTTATAGAAATATGAAATGCGCTCTAAAATGGACTCTATAGGGATTTTATAAAGCAAGCAACTTATGAAACACACACAGAGATGTGCAGAACTGGCTCAATGGTGAACCAATCCACTGTGAACCAGGCTGGTTTGAGCTGTTTGATTATGAACCGCTTTGAACCACTCCATCGACCAGACCACCACAGCCAATGGGTTCAACCATACGGGTCTGATCTGAATTTGGTTTTTCGCACCGAACCTTACCAACCAGTCCATGCACAGCCCGCACACACACACACACCCCACTTATTTTAATTAATGAAACAAAAGGACCAAAGTGTGCTACAAGTGCATAAATATACTCATTTGAACACACATAACATCAATGCAGGTTGAGTATCCCTTATACGGACTGCTTGGAACTGCTTGTGTACCGGATTTCGGACTTTTCCGGATTTTAGAAAGTTGTAGTTTCAGGGGCCCAAAGCCCAGTAAAAGAAAAGGGGGACTTTCCGCCATCACTGGGACTACAAGCCCCAATATGCTTTGCGTAACCCAGGGTGATAATGGCGGCAGCACCTGTGCATTGAGGTCTCTGTATGGACTGCACAGAGTGAATAATAAAGCTCTCCT
Source organism: Hemicordylus capensis (assembly GCF_027244095.1). Classification (NCBI taxonomy): domain Eukaryota; kingdom Metazoa; phylum Chordata; class Lepidosauria; order Squamata; family Cordylidae; genus Hemicordylus; species Hemicordylus capensis. Next base: position 176,093,295 of record NC_069661.1, on the reverse strand, counting down.
CCTCAGTGGTAGCGGGTGGCGGAGGAGGGAGTGGAAGGCAGAAACATGTCGAAGGACCTGGTAGTGACCAGGTCGGTGGCACCCACCAGCATGCTCCAAGCACAGCCCGAGAAGCTGCAGCACTACATGTACGTAGCAGGAAAACCCGCAGCCGCCACTTACTGCTGTTCCAATCCTCCGCTGGTGTGGTGTCCGGATTTTGGAGCATTCTGGATTTCGGATGTCCGGATAAGGGATGCTCAACCTGTAATACATTATACAGCAGCACAGATCGCATAGATCTTTAAAATAATGTGGCTACATAAAGATTGCCATAACTTTTGTGGCAGATCATTAAAAAATTGTGCTAAAACATAAAACGCACATATTTCGAAGGAATATTTATGATGACATTAATATTCTTCTTAGCTGTTGAAGAGTAAAACAGACACTATTTGTAAATTGTACTGCACACTTTGCGTAATATATAAACAAGCGTTAACAATATATTGGCCATTACCTTGGTAATGAAAGTGCTGAATTTAAATCAATGCACACAAATTCACAAAGATAAACTTGTCCATAAACTTCTGACTGTAAATAGACACTACACTTCTCCACCTGACTGCAGGAAAAAATTCAATTGAAGCAGACATGCATATAATAAACACTGGTTAATTGCAGAAAATGTTCAACAGTCTGAATTTTAGAACTGAATAGGACTTTTGGAAACATATGGCCAACACAGTTCATTCAATGGAGGAAGAGAGGCAGATATGCGAGGGTACTCGAGCACATAATAATGCACAAATGAATATCAAATGCCTGATGCAAGTAAAATCAGTTGAATCACTCATGATCCAGTGGTTTCATGTAATTGTCATTAATTACGGAACATAAGAGCTTGACGAATAACTAGTTCTGATCACCTCCAGGTCTTTGGAAAGTTCAGTATCCTTTTCTGCTGATGGGACAAATAATAACCTTAGCAATTTACTTAACCTTGTTTAAAATGTAATTTCTAAAAATATATATTTTTAGAAAATACTTTACTTTTATGTCCTCTAGGAAATTTAAGACAGTATGCATGGGAATTTAAGTCAGTGTACATGGAAATTTAAGTCATTATCCAGACAGAAATGGGCCAGGTTGGGTATCAGTTTGAGGGCCCACCCAACCAGCACTGAGGTCCTAGTACCCACCTGACACCTTCAGGAAATGGCAGCAGTACTAGTACTAAATGGCAACAGTACTAGTACTAGTACTAGCAGTACTACTTCAGGAAATGGCTAGCAGTACTGTTAGCAGTACTAGCAGTACTAGGTCTGTCACTCACTGGAGAGGTTATAACTGCCACCATAGCTGCACATTTACCCTTGATTCCCCATTGGCTGCTTGCCACCACAGCATTCTGTAGACAGGGAGGCCCACTTCAGCCAGCCTAAAGCCATTTTGACCCCTGCAAGCTTTCAGCTGATTAGACTTCCTCTCTTCCTGGAAGTCAGCTGACTTCTCTCTGGGAGCTGCCAACCACCTCTTCTCCTTTTTGGCTCTGTCCATGCCCATAGTACACAGCAAGCTTGTGCCTGACAGTCTGAAGTGCCTGAAAGGCTTTCTGCATAATTGTTAGTCATCCTAGCCCTAGTACTTTCTTTTGTTTATCATTTTTTAAAAAAAATGCTACACTGTGGTAGGGATGTGCATGAACCGGTGGTTCGGATGGTGTAGTGGTGGGGCGTTACCTATAAGGATCAAGGAGGCTGCTCTCCCCCGCCCCCCACTGTGTTTCCTCTGCCGGCGCTGTGCCCAAAATAGCTGCACGGATGGCAGCGTACCTTCTTGCTGCCCTGGTCAGCATCAGACCAGAAGTGGCTGGTGTGTGTGTGTGATGTGTGCACTGGCCACTTCCGGTCTGACACTGACCAGAGCGGCAAGAAGGTATGCTGCCACCCCGCACAGCGCCGGCAGAGGAAACACGGAGGTGGGGGGGGGGGAGAGAGCAGCCTCCCTGTTTAACCCTTCTTAAAGGTTAAAAAAAACCCCACGCCGCCAAACCATCTGCCCGCCAGACCTTGCACATCCCTACCGTGTAGTAGTGACAGCTTATCTAAGCAAAGGAGAAGTAACCTACAATACTAAACTGAGGAAATATCTTGAGTCAGCTCAGAATCACAGGGCATGACACCATATCAGGGAAGAGCCACAAGTCAGTGGGAGAAAATACTTGCTTTGCATGTATGAGGGTCAAATAATCTTCTGTGTTCAATCCATGGCAAGGCCAACTGGAGATTATGGATTGGGACTGACCTCTGCCTGGGATTTTGAGAAACTACTAGAAGCCAGAATAGACATTACTGAGTTACAGAAGCAGCCCTACTATGCAGAATGAAGTGGGCCACTTTAAGCAGCAAATTGTGATCAAGTGTGTCACTGCAGAACCCCCTACAAATGGCCTGAAGAGGAAAGAAGGGAGAATGGCACCATACTACATTTCTTTTCCTCATCCTAAAATAACATGAATGGGGGGGTTGAAAGGAGGAGTGGGTTTTGGGTATGATATTAACTGAAAAATAAAAAGGAGGGGAGGGTGCTATTTGGTTCCTCCAGGTAGCAAAATGTCTTAGGGCAGCACCACTTGGACCAACAGTGTTACTCAGAATATAGCAGTTACACTGTGCCTTACCACATTTTAAACAGACATTTATTTTAATTTGTACTAATTTAGCAAGTACTGTGGGACTGGCTAACAATTTTCATTCTTTATACAGAAATTCCTCGTTATTCACAGAGGTTCCATTCCCACCAATTTCCTCAGTTGACAAAACTGCAAATAAATAAACCTTAACTCTATGGGAATTGTCACCTTATGTGGCGCAGCAGAGAAATGCTTGACTAACAAGCAGAAGGTTGCCCGTTTGAATCCCTGCTGGTCTGTTTCCCAGATTATGGGAAACCCCTATATAGGGCAGCACCAATATAGGAAGATGATGAAAGGCATCATCTCATACTGTGTGGGAGGAGGCAATGGCAAACCCCTCCTGTATTCTACCAGAGACAACCACAGGGCTCTGTGGGTGCCAGGAGTCAAAATTGACTTGATGGCACACTTTACCTTTACTTATGGGAATTGGGAGTGAGGTTCTTAAGCACACTTACGTGTGCTGAAAATCACAAGAAAAAGCAGGGGGGGTGCAGAAATAAGCAAAGTACCTTGCTCTCCAGCCCTCTAACAATGCCCTCCCAAATCCTCTGCTTTTTGTTCCTTTTTTAGAGTTGGGGGAGGGGGGGTGCAGAAGAGAACCAAAAATGGTTCAGCACTACAAGACAGCAGCAGCAAGTGATGTCAGAACTCATACAGCCATTCAAGAACCACAGAGAGATGAAAATAACCCTATTTTTGCCCCACAAATAAAGAAACTGGGTCCATATGACCCAAACATAGATACCCGAAACCGTGGGTGCTGGGCCACCTGTACACCAAAACACATGAAATTCAAATTTATTTGCAAAGCCTTAAGGTTGTCCTGACTTTGCCAGTTGCAAGTGAAACTTTATCCAAGCAAGAGCTAAAGTGCTTTTAAATGTAAAATGTGTTTGCTTTCACATGAGTAAGCAGCCTGCAGCTACAAGCCAAGCAATGGAATGGACAGATAATGGTGGGTTTTCAAGCTTTCTTTACAGAGGGGCTCTATCCAAACTCAATTTGCTGAATAGGAACACAGAGAAATTACTGGCTTTAGGAAACAAAAACATGCACAAAGTAATAAGAAGACATCACTTAGGTATTTTTTGCTCATCAACCTTTTCACTTTAAAAATGAAGACTATCTGCTGCAGCAGAATAATACACATAGGGAACAGTGTGTGTGTGTGTGTGTGTGTGTGTGTGTGTGTGTGTGTGTGTGTGTGTGTGTTTGACAAAAATATGTAAACACAAGTAATCCTTGAACATTTTTGAATTAAAAGAGACTATCTTTCTTTTTTTATTGTTCAGCCACCTCAACCTCATTTCAGCATGGAGAGTTTAACAGTATGTCAGGTGTGGAAACTTATTTCATGGGTGGATGCTAGAGACAGATTACTAACTATGAGTGTGAAATCTCATGATGAACAGGAATTTGTCTTCCATTAAATAAGGGGAAGAGAGGCAGCATTCTGCTTTTTAAATACTTGTCTATATGTATACTCACTGTGCAAGAATTAATTTAATTTCAGATCAAAATACAAGATACACACATAGGCTTTGATTCAAAGAGGCCACTTTGGTGCATGCATGCTATGCAGGTACCTTGTAGGCTTTTCCCTTGACAACAACTCCTAGAATATTTAGGTAGCTATCCCAAATCCCCAGTTTTGCTAGCTGTTGTGAAAGACTGCTGTCAAGAGAGAGAACTGAGAACCCTGGTTCCTCACAATGCAGAAATAGTGATGTGATTCTTTGGATTCTGGTCATAAAAACAACAGGTATCTTACATATTATTTCAAGCATACAAGTGTTCACCACCATTAAAATCTGAAGATTTATAATCATGCCCCAAATCATGTTTAGCTCAAATAACAATTTGATCTAGTTTATCAGAGGATAAGTGCCCAGAAGCCAGATACCAGGAAATTACTCTATAGATCACTTTTTTGTAACTTCAGTCAAGACTATGGGCTATCATTTATAGAACAAATAAATCAAATCACTGCATTTGAGCACAATAACCCTTCTCGATTATTTACAGAGATGAACAGGAGAGCACTTGGAAGGGGGGGGGGGGAGTTCCTTCAAGAACTCATTGCAAAATATCTATGAATAAAATTATTGTTAATAATACATATAACAATAATGAATTCTAATGTAATGTAATGGGGAGCACAGGCAGTGACCCTAAATATAGGAATAGGGGTGCTACCAGAGTTTACCTGTTTTCATCAGTGAAATGTTAGAGAGTTTATGTCAGTTCAATAGGAAAAATCTGAGGAGGTTTTTTAAACATTCATGCTGATTCAGAGACCACAATCAACACATCTGGATTTCAACATATGGATCAGCTGTAGAAAGGACACAAACATTTGCTCACACATGTGGCAGTGAACAGACTGCATCCAGAAACCTAAGAAACTCCATGTAATCTGATATGTAACTCCAGATGAGAGTCTGTGTATAAGCTTGCCATCTGCATAAAGACAAGTGTGAGTAATGCGTCTTCTTGGCATTGTTCCCACATGTTGACAGGTTGAGTCATGTGGCCATTAAGTCAATAGTTATTACGTGGAAGGATAATGCATTCCATATGAAATGGACAAAACCAAGTACTAGTTTCTAAAAGATGTTAAAAATAGCATTTCTGGTTGCCAAGAGGTTGATATTGAGGCTGTGGAAATCTTCCAATCCCCCTTGGTGCGAGGACTGGGTACAGGACCTGCTTAAGCTTGCAGCACATGAAAAATGGGCCCTCTTAAAAGTAAATAAATTGGATAAATGGTCTGAAATTTGGGATAACTTTCTTAATCTTTTCTTAGAATAAGAATCCTTCTGACCTATCCACATCTTCTAGTGCATTGGTGATTCTCCCTTGTTCTCTTCTTTTTTTCCTCTTCTTTTTTTCTTTCTTTCTTTCCCCTTCCTCTTCTTTCTTGGGGGTGTGTGGGGGGACAATTTGGGCATTTCTGCAGGAATGTTTATTATCTTAGGTAAAGAACAATATGATGCCCGCTCCAGTCAATGGGTGGCTGATCATCAGGCAATGTGCTGAGGCATCATGGTGATACATGAGCACTGGTAGGCTATGCCACTAAAACAGGCAGTGGCAGCAGGGACATTCCTATCTTAAGGTACTGGAAGAGGTATATTCTGGAGGGGCAAGGAGAGGAAAATTAACACCATGTCTCAGTGGGGGTGAGGACTGGAGGTGGCAGTGCAGCGGCATAGTGAGAGGAGAGTGGGCAGCTTTCCCCACTCATGGCAGCACCCACCCCATGGACACACAAAAACCCTTCACTCACTGACCATCTTTGAGAGCAGCCACCAAGCTCCCAGCACCTTCAGGTTGGGTTCCCACTGCTGCCGCTGGCCACCTCCAGCCACCTCCTTTGGACACTCAGCAGATGGAAGGAAGGTGGCACATGTACTCCTGCTGGGCCACGTGTGTGCCCTCCTCCCATCACCTGGGAGCCTGGCTGATGGGAGGAGGATAGGTGGAGCCAGGCAAGCAGCTGATAGAAGCAGCTGGCAGCAGTTTCAGGTAACCAGTGGTGGTGTGAGCCTGGCCAGAGTAAGGGGGAGCTCGCGGCTTCTCCCGATGCTCAGCAGCTCCCAGATGCAGGGCACAATGAGTTTTATGAACCAATCTGCCCTATTTCAGCTCTGTTCCTGTGGCAGTGGACAATGGGATGGTGCCCATAGGGATCAGTCCTCTGCACCCTCCCTGCACCATACATGAGGTGATTCCCCTCATGCTGCCACTGCATTGCTAACACTATTTTGTATGAGATTTTGTATGAGATTTTTATATTTTGTATGAGATTTTCACTAAATTTGTTATCAGAATTCTGCAAGATTGAGGAACCTGAAAAACCAAGTCTCAATAGCTTATACTGAACTTACGGATTTAAAAATAACTCACACTTTTTTGAGTTTGATAAGCAACCTTATATTTTTCCCTAGGTCTGAAGGCACTATTTAGTGAAATTAATTGAATAAATACACTTTAAAGCATTTCCTTTAAAGGAGGCATTGGCACTGATAACATATATAATAAACAATGTATCTATGCTCCTGGACATAGGCAATATATATATAGACTGATTTTCCAATAAATAAATTCTTTGCTTGGATTGTTTAATTCAAAGAGTTGCTTATGTTGTTTAGTTAATCTTCATTAGACTTACCCAAAATATTTCTATTTCCCTATCATAAATATTGAATGAGATAATTAAATTATTGGTTAGAAAATATACAATGGATGTAAATTTTACTAATGCATTCATAACCAAAGCTGAACTGAACCAATCCTTAGAGGTCTTTAACAGAACTTATGGTGTGTCTAGGACTACTTTGTATTGATGAGATGGGATTATTTCCCAAGGTCCTTGTTGCTCAGTTTTTTTTAATTGTTCAGCATTTTAACAATTAGATTGCATTGATCTGCCTGTTGCAACTTAAATGCAATCTCTGAGTCTGAACAGCCATTTAAATGCTTTAGTACTGAAACAGTGTATTAAATGGTCACAATCATAAATGTCAGTAGAAGAAGAAAGTTCCACATCCAATGTATTTGATACTAACTCCATGTTTCTTAAACTTAGTGTGTGCATTAAATAGATACTAATTAGTATATGCATTTTGAAGAAATGGTTGATTGGTTGGTTGGTTGGTTGGTTGGTTGGTGTGAAATAAAGTCACATTTCCTGATGACCTAAAGACAGCAAATTTGGCATACACAATTCTACCAGTGAAATTAGCACCATGCACTACTTTTAACACTAGAGTATGCTTGGTGAAAATTTAAATAATTGTTTTGTGTTTTTTAGAAGGAATTCTGAATAAGGTCATCAGATTTTAATTGCTGAGAACAGATATGTTCTCATATCGTAACTTGATATGTTCTTATAGCAGAGAACTGAAATCAGAACAGTTATGTTCTGAATTTGCGGGTGGTGATCTCTACCACAACATTTAGAAAGGCTGTGGAACAAAGCACTGTGCTGTCAGATTACTACTACTACAGGTATGATTTTGTAGGCATTAATTTCTGCTAACCTGGCAACCTATGGCCATATTTCTATCATCCCTCTAGATGCATGTGTAGGCAGACTGCCTATTCTAAACAGAACATTAAGGGTCAGTTCATATGTTGCCCTTTTAGGGAAGGAACATCCTCTATAATAAAGAGCCAGGGTGTGCGCCCGTGTCTCTGCGCCCGTGTCTTTCTCGGCCGCAGAGACATGGCGGCCATGTTGGCTCCTGGTCCGGGAGAAGGAGAAGAGGGGACCGGGGAGCAGAGGCGGCGGCGGCGGGTCCAGGCCAGCTGCGGGGATAGGAGGCGGCAGTGGGTCTGGCCCGCCCGCCAAAAAGAACAGGAGCTGAAGCAGCCGCAGGGAAGGGAAAGACACCGGGGGCGGGCAGGCGGCCATGTTGGCCGGTTGGTCAGCCCGGGCACAGGAAGGCCAGAGGCAGACACGGGGAAGACAGAGGTGGGGGCGGCGGGTCTAGCCCAGCCGCTGGAAGAGGAGAGGCGGCGGAGGGTTCGGCCCAGCCGCCGAAAACAACAGAGGCGGCGGCGGTTTCGGACCGACTGCGGGGCAGGGAAAGACGGCGGCGGCGGGACCGGCCTGACCGCAGGGGCGGGGAGGGGGAATACGGCGGAAAAAGACAGCAGCAGCGGGACCGGCCCGACCACAGAGAGGAGAAAAATGGCGGAGCCAGGATCCGGACCGAGCACAGGGAAGAGCAAAACGGCCGAGGCGGCGGAGGAAGCCGGGCGCAGGGGAGAGGGCGGGCCGAGTGCGGGGAGAGGAAAGACGGCGACAGAGGCTGCCCTACTAGCGCCCGTTATTTTAACGGGCTTAAAAACACTAGTAGGACATAAAGCCCTTCACCAGAACAGATATGTTCTCATACCATAACACGAGATGTTCTCATATCAGAGAACCGCTATCAGGACAGATAGGTTCTAAACATATTTTTAACACTTAGTAATTAGATCATTAATTCCCAAATCAGTTCATGCCCAAAAGAACCAGAAGATCTCTCTCACATTCAAATTTACTAGGATTCAAATTTACCATATATGGTCGTTAAGCAATGAAACTAATACTGTTTGAAGTTGAAATCCTTTCATTTCAAACTGTTCTTTTACTTCCCTTTTGGAGCACATTAATAAAAAATTCCGTGACATACACAGATGGCCCTTGAATACCGTTTTGCCCAATCACGGCCAATGCCCTGTATACCAATTCAGTTATCAGAGGGTAGTTTCGCCTATTCACTGTTGTAGCTGTACTCCCCCAACTAAATTGGTATACAGTTTAAATGGCCACTGGATTGGATGCAGTGAAACTGGAAGCAAGAGAGTGCTTTTGGATCCATGAGCTTCTGACACTAGCCCCAGGAGGCCTCAGCCTCAAAGACAGCACATGACACGTCCATAGAAGCCAATCCTAGACTGCTGAACACTCTATCATGGACATTCAATGATTGTTAATGAAGCTGGTGCACCTTTAATATAACATCAAAGCAACTGAAGACAAAAGCCAAAACGTCTTGAACATTATACTTCTGTTGGTTAGTCAAAAACAAATTTGTACTATTATTTTGGATTAACTGCATCTTTCTGGGAACTAAAAATACTTTTATGCAGTTCTGTTTGCAGCTTTAAAAATCACCCCCACCCCCGCTCCACATTTATACAACATACATACATGGGCACTCACCCATTTACAAAACCCAACTTACTAACAACCCATACCTACAAACAAAGTTTCATCACATATTAAATTAATGAAGTCCCCAACTTACAAATGCCAATCTGACATAAAAACAAGTCATCCCTTACTGGAACTATTTGCACACCAATTTATGAACATCCAGCTTATAAACAAACTTTTCAAACACAACCTGTTTGTAAGTTGACAACTGTGTGTGTGTGTGTGTGTGTGTGTGTGTGTAGTATGTATGTGTGTATATATATATGTGTGTGTGTATATATATATATATAGAGAGAGAGAGAGAGAGAGAGAGAGAGAGAGCGCACCTCATTGCCTTCAGCCTTTGGGAAAAGGTAGAAAACAAATCAAAATAAATGAAAAGAAAATGATTACTGTTGGAATCACCACGTTTTGTACAGTATTTTAGTTCTACGCACATTCCAAACTGAACCAAGTACCTTCATTCTCTCATTCATTCATCACATTTATATACCACCCTATATAAAATCTCTAGCTGGTTTACAAATTTAAAGCACAAACAATTAAAATGTTAAATCACATACAATAATTAAAACTAACTATCAATAAAACTTTAAACACATTTTGAACTAAAAGCCTAATAAAATAAGTGCATTTTCAGAAATCACTTAAAAACAACCACAGATGTGGAGGTTCAAGTATCATTTGGGTGCATGTTCCCAGCTTGGATAAACAGACTTTTCCATTCACTTCAAGTGTGTGCAACTCTTTGTATGGCTCTCTTTATATATGCAGAGTCTGTTAAATGGTCATTAATGTGTTTTAATGTCCATTAAAGCAAATGGGAAGCCTCATCAGGAAGAGAAGTTCCATATGTACATATGGAGAATTTGTGTAATTGTGAAGGTTGGAGGGTTTCCAGCTGATTGCACAGAAATTTACTGCTATCACGTATTGTAATATATACGCTTATATATGGTTGCTAGCAATGCTTTTCTGCCAGCTCCCAGGAACCCCCTCATTTGTGTTTGAGTCTCCAGGCCTGGAGATCTCACTCTTGACCTGCTCAGGAACTTCACAGCATCATGAGCTCTCCATTTGTGGCACATGGGGACAGGTCACTTAGTGGGCTAGATTTGGCTCCTAACAAGCAAATCGGAAAGGGGAGGAAATGCACGTCCTCCCTATCTGGGATACCCTAAGTAGACTCCAGAATGTAACTAAAGCAGGTTAATTTTCTGACAAGGTCACTCTGCACCACCATCTGCCTCACCATCCCCTCCTTTTGCAAAGGATAGCAGCAAGCTAATGCACCAATTAACTCAGTAGGAAGAATGCAGATAAGACTTGCAGAGGTAAATATCCACCTTCACAAAAGAGTTTGAATCAGCAATAAGAACCGAGAGATGCACCCATTAAAAGTACTGATTGGATTATTGGACCCTCCATACATGCAGATTTCCTCTTCTTTCGTCTGTGCACTCTGTTTTCATTACAAAGTCTTGGCATGCCTCGGCAATTCCCACATTGTTACATGCAGGAAGAACAATCAGCAACAATGGAATCCTTGCTGGTTCCACCCAACACACCTATCCAACAAAAAAGGTCAATTGGAAAGTGTCCCCAGGATATATTTTTGGGTATAAGAAGTCCAAGTTTCATGAACCAATGTGCTCTTTGTGTACCATCTTTGGCTCTTGGAGTCACCAGCTGCTGCTTGTGTGATTTACTGCTCACAGGCCATGCCAGGCTGAGTTCAGTTCTTCGTGACATTCTTCAGATCAGCTTTCTTGCCCAGCCTGATCTGCCCAGTCTTCCTCGCCAACATAGGAAGCTGGTTCCATGGAAGAAGCACCCTCTTGGATTCACCTCTTATCAACTAATCTCTCCAACCTTCTCACCCCTGTCTCTAGCAAAGCTGTCCCGGAAGAATGAGATCCTTTGGTGGTTCCAGGAGCCTTGAGATCCCTTCATCCAGATCAGGTGATATGAACATTTCCCCCTTGCTGGGCCCATATTTATCCCTATTCCGTTTTCCTAAATCCAGCCGTTTCCCTCTCTAAAAAGCCTCTTTTTCTTTCCTGCCTGGGAATTTATACAATTAGGACTTTAAGCTAAAAGGCCTCATTGCAGTTAAACCTATTTTTAGTAATAATATAGCTTTAACCACACATTTCTTTCCACTGTACCCCTCCCTACAATAAATACTTTCTTTTGATTTTGAAACGTAAATCTCATCTCAGTCTAGTCATTTCCTGGATCCACGACTTTGTGCAAATTTAAATCTGACATGAAACTGTCCTTTCTGAGCTAATTTCCCCACACAAGTCCGAACACAGTTTTAGGGATGTTCACCAATCATCCTGGGCCAGTTTCATCAACAATACATGAGTGATTATAAATGTTTTGAGAACACCATTTATTATCAGTCTTTGTTGATACGTCAATGGATTTCACTGCTGTGTGAAATTACAGGAAATGGCCAATTTTCAGTGTCAGAACAAACAATAACACTGTATTTTCCTTTATATTTTATGTTCTGAAATACAGTTTCACACCATTTTCATGCTAAATTAAATATTTGGCCACTGGCTAAGAACACTGATCTTTGAGCTACTTGGCACTGGCTGTTAAATCCTAGTTGCTTTTTATGGGAATCTTGGTGTGTATTATCTTTCTCTAAATTTTCCAAGTATAACCTACTTTTCAGGCTCTAGTAGCTTTGTGAAAGAAATGCTATTTATCTGCCTCCACAAAAGAATATACATATTTCAGAACAGAGACAATTTGTTTAACTAAAACAGCTTCTAAATCTTATTTTTTTGCAAACGTAAACATAGCACTATTTTTATTGGCTCATTCTTGGCACACTAAACCCAATACACAAATGCTGTTACTGTTATTTGGATACAATATAAGGCATGGTCTTTTAAAACATAAAAAGGCCAGCTTCAAGATCCCTTGCCTCAATGAGTTCAGTGGTGCTTAGTCATGATGGTCTGTGCCCTAAACCATTTAGTGTCCTCTGTTTTTGTTTTGTGTATGTTTGCTTGGCTGTACAAGTCAATCTTTAGATGAAATTGTGTTGCATGTGGTGTTCTGAAGCAATCCTTTCCTTATTCTTTTTGTATACTCTTTATACAATTAATGTTCCACCTCCCTGTACCTAATGAGGATTTTAAATATGGTTGTACTTCTGGGCTAAACACAACACGCTATCCACCCCTTTATCTGTCAAATGTCCTCTTCTTCATCAATTTATAAACATGCTATTGAAACGCATGATGAAGTGCAATCTGCCAAGCCTTCTGCTCATCTTGTAGTAATGTGCCAGCATCTAAGGATGACAAGTAATACAAAGAAAAAGGCATGGCTTCTTGAAGACAGACAGGAAAAAAGCAAAAGGTAGAATAACTAAAAAGACAATAAACTTATACCCAGGAATAATTAAACAAATGTTTCTGTACTTGGGGAGTTATGCTAATCTCACCAAACCAGACATCTCTAAAGACATATCCATCTGAACTCAGGCTACTTAATATTTTACTTATTCCACTATAGAAATTAGAATGGTATGATTCTGACATTTGCCTGCTTCTATTTGAGAGACATTTGTGAAGAGCCACTCAAAATATGACTACAGATATGTATCTTTGTAATGAGTAAATGATATAATTCCCTCCCCATCACTGACTGTACTCCGTCATTTCTCTTGGACTGGAGACCGACTATTCCCACATAACAAAGATATGTATATTCCTATACATGTTATTTTAAAAAGAACATCATGAGAAGCTTTAAATACTTGTTTGAAATATGCTTGTATCAATAATGTACAAAATGCCAGCACTGGTTCTTCGATATCAGTTTACAGATCTACTTTCCAATTAATGTGACTGGAATAAAAAGAAAATTGTGTTGTCTTTTGCATATGTCATACATAATACAGTACTTCCAATGTGAAATGAATCTCTCTGCTAGAAAAAAAAAGTACAGTGGCATTCAAACAGTAACATTTTAAGCAAAAGCTGCTTTTGCAGTTTCTCAGTTGTCCAATGTGCTTAATTTATTAAAAAGGAGGAATGCCTGGCCATTTGCCCTTTGTTTGTTCATTAGCTCTAAAGCAGTGCTGCACAACTTCGGCCCTCCACCATCATCCCCAGCCACAGTGGCCAATAAGGAATTATGGAAATTGTAGTCAAACACCAGAGAGATAGTCTTGTGGTAGCAAGCATGACTTGTCCCCTTAGCTAAGCAGGGCCCGTCCTGGTTGCATATGAAAGGAAGACTAGAACTGTGAGCACTGTAAGATATTCCCATTAGGAGATGGACCTGCTCTGGGAAGATGATCTAGGTTCTCTTTCTAGCATCTCCAAGATAGGGCTGAGAGAGAGTCCTGCCTGCAACCTTGGAGTAGCCACTGCCACAGTCTGTGTAGGCAATACTGAGCGAGATGGACCTATGGTCTGACTCAGTATATGGCGGCTTCCTATGTTCCTAAAGTTGTTCAGCCTTGCTCTAAAGGATGAAAGGATATTCTGGGATACTTGGTTCTCATAGAAAGGCACTTTGCATGAGGCATTTTGTGTGTCATGACATACAATTTGCGTCCTGATACAAATTAAGCTCCAAGTCATGCTGATTGTTACATCTCTCTATAAAACTAATTTCAATTACAGGAAAATTTCAGATGAATAGGGACAGCATACTTTCTCCATAATGCCAAGATTATGCCAGTTTCTTGTGTTGGTTTACGAAGAATAAAATATAAGGGGTTAAAATGATGTGCACATCTACAGTTCATATTAAAAAGCAAGGACTATTTCTTTATCAACTACAGACAGACAGAATTCTAGCACTATTTCTTGTGCTCTAGCTAATATATGATTTGCAGTCTATATCGAGATTGCTGGGTTTCTGTAATAGTTTAGCATTTAAGATGTGCAAAGCCAAAGTCAGTGGAAGTTGGTATCAGAAGTGGGACAGGCAAGCAGACATGATAGACATGGTAGACTCTTGATAGCAAAAGGCTGCATCTGACTCACAAAACAACAGACTCTGATTATCAGCTAATGCAGCAACGGTCATGGCTCGTTCTCTCCCTAAGTACAGTACAGGAGATCATGACACACATTAACACAGGCAAATTGTTCATGTTTAAGAGTTAAAGTGTATGGGATGGCAGCTAACCCAAGATTTAATTATCATTTAAAACATTTCTAGGCCACCATTAACTAAAACACACACACACACACACACACCCCATCTTCCAAGTAGATTATAATTGTATTAAAAGCAAAGAAAAAGAGACTAGTATCTAAAAGACTACAGAAAGAGAAAAGCAACAAGCAGTTGTTATAAAATTTTATTCCAAAGGAAATAGGATTGCTAGGAAAGGATTGTGCTGACCAGCCACTTAAAGGAAAAGAGAAAAGCAAACATTCTTAAGGAAATTTTACATAACTTCAGTGGCACCATGGAGAAGATCCTATCCAAAGGGGATATCCCTGTTATTCAGAGGGAAGGAAGGACAAAGATAAGGTCATCTAGGTAGGCTCAGGTCTGCCACAATCTATATAACAATGGGGCATCATTTACATTTCAACATGAGCTGGAGACTGAATTCTCCCCCTGCCTATGCTTTTCATCTTGTGAAATAAGTCACAAGATGAAGAATAAATAATAAGAATTATTTCTTGTTTACACAGTCAGACAGGTGTTATTGACTGGTTTGTTTTATCCAGACATCGAGTCCTTCCCAAGGACCTGGGTTGGCTGAATTTTATCATCAACACTGTTTGGTTATTATAGATATCGTCGCAAAATATAGGCTGTTCCCAGTAAAGTTGCTTTTTGAAATTGGCTGATGGTGATTTCTGCGGCCCCTATGGTGTTGAGGTGCTCTTCAAATTGTTTTGGAATTGCAATTAATTTGGGACTATTTTGGTCTTTTTCTGCCACAGCCTTTCAATTTCAATTTGTAGATCTTTGTATTTGGTGATTTTTTCTATTTCTTTTTCTTCTGTTCTGCTATCCCCTGGTATTGCTATGTCGATTATTTTAACTTGTTTTTCTTTCTTCTCAACTACAGTTATATCTGGTGTATTGTGTGGCAGATGTTTGTCTGTTTGGAAGTCCCATAATATTTTGACATATTCATTTTCTACCACTTTTTCAATTTTATGGTCCCACCAATTTTTGGCTACAGGTAGCTTGTATTTTTTGCAGATGTTCCAGTGTTTCATCCCTGCTACCTTGTCATACCTTTGTTTGTAGTCAGTCTGTGCGATCTTTTTACAACAGCTGATTAGGTGGTCTGCTCTTTCATCTGCTTCTTTACAAAGGTGGCACTTGCTGTTTGTTGTGGATTTTTCGACTTTTGTTCTTAGTGCCTGTTCTTGTGCAGCCAGTATTAAACCTTCTCTTTCTTTCTTCAAGTTGCCATTCTTAAGCCATTGCCAAGTCTTGGTGATGTCTGATTTTCCACTTATATTGTGCAAATATTGACCATGCAGTGGCTTATTTCTCAATTCTTCTGCTCGGTTCTTGACTTGTTCTTTCTTGTAGGCCTGCTTTGTTTCATTGGTGTTGAATAGTTTGGCATTATTGACCATTTTAAGTGCATCTTCTTCCCTGTCCTTGATATATTCTTCAAGGCCTCTCTTCTCCTCCTCTACTGTTTGATGGATTTGCAGCATTCCTCTTCCACCTGAGCTCTGAGGGAGGTATAGCCTATCTACATCACTGCCGAGGTGCAGAGCATGATTGATGGTCATGATTTTCCTGGTCTTACGATCTAGCGTCTCTAGCTCTGCCAGTCTATTATTCCTGCAGTGTCTCTGATAACAGGTATAGCCCAGGTGTTTATGGCTTGTATGGTGTTTCCGCCATTGAGTTTGGACTTGAGGATTTTTCTAATTCTCCTGATGTATTCACTTCCAATTTTTATTTTAACTTCAGTGTGTGCAATGTTATCAGCCTGTTGAATGCCCAAGTATTTGTAAGGTTCTTTCTCTTCCAGGTTCTTGATCTCGCTTCCATTGGGCAGTTCTATTCCTTCTCTTTTTGTTATTTTTCCTCTGCTCATTATTAATGTAGCACATTTGTCTAGTCCAAACTCCATTGCTATATCGCTACTGAATATACGGACAGTGTTTAGCAGTGATTCGATTTCTGAATGGGACTTTCCATACAACTTCAGATTGTCCATGTACAGCAGATGGTTTATTTTACTTGATGTTTTAGATGTTTGGTGTCTGAGGCCTGTTTTGTTTAGTATTTGTGAAAGTAGGGTCATGGCGATTACAAACAACACAGGGGATAGTGAGTCCCCTTGGAAAATACCTCTTCTAGTGCTAACCTGTCCAAGTGTCTCGCCATTGATTGTTAACTGTGTACTCCACATGCTCATTGCTTTTTTATATAAATATCTGAATGTTTTTGCTGACACCAGTTGTTTCTAAACATTTTAGTATCCATGTGCGAGGCAATGAATCGAAGGCTTTCTTGTAGTCAATGCATGCGACACTTAGATTGGTTTTTCTTCTCTTGCAATTTTCTAAAATCATTTTGTCAATCAGCAGCTAGTCTTTTGTGCCTCTGGTGTTTGGACAATTTCCTTTCTGTTCAACTGGAAGCTGTTTGTTAGCTAATACGTGTTGCATCACTTCATCTGCTATTATTCCAGTTAATAATTTGAACATGGTTGGCAGGCAGGTTATCGGTCTATAATTACTTGGAACTGCACCTTTTGCTGGGTCTTTCATGATGAGATGAGTTTTCCCAGTTGTTATCAATTGTTCAATATCACCTCCTTGCAAAATGTGATTGAACTGTTTTGATAGTTGTTTATGAAGGCTTGTTAGGTGTTTAAGCCAAAAGCCATGCAGTTTATCGTCGCCTGGTGCAGTCCAATTTTTAATTTTCTTTGCTCTTTCACTTATTAATTCTGGTGTTATTATTAGATCTTGCATTTGTTGGTTACATATTTTGACCTCTTTCACCCAGCCTGCTTTTTTATTATAATCTATTGCGTTGTCCCATAATTTCCCCCAGAATTGCACTGTTTCTTCTTTATTTGGTGTTTCTAGGTTTCTTGCAGTTTCTCCTTCTATGCTTTGCTAGAAACATCTCTGATTCTGCCTGTGTTGTGTAATTCTGGCTTCGTATCTGCAAATCTTCTTTGACACTGCTGTAATTTGCAGCTTTATTATTTCCAGGACTTCTCTAATTTTCCTTGAATCTGGGTGGTATTTTTGGATCAGATACTGTTTGGTGTTTTCATTCTTCAGCTTCTTGTCTTTCATATCTTTAAATTTACTAGCATCTGATCTAAGCCTGGCGATTTTATTTATTATTAATAAACAACAACAACAACAACAACTCCCATTGGTTGGGGAGGGAGGATGACCAATGTGAGCAGCAGCCAAGGTAAGTTTCATCCATCCTGCTGGAGACGAGGCCATACCTCAGTGGTAGAGCTCAAGCTTTGCACTTAGAAAGTCCCTCTATCAATCCCTGATATCTGAAGATAGGGTTGGGATTGCTGAAACCCAAGAAAGCTGTTGCCAGTCAGCATAGATAATATTAATCTAGATGCACCAATCGTCTGTTTCAGTATAAGGCAGACTTCATATGTTCATGTTCGAATAACACCCAATTCTACATAAATTCAACAGAACCTTCTTATGAAAACAGAGAAACTGTAGTTGTCATTCAAACCCTGCACAAATTTGAAAAGTATCACCAGCATGCTTCAGTAAGGACCATACGTCTTGGCATTTTTTCCTATTTCAGCATGAGGCAAAAAAAAAAAAAAATCTAGCTGAAAGCTATTTTGCTGGAAGAAGTGACAGACATGTCTGAGTCACGAAAAATACGTATGCTCTGTGCCTGCTAGCAAAAAGGGATAACGTTGATTAATAGGAAAGCAGGGATCTAAGGCACTGCAAGAAAGAGTGTGAAAAATGATCAAGGTTCTCTTAAAGGCATTACATAAGCCTGCTGTCAGAGATGGACCAAGGTGGGGCAGCAAGATGAGGTTTATGGTATCCTCTTATTCATATTCTCAGGGGCTCTGCAAATTTAAACAACTTTTAGAAATTAAAACTTCCAGGGTACTTTTGAGGGCATCACAAGTCATAGTTCAACCATAAGTAGGCTAGCTTAAAACAAATTTCTTCTTCAGCTTGTAAAAGCGAAGCATCAACTCTGTGGCAGCTCCAGAAAACCTCAATCTGGAAAAGGTAAGATTCTTGAACTGAGAATTATCTCACAGTGCCTCTGTTATCTTGGGTTCCCTGTGCAAAGAAGATATATAGCTGCCTTTTGCCAAGCTAGATTATGATCCATATACGCAGACTGGCAGTAACTCTCCAGGATTTCAGACAGAGATAGTTCCCATACCAGCCGTACCTGGAGATCTCAGGACTGAATCTGAGACCTTCTAATATGCTTGTGGAAAGCATGTGCTCTTACTTACGGCTTCCCCTCCTACCCAAAAAGAATAGTGGTGTTGAAGCAATTGGCTTTTTGCTACACTATAAGGCTATTCACACACAACTGGGAGGCAGAGAGAGTGGGCAGGCAGGGGGAAGGCAACACAGAACTTACCTTCCCCCCACCAGATGATCACCTACATGCTGCTGGGAATGCGGAGCATGCTCCCACACAATCCATGCTGCTTGAAGCATTATAAGGCTGCTTGGATCAGCATAGATCTCCAGAGGCCGGGACAATGCATCCCAGCCTCCGGATATCCCACAATGTATCACACAACAAGCTTGGTGCATTGGAGAATACTCCCATTAGTTGGGTGCTCAAGATGCCCATCTCTGTGTCTGCTCAAGCTGCCTGCAGAACTTACCTTCCCCTCAATCATCCACTTGCTGCTGGGAGTACAGGACAATGAGTCACAGCCTCTGGATATCCCACAATGCACCATGCAATGAGTGCAGTGCATTGGGGGATAATCTAGAGAAGGGATCCCCAACCTGCGGCCTTCCAGATGTTGATGAACTATAATTCCCATCACCCCCAGCTACAATTTATTGTGGCTGGGATGATGGGAATTATCCTTGTTTACACAGTCAGACAGGTGTTAATGACTGGTTTGTTTTATCCAGACATCGAGTCCTTCCCAAGGACCTGGGATGGCTGAATTTTATTGTCAATTGTTATAGATACCATCGCAGAATATAGGCTGTTCCCAGTAAAGCTGCTTTTTGTAATTGGCTGGTGGTGATTTCTGTGGCCCCTATGGTGTTGAGGTGCTCTTCAAGGTATTTTGGAACTGCACCCAGGGCGCCAATTACCACTGAGATTATTTTGGTCTTTTTCTGCCACAGCCTTTCAATTTCAATTTGTAGATCTTTGTATTTGGTGATTTTTTCTGTTTCTTTTTCTTCTGTTCTGCTATCCCCTGGTATTGCTATGTTGATTATTTTAACTTGTTTTTCTTTCTTCTCAACTACAGTTATATCTGGTGTATTGTGTGGCAGATGTTTGTCTGTTGGTAGTCGGAAGTCCCATAATATTTTTACATCTTCATTTTCTTCAACTTTTTCAATGTTATGGTCCCACCAATTTTTGGCTACAGGTAGCTTGTATTTTTTGCAGATGTTCCAGTGTATTTTTTTTTATTATTATTATTATTATTATTATTATTATTATTAATATTAATTCAATTTCTATACCGCCCTTCCAAAAATGGCTCAGGGCGGTTTACACAGAGAAATAATAAACAAACAAGATGGCTCCCTTTCCCCAAAGGGCTCACATTCTAAAAAGAAACATAAGATAGACACCAGCAACAGTCACTGGAAGTACTGTGCTGGGGCTGGATAAAGCCAGTTACTTTCCCCCTGCTAAATAAAGAGAATCACCACGGTTAAAGGTGCCTCTTTGCCCAGTTAGCAGGGGGCATATTGTAGTTCAGCAACATCTGAAGGGCCAAAGGTTGGGGACCCCTGATCTAGAGTGCCCGTCCCCATGTCTGCTCGGGCTGCTTGCAGCCCAAGAAAACAAATAATCCCAGCCACAGGGTTGTGTTCTCAGATTAGGCAGGCTGGCAGCACCTGGATCCATGAAGATCCCAGTGCTTCACACACAGTCTAATCCAGGCTAGGCTGCCCTAGCCTGGGTTAGGCTGCATGTGTGAATAGCCTTCATGAATTCCAACAAATTCCTGACCTCACCACCCTCTGAAGCCAGTCATGCATACACTTTACCTTCATTATAGGATTAGAAATGACAAATGCATTCTGACAACTCTGTACAACTGTCACAGAGATAACTAACACAATGTGATATTAAATACAGTATAGCCTTTTCATTGGTTTTTTTTCACATTTGCAGTCATTTCCAGTTTTCAACCTTTACAGGAGCTTCCTTATATCTTTCGGTATCTGATTATATTCCTGTGACTGGGGGCGGAAGGTTTTGTGTGCATTTACTAAAGTTTCTTAATTTTTTCTTTCTGATCTTCCCAATAGGATCCTGTTTTTCTGCTGCCATATATGCTCTCTTAATAATCAGGAACTCTCTCTATAAGGGTCTTCAGGTTTGGTAACACAGTGATGTAGGCGTAGCGGTATATACAGAGAACTCTCCTTTGTTATTTCACAAAAGAAATAATTATGTATTATAGTTTGAGGTTTTTTGTTTCCCTACTTAATAAGTAGGCTAGTTCTCTTGCTTAGTTACAGAACAGTTTATTTGATAATACATTTCACTTTCATTCACTTTTGGCTTAAAAACTTAGAAACACAGAAACACTTTCACCCCTGCTAATTCAGCAAAAAGACACATTTGAAAGAGGTGATTCCCTTATATTTAGAAGGGGAAAAGCAACCGTCCCTATCCAACCCCAGCACAGCATCCCACCAGTGGCTGTTGTTGGTGTCTACCTTATGTTTATTTTTAGATTGTGAGTCCTTTGGAGACAGGGAGCATCTAATTTATTATTTATTTTTCTATATAAACTGCTTTGGAAACTTTTGTTGAAAAGCGGTATATAAGTAGTAGCAGCAATAGTAGTCATAATTGAAAAGGTAAATGTGTTTTATTTAGCTCTCCTTAATAAAATCAGTAGCTTTTACCATGGGGCTTGGTGGCTGTGTAACTTTATATACTATTTTAGGGGGTCATTGTATCAAAAAGTGTGAGAATCCCTGGACTATAGTAGACAACGTATCACAAAGGGAAGGAAACATACAATGCACTAATGCTTAGTGTGAAGGTAGCAGACTGCTGGTTGTTGTTGCTGTTTGCAAAAGTAACAGGATTTAACATTCAGTTCTTATGTGGCACACAGCAGGAGGACATGAGACTTCAAAATTGTAGTTTCACAAGTCACTGTACATTAGAATTAAAATAAAGTATTATTTTCTAGACACTGCTTTGCTGCATCAGATGACTTCAAATTTGTCTTGATGAAGAACAGACCCTTGAAATCTTGCCTACATTTGATGTTCCAGAGGAAGATAGAAAGGAAGGAAATTAATGATGCAAAATGTAATAAAAAGTATCTGTCTCATAGGAGCACGGTTTTATAACCAGCTTGCCATCTCTAGCTCATGCCCAAACTGCGTATTTTCTATGCCTATATTGGTCTTTGCAAAACATGGGCTTTTCAGACACTATGAAAAGGTGTCTGAAAATACTCCATAATGCAAAGGAAGCTTCTAATTGTGTATGAAGGGAGAGAAATGGAGAGAGGAAGCATTTAAACCCAAAGCTTACTGAAGTGAACCATTCTTGCAAAGTAAACCATGCTCTGAACGGGGTAACAGACTGGGTAGATAGCATTCCTGAGACTAAAATTCTCTCTCTCTAAATGTATATGCCCCTAGGTACTGAGTAAATATGTGTCCAAGACATCTGCATTGCAAGAACATGGCCTTCTTTATGACATTCTCAAGAATTATTAACTATAGAAAAGGAAGGGTTAGCTAAGCTCTTGTCCAAAGCAGATTGTTTGTTTGTGGCTAATGCCAGAGTATAGAGCTATCTTCTCTTTTATAGCCTGAGTGCTTGCTTAGTTTACAGTGAACAGCAACTTGTAGGAAAAGCAAACAAGAGATAACAGAGCACTCAAAGCAAGGCACTTTAAAGTTTCTCTTTGTACAGGTTGTGACGCTTAAATAATGCAGCTGTGACATTTGGTTCCTTAATTTACCAGTGACATAATTCAAGACATTGCACCACACTAGTTAGGTATTTAATTGCCATTTGTACTAATTATTATTCATTCATAGAGTACTTTATTTCATCTGTATTTATTACCCAGTTTTCTGCATTCTATTATTGACCCCGTCTTTTCAATTGATTTGTGTTTTTCCAGCATATATTTCACAAATACTTTAAAATTCTATTGATTGCACTGGTGCTCCTGTTTTATTTCTTTTTAATCTATTTCTAACTCTTAGTCCTCTAGAAAACAAATCAAGTAGCATGTCCTAGTCCATTGCATTGTGATATTGAATTGCATTCTACTGTGTATTTATGATTGCACATTTCTCTGAAAGAACAAAGAATCTCGTGGCAACTTAAAGACTAACTAATTTACTGTAGCATTAGCTTTAGTGGATTACAGTCCACTTCATCAAATGGATGAAGCGCAATCCTTAGTAGGAGGGATATCTGTACATGGGTATAGGGCAGGGCTGCACAACTTTGGCCCTTTTTTTGGGACTACAACTTCCATTACCCCCAGCCACAGTGGCCAACAGTCAGGTATGATAAGAGTTGTTGTCCAACATCTGCAGAAGCGCCAAAATTCTGCAGCCCTGATACAGAAAAACCAAATAGAAAGCAGAAAGCCAAAGCAAAGAAAATGCTAGAGGCTGAGTCGTGTGAAATGCTTTTAAAAGACAGGAGCATCATGATAATAAACAAGAACATGTATGCTAACATGTATAGTTTTAAGCTTATCCCAAGATTAGCCCCATTACACTTCCTAGCCATTAAAACAGTGGTACGTTAGCTAGTAACCTCCAGACTTGACTACTGTAATGCACTCTATGAGGGACTGCCTTTGGATGTAGTCTGGAAACTACAATTGGTACAGAATGCGCCAGCCAGATTGGTCTCTGGGGCAACACGAAGGAACCATACAACACTGGTTTTGAAAGAACTGCACTGGCTGCCAATATGTTTCTGGGTGAAATACAAAGTGCAGGTTATAATTACCAATAAAGCCCTTAATGGCATGGGTCCAGGCTATTTAAGAGAGCGCCTCCTTTGTCATAAACCCTGCCGCCTGTTGCGATCTTCTGGAGAGCTCTGGTTATGATTGCCAACAGCTCATCTGGTGGCGACTCAGGACTGGGCTTTCTCAGGGCTTTGGAATATGCTCCCTGCTGAAATAAGAGCATTTCCTCTGTTTGTTTCCCTCCTGTTCTCACAAGCTTTTAATTAGAATTAATTTTATTTAAAAAAAAATAACTGTTTTACACTATTGTTTTTACTGTGTCGTGTATTTTAATCGGTGTTGGGTTTTTAAATATTTTAAATCTTGTACCACCACCTAGAGCTGTACATATCAGGCAGTACAGAAATATGATAAATAAATAAATAAAATTTGACCAGCCTGATTTCAGTTTCCCCACCTTTATACCCATGTTTTCCTGCCTACCAAGATTTACAGTTCTTGCATCTGAAAAAGAGGACACTTGTGCTACAGTAAATGTGTTAGACTTTAAAATCTTAGTCTTATATACATGTAATAAATAAATAAAGTGTCATAATGCTCTCTGTTGCTTTTACTGATACAAATTAATAGTGCTATACTTCTGGAAGTGATAATCTGAAAGAAAACCTGTTGTTCATGAAACAAAAATGAAGGTAAAGTGTGCCGTCGAGTCGGAGTCAACTCCTGGTGACCACGGAACTCTGTGGTTATCGTTGGTAGAATATAAGAGGGGTTTACCATTGCCATCTTCCGTGCAGTATGAGATGATGCCTTTCAGCACCTTCCTATATCGCTGCTGTCTGATATTGGTGTTTCCCATAGTCAGGAAAACATACCAGTGGGGATTCAAACCGGCAATCTCTGGCACGCTAATCAAGGCGGCTGAAAGGACAATACTCTATCCTAAATCCTATTTCTTAGTTTTATGGTACTCCTTGTAAGTTAGGTCCCTTAAAAGTGTGTTAATTGGCTTTCCTATCAAAAAAAGATACTGACTGACATCCAGACTAGTGCTGCACTATTACAAACATAATGCAACCTGGTGTTGTACTAGTGTGAGAATGTTGAGCTAGCTAATTCCGCTACATCGGGAGCTTGTGTTCCAGAGCAGCGTTGCAGGGATCGATCAAAGCTGTTAAGCTTTTTGCTCTTCATATATGTTGCAGGAAATGTCACAAAGCTGTCTGTTATCCTTGTTATGTTGCAATGGAGGCAATGTCATTTTTGTTGCTTGTGCAACCACTCACTCTGAACAAGCATTTACAAATTGCACACCACTATCGAAAAACTACACATCAAGGGCGAAGCAAACAGGGAAGGTTTGATGAAAGAGCTAGGGCTGCAATAACCTCCAAAAGACAGAGTCAACCAGCTTTCACAAGGGGAGGGAACTCCAAAGGGCGTGGGCCACCACCACTGGCTCCAGATGAACTTCTGCCAGCAGTGGAAATCCAGTTGGGCTTCTCTAAAAGATTTAATGGATCAGACAGATTCTTGTGGGAGGAAGCCATCTTTCAGGTACTCTGGCCCCAAAGTGTAAAGAATGACCATACTGTCTGTGTATTTTTAACAATGTATTATTATATATGGCACAAATGTTTGTAAATGGATTCTTTGTTTAACATTTTTAAAAGATAAACTTTCCAGGATGTAAAGATTTATATTATTTTTATATTTAAGTGTGCATAAAATAGAAACAGTAATTTTATGAACAGAATAATGAGGATTTCTGTGCAGCAGCAGTAGAGAGGAACAGCAGCAATTTACAGAAACACGTAAAGCAACTGGGGACATGAAGTTCTTGAATCTCCCTAACCAGCTGCCCTAAATAGGAATGCCCCACACCTACTAGTTAATCTTGCTAAAAAAGGAACATTAACAAATGACAACAGGTCTGGATGCAGATACTGAAAAAGTGACATTTATACCAACTTTTAGATACAACGTGTAAACAGCTGTGTGTGTTTTAAAAAGGACATTTCTTGACCAGAAAATCCATCTTTCCATTGCAGGAAATCATACGGAGCCAAGTTACAGCAGTCTATGTTTGGAGCCTAATTACAGCAGATTTAGAAAGCAACAGTGACTCTACTGTGGTTAATTTGTTTACTAATGCAACATATTCTATGTAAAATGACACACATACAGCTGAAAGAGAAACATATTCTAATACATATTACTATTTTACCATTTGTTTTTTATTAAGAATATTTACTTATATTTAACAATATTTTTCCAACAAAGATGCACAACATGGCTTATATGCTTAACGAGGATATGAGATTAGTTCCTAATACACAAAAGAAGTACAAAATACAATTGCAAACCAAAAGACAAAACAGGCAAAGGACCAATAAAAAGAGGGATGTTGGATGGGAAGAGGAATAAGGCAGATATCAAGGATATCTGAAGTGCATACGGAGCAGAGGAACAACAGCATTCCCTTTATCACCCCTGTACTTACTAATTTAGCACCACATTGAATTTGTTCAGAAAATTTGATCCTCATGAAATCCATAACATGTTTTACAAACCATAGAACCACCTACCACAAATGTGACTACCTCTCCACACATACAACACATTAATCCAACTCATCTAAAATAATATTCCAGAGATATTACCTCCTTAGACTGTCACTATTGTAGAAGATGCATCCCATCTAGGACTTTTTGGTAACTCCAACTTTTCTTGCAAGCTATAGTGCTAGGCGTCATTGTTCTATCTTCAAAGGTTTCTGCTTGAATGAAAGAACATTCTGCCAACTGCTCCATGGCCTCTGCCCTAGCTCTAGTGCCAGGTCAACCCAATTCATGGCTCTTATCCCAACATGCAAAATTGAAGTGTGTCATCAAAATAACAGTCAGATAAAACAGTTTGTTATAACGCATATGTAAAGATGGCTCTCAATTATAGGTCCCATTAGGAAGAACACTAAGGTAATAATGGCAACTCAAAGGTAATGAGACCGCATAGAAGCCTTTTTCAAAAAAACAAAT
Organism: Hemicordylus capensis; assembly: GCF_027244095.1. Taxonomy (NCBI): domain Eukaryota; kingdom Metazoa; phylum Chordata; class Lepidosauria; order Squamata; family Cordylidae; genus Hemicordylus; species Hemicordylus capensis. The sequence goes on along the minus strand of NC_069661.1, from coordinate 176,066,734 downwards.
AATTCCAAATAAGACAGACATGCAGGCGGAAAGGAAAGCAACCAAACAAGTTGCTCTGTTTTAACACTAAATAAAACGTGAATTGTGATAACAACACAGGATAGAGAGCTTATATGGAGCTGATCTCTAGAGAACTTTGGGTATGACACTTCATAATATTTTGCACAACTGAAGAATCTAAATGATAATGAGAATGTTGATGAAACATGGCAACCCTAACTAACATCCAATAAGCAAATCATTTCTTTATGTAATTCAATTTGCAGTTGGGGTTCACTACAGTCAGGGAACCTATTAGTTCTCAGGCTGTTTTCTCCTGCCATGGTGAATACCAGCTGTCACCAGGCAAAGCTATATTTTAAAGCAATATTCACCAAATAAATGCTACTGGGGACAATATTCTTGTAATGACTTTAGTATATCACAAACAAATATGGTAACTGAGCCCCAGTATTGGTTTTGAAGCTATGCCCACCCTCACCCCTTCCATTTTCAATATGCTAGAATTCTCCTACCCAGATTAGCTGGAATGGGCTCACAGTGGGCAAAAGCTTCACCCCACCTGGTTATCTCCAACAAATGACTGAAATCCAAGCAATTTATTACAATGGGACTTTTAAAGGGGAAGCTATATGCTGGGAAAATTGTACATGAGAACATGATTCAAACAAGGAGCTCCACATATGCATTGTGAAACTGGTACAAACCTGAAGGTGGTATCATGTTTCCGCATGGCACAAGATGGCACAGAAAGCTTCTGAATTGTCTACAATTCTCTTTATCTCACAGAAAAGCAAAACAAAATAAGCCTAAAAGACAGGCAGATAGGGAGACATACTTTGCAATTAAGTAGATTTCTCTTTTGTCCAAACTTTTGCAACTATGGGTGAGTTTTCACAATTTAAAAAAAGTTCAGCTTACTATAAAATCCCAGGCACGGAGCCATGCATATTCTGGTTGTGTCTATCATGAGCCCAAGCCTGATCCCATAGTACCTAGGTCTGACACAGAGGACTCACAGGATGAGATGGGATTTGAGGGGGCTCTGACATCATGGTCCCCTGTTATTACTGATCGCCTCAACACTCCCTACCTTTGTCTTCTAACAGAGGATGAAGCAGAGGCACCAGCATCTCCACTAGCAGCCATCCAGCTCTGCCGTAGTATAAAAGATCTTAAAGGGCCACAACATTCCAAGCTCAGGCAGAGCTGCATTCCTGGCCACTCTGCTTAAGGCTTCAGTTTGCCTCTGTCTCTTGAGGCAGCACCTTTGTTGTAGATATGCTCTAACTTATTCCAGTTATCCCTTCTTTTTTTAATTCTTGGCTCCTCCTTCTCGTGACTGAGCTCCTCACCCTTTTCTTGCTGTTACTTCAATGTTGCCTGCCCCAACAATGTGATTCCTGACTCTCAATCTCTGGATGGATCTTTTTCCTAACACATCTGCCTCACCCAGGTACAATAGTGTTGTGAGAACTCAGACATTTTTTATCAATTGTAGATCAGTGCTACAAACAAACAACATTTAACGAGGATTGGTCAGCTGAGTTCAAAACTGTCAAGTCAGTCATGGTGCAGAAATGGGCTAGGTAAAGAAATCCTGAGTTCTCATGACGTGGTCCACAAGAGAGCATATGGCTCAGCGGCTGGGAGTTTCTGATACATTGATCATGAGACCATGTCCTATGTGGATTTAAGAGAAACAGTTAACTTTATTTACAGTTATTACTGCCACCGAGTGGCGTGGTCATGAATTTGTATGAAGTGCTTCCAAACTAAATAGGCTTTATGGTCACTCCTTTTGGCAAACCTCAAATTATGGTTGCCTCAATTTTACATAGAAGCCTCTCACAGAACCCAGTTTCATGTGAAAAATTGATGGTTTGATTCCATGCCAATATCTATTCCCCCCACACACACACACACTGGAGAACTTGAGTGTGAGGTTAATTTTTTGGCATCTAAAGAAATTCCTATATAAAATACACTATGAGAGCACTGAAATAGATACTGTGAAGTCCTGTATGTTTGGTATCACCAGTAGAAGTGTTTTGGGCTTTCTGTGCTTCTGCTGAAATGTAACATGACACCTGCACTTCTATCCTTTGTTGAACTAGAGTGCACTACACTTGGAGTGGATTTGATTGATGGCAGGTATTATTTGATTAGACACCAGATTTCACAGGATTTGATTTGATGCAGGCATTGATTTCTCTTGACAGTTTTTGCCTGCCAAGTATAAAACTGAGACCAATACAAAGAAATATAAAGAAAAGCAAATATTAGCCTTCTGAAAAATTATAGGATTATAATACCTTTCAGGGGGGAAATCCTCACATTGTTCTTCTGCGATGAACAACCAAAACCATACTAACTATCAAAATAAAATTAATGCCACACAGTCAGCAAATCAATGCAAACAGAAAAAGTCCTAAAGAATACAACCCTATGTCCTAGTTTGAAGAAATCTTGCAATGAATATTTTAAAGAATAATACACAAGTTATGGGAAGCTTACACTTGCATTAAAAAACATAAAGACAGGAGGAGAAGGTGAGTTTATGGGGTTGATATTTTCTAGGGTCTGCCTGGGTGTTGGTTTTTGCTAGGGTCTGTTTCTGGCTGTGTAGCTGCAGTTTATGCCTATCGGGGGGGGGGGGGGCTAGCTGCTGGTGAGTAACAGCTTGTGGGAGGGACGACATTCCTGGTGAAGCCCTTTGGCATAGTCTGCTCTCTTAAGACTAGAAGGAGACCAGTGATCTCTGTGACCTAGAGCTAGTGAACAGGAGTTTGCTAACAGGATAAAAGGAGTTTTGCATGGAGTTTAGTGGCAAAGTATGCATTCCATCTTGATCGCATAGGAGTCCAGCAGATAGAGAAGGTACGTTCTACCCCCCACTTTAAATTTATTTGGAGAATGTTTAAACCAGTTAGTTGGCTGACAACTTCAGCTAAGACCTAGCTTAAAATAAACAAGCCGTATATACTCTCAGCAACCAAAAAAACTAGTTATAAAGTTAGAAAGCCAGTAGGGGAGGAGGCACTTCCCAGTGTATTGCATAGAGTGATGAATGTACAACCATCTGCTTGATGGACAGAAGTCATGGGTGTGTGCTCAGTGCAAAGAACTTCCAGCTCTCAGGGACCAAATTTGTTCCCTTGAAACTATGGCAACTGACCTGAAAAAGTTCAGAGAGGCAGAGAGCTAGGTGGATGAGACCCTTCAGGGATGTGATAGAGGCATTCCACTCCCAGGATGACAGCTCCTCTGCTGTCATGGAGAATGAAGGCCATGGGGAAGGACATCATCATTCTGAGGAAGAACAAAATGCTCCCTTAGAAGAGACCCCTTCCTTGGATGCTGAACCCATATCCTCTCACACAGAGGATACTCTAGGGGGTTAGGGCCTCCTAGTAGTGGGTGACTCCATTATTAAAGGCATAGGGAGACGAGTCTTGTGATCCACATGTAGACTTCATAGTGACTTGCCTGCCTGGTGCAACCATTGAGAACATCACACATAATCTGGATAGGCTGTTAGGAGGTGGCTAGGGAGGAGTCAGCTGTCATGGTGCACAACAACACCAATGATATTGGAAAATGTAGTTGTGCAGTTTCAGTTGCTAGGTAACATATTGAACTCCAGTTTCCGCAAGGTAGTGTAATCTGAAATGCCTTTTCCATGTTCAGGATCAGTGAGACAGGTGTTGCTCTGGGGTCTCAATGCATGAATGAGATAGTAGTGCTGGAAGGAGAAGTTTATCATTGTTAGGTACTTGGAAACATTTTTGGACAAGCCAAGCTTGTACAAAAGAGATGAGCTCCACTTACCAAAGTGGAACCAGACTACAGACACTTAAAATCAAAAAAGCCGAAAAGGAGGAGATAGCCTTGGGTATAATCGACATGAATTGGGCAGTATCCAGTACAATCAGTGTCATCCCTTAAAGTGTGAGGGTGTCAGTGTTTCAGATAATTCAGAAAAGGACAAAGCAGAACCAGGAAAAGAGCAGACAAATACATGACAGCGAGTCAAAGTGGTCAAATGATCTTAGGAACATAGGAAGCTGCCATATATTGAGTCAGACCATTGGTCTATCTAGCTCAGTATTGTCTTCACAGACTGGCAATGACTTCTCCAAGGTTGCAGACAGGAATCTCTCTCAGCCCTATGTTGGAGAAGCCAGAGCGGGAACTTGAAACCTTCTGCTCTTCCCAGAGCGGCCCCATCCCCTGAGGGGTAATACTTTAAGTATTCACATGTGGTCTCCCATTCAAATGCAACCAGGGCAGATCCTGCTTAGCTAATGGGACAAGTCATGCTTGCTAGCACAAGACCAGCTCTCCTCTCTAAGACCATACTGACACTAGGTAAGGGACTCCACATATGAATGTTAATGCCAGAAGCCTTCAAGCCAAGATGGGTGAGAGCTGGAGTGCTTGGTTGCTAATGAAACCATAGATATACTGGGCATAATGGAAAATTGGTGGACCAGTGGGAACCAGTGGGACACTGTTATTCCAAGATATATACTCTACAAGAAGGACTGGGGGTGGAGTAGCACTGTATGTTAATGAAGGGACAGAATCTAACAAGGTCCTCAAGGAGGACTAGAGTGCTCTACAGAAACTTTGTGGGTGATAATACAACATCTGAAAAGGAAGTGTATGAGTGGGGATGTACTATCACCCCTTCTGATTAAAATGCTGAAGGTGACCTGTATTTAGAGAAGGAAATTAGGGAGGTGTTAAAGAGAGACAGGGCTGAGGGTGACTTCAATTACCCTCACATATACGGGGTAAATTCACATTCAGGTAATGACAAACAAGTCAAATATCTAGATATGATAAATGACTGTGCCTTAGAGCAGTTGGTGATGGAACCCAACAAAGAGAAGATTACTTTGGACTTAATCTTAACTGGTGCAACATATCAGTGCAGTGGAAGCATTAAGGAACAGTGACCATAGTGCAAATCAGTTTAGCATATACTAAATGGATATGCTAAATTAAATCTTTAGTGGAGAACTGCCCACCAGGAAGTCCAGCACAGACACTTTGGAGTTCAGAAAATAAAACTTCTCAAAAATGAGGGGACTACTTAAAAGAAAGCTGAAAGTGTAAGTCAGGAGGATCAAAATGTTCCACAAAGCATGGAGCCTATTTTAAATCACAGTAATAGAAACTCAGAATGCATACCAAAAAGGAGGAAAGGTACCTCCTCCAGAAGGAGGCCTGCATACCTACGTAGAGTCAAGGATATTTTAAAAGACAAGGCAACTTTCTTCAGAAAATTGAATTCCTGACCAAATGAAGAGATCAGAAAGGAACACAAATACTGGCAAAATAAATCCAAGGATACAATAAGGGATGTGAAAAGAGAGTTTGAGGAACATACAAGCTAGAAGCATCAAGAGAAATAATGAAAACTTTTTAAAATACATCAGAACCAGAAAACCTATGAGAGAGGCAGTTGGACCATTAGATGATGAGGCAGTGAAAGGGATTATTAAGGAGGATATAGAGATTTCAGAGAAGCTGAATTAGTTATTTGCATCTGTCTTCACAGGCAGAGGATACTAAGTGTATATCCACTCCTGAACTGAGCTTCTCAAGGATGGAGGCCAAAAAACTGAGTCAAATAGAGGCGATACAAGATGGTGTTCTAAACTGTTTTGAAAAATTAAAAATTAACAAATCGCCAAGGCCAGATGGCATTCACCCAAGAGTTCTAAAAGAACTCTAATGTGAAATTGCTGATCTCTTAGCAAAAATATGTAACTTCTCCTTACAAATGGTCTTTGAACCAGAAGACTGGAAAGTAGCCAATGTAACACCAAATTCCAAAAAAGGATCCAGGGGAATCTAGGAAATTACAGGCTGGTTAGCTTAACGTCTGTACTGGGTAAGTTGATGGGAAGCATACTTAAGGATAAAATTGTTATAGAAGAACAGGGCTTACTTGAGGAGAATCAGCATGGCTTCTGCAAGTCAAGTCTCGTCTTGCTCAACTCTTGGAGTTCTTTGAAAGTGTTAAATAGGCATGTGGATAAATGTGATACGGTTAACATATTATACTTGGGCTTACAAAAGCTTTTGACAATGTTCCTCATCAAAAACCCTTGAGAAAACTTAGCAGTCATGAGATAAGGAGACAGATTCAATTGTGGATTGGTACATTGGGGCCGGGGCATAGCAAGGTTGGAGTGGGCCCAGAGACAAGATTTTAAAATGGCCCCCCCTCACTGCAGCTCAGCTCATGAAGTAAAGAAATCTTAAATGAGGCTGAATAGTGGTAACAAAAAGCATAGTGTATATGTATATGTATATGTATATGTATATGTATATGTATATGTGTGTGTATACACACACACACATACAGACCTATGTGCCACAAGAGAACATCATCCTAAATTGTTTTTTTAAAGATTTTGTAAATTGTGGACGATGCAAGTCATTTAATGGTACTAGAGAAAGACATGCAGTTCTGTATAGCTCAGGGTCTTAACACTCATATCAGTTTTGGAGGATGAATACAACTGAAGGAAGCCTGGGCGGTTGTGTGGCTGGGGGAGTCAGGCATGTGACTTGCCTCTGCCCCCCCCCAATGCAGTGGGCCCCCAGACAACTGTCTCCCCTTGCCCTATTATAGTTACGCCCCTGATTGGGGCAATACCTTCCCCTCTCACATACACACCACTTCACATATATCCTGATGGGGTCTGAACTGGCAGTGATTGTCAAGTAGAGGAATCTTGAGGTCATGATGGACAGCTCGTTGAAAGTGTTGACTCAGCGTGCTGCAGTTTTGAAAAAGGCAAATCTCTTGATTGGGATTATTAGGAAGGGGATTGAAAATAAAAATACGAATATTATAATGCCCTTATACAATCTATGTTGAGGCCACATATGAAGTACTGTGCACAGTTCTACTCACTGTATCTCAAAAAGGACATTATAGAACTGGAAAGGTGCAGAAGAGGACAACCAAGGTGATCATGGCTTAGAGCATCATCCTTATGAGGCAAGACTACGATATCTGTACTCTTGTTTAGGCTTTTTAGTTTAGACATGATAGAGATCTCTAAAATTATGTATGTAGTGAAGAGAGTGGAGTGAAGAGAGATAATTTATTCTCCCTCTCTTAAAGCACCAGAACCAGGAGTCATCCCATGAAACTGATAGCCAGTAAATTTAGTACCAAAAAAAGGGAAGTTTTAATCACATAATCAATGGGAATTTTCTGCCACGGGAAGTGGCAGTGTCCACCAGCTTGGATGGCTTTAAAAGGGGCTTATGCAAATGCAGGTCTACCAATGGCTAATAGTCTTGATGACTATAGGCCATCTCTAAGCTCAGAGGTAGGATGCTTCTGAAAACCCAATGTAGAGCAGCAACAGCAGGAGAGAGGGCATACCTTCATCTCTTGCCTGTGGGCTTCCCAGAGGCATCTGGTGGGCCACTGTGGGAAACTGAATGCTGGACTAGATGAGCCTTTTGCCTGATTCAACAAGGCTGTTCTTATCTTATGTTCATACCTCTACAATACACAGCAGTGTTCTTCAAAATCATGGCCTTCAGAACACATTTTCAACATTAATATCTGCTGAGGTACCTCTGAATACCTAGCACAAAACTCAAGTGTGTCACAGAGGATTCTGAGGCATGTTTTAGAGAAGATCAAGTTTGTTTGGCTTACGGGCCAAAAATCTTAGGTCTCACCATTGCCGTAGGTAGAAATAACATGACCCAGAAGAGTGGTTCACAACCTGGGGCTTCCAGATGTTGCTGAACTACAACTTCCATCAGCCCCAGCTACAATTTATTGTGGCTGGGGGTGATGGGAGTTGTAGTTTAGCAACATCTGGAGGCCCCCCCAAGTTGGGACCCACTGGCCTAGAATATATCAGGAATATAATCTGAGGAGCCCTTAATGAGTTTCTGAGGAATCCCTTGAGTTCTCCCAGAACATCATTTGAAAGCCATCATCTTATCTCAGACCTTCAAGAAATAGAATAATCATGTCTCTAACAAAGAATGCTGTAATCAGCAAGCTAAATAGGCAGCTGTCATCCTAAACTCTAAAAAAGTCCATAAGGAATTGTGTTAAAATCACCTTGTTCCTGCGGACATTTCTGTAAGACATTTCTACACATACAGTGTCACCAGCTTGTCCCCTAAGTAATCCAGCCCCATCAGGAACTTGGGGTTGTAGTTTTAATAAAATGGGACTCATATATTTTTATTACATTTATAATTAATGTTTTTCCATTTTATGGGCTCTTGGAAACAGCAATTTAGTTCCTCTATTAAAATGTGACTTTATATTTCTCAAAAGCACACTGGTTTCAATTTTGTTTCCACATTACAAATATAAATGCAGATACTGAGGTTTTAATAAAGGCAAAAAGTTCCTTTCACAGACAGATGCAGCATAAGAATTTAGAACATTACGGGAAGAACAGAAGATTAAAATCTTTCCTAGCCGACATTATTGTTACTGAGTTCATAATCACACAATGATTATCTGTGGTCATATCAGGTTATGTTTTGCATTCAGATATTAATAAAATTGAATTCCTGCTATTCATGTTTCTCAGTAGAAAGTACACTAGGTTCTTTCAAATTCCCAACAGCTATCTTTTCACTTTCTTTAATCTCTTTGAACCTTTATAGAGGGTTGTGTACTGGAGTTTTATTTATAACAGGGCCCTACAATATTAATTTGTATTGTTATTGGAGTTCTCACATTGCCCATCTTCATCTGAAGCAGTAACTCATCATTCCACCATACTGTTTTGGGAATGGTTGTTTTTTTGTTTATAATTTCTGGAATGCTACAACTTCATAAAGCCAATATGGCTAAAAGCTAATTCTTTTCAAAGGGAATCGTGGAAAAGATCAATATCTCCTCCTCACTAAAGAAAAGACTTAAGGCATGGGGCTCATTCCTGGTCCTTTGTATTCTCTCCCCCACCATCTAGTGTTGGGGCACATGTACCCCAACCTTAGATACAGAGGTACCGGCCCAGAAGTATATGGAATTCAGGCCTGTGTCTGATTTCATTTTATATTAAGAGTTCAATTAAATGCCTGGACTCAGGGTGAATTGACACCCAGATCTGCCTGGGTAATGCCTGGTAAATGATTTGTAGAGGCAGGGGTAATCTAGCATTGTTTGTCAGTGTTTGTGGAACTCACAAGAGACTCAATGGGTCAGGCTTAATTACCAGTCTCACACTGCTGAAATTATCCCTTTTCCTCACTGACAGGATGCTTCTGCCTCAGTCAAATGTATTTATTAACTCGTCTCATAGATGTACCCCTTTTTATGTTACTTTAAATATTCTCTTGTTATAATTACACACTAGATAGAGGTACACAAGAAATAGTGTAATTGCTGTCTCACACAAATAGAACTAATTCTCTCACTAACTCCTGACTTTTAACAACTTTTGGGACCAGGCTAGCAAATCTGGGACAAGAGAAGGGGGCCATTTGCAACTCAGAGATGCAGATTTGCTTTGGGCAATGTCCCCTCCTCAAGATAGCAGCTAACAGAAGATGAGATTGAGATCTCTCTGGACTGGCTGAATAATTAAAAGATGATATCCAGAAGGTAACAGCAAGTTGTCACCTTTTTGGGGACCCAGGAAAAGATGAGGAGAATTCAAATAGACTCTATGAGAGATCAAAGGAAAATACAACTATAAAGAATGAAGCTTACTGGACAGAGAACTAACAGTCTTGTGCCTACACGAAATTATGTGCCTACAAGCAAGATCTGCTCACGAGCAATCCCAGAGTTTGCTGCTAAGCCGTGGGGCAACAAGCAGGAACTCTGTCCATGGACAGGAGCTGTCTTTGACTTCCACTGCACAGTGAGAAGTCTAGACTTCCCCAGCCATGGGACCTTCACTCTCTGCCTTGCTCTGAGCAAACTGTCTGCTTGACCACCAGAAGCCTGACCACGGCCCCCAAGTTGCTGTTCCCAGCTAAAGCCTCTCTCCTTCAGCTGAAAGATCCACCATTCTCACGCCTCTGATCCTGGAAATATGCTGCCTCCACAAGCCTTGGATCCCTCCATCCTTACCCCTTCTTCTCCTTTCCCCTCGTCCCTCTACTAATTCCTGATCTCCCCAAACCATGCCAACCCTCAGCTTTCCTTACCCCCCCCCCTTTCCATCTATATCTGAATTCTTTTAGGCTCTAGGAAGATTTAATACACACACATGTTAGTTAGGAACACTGGGTGAACATTGGTGCTGGCTAGGGTTGAAATACTGTTAGTAATAATGATAGAATGTTCTGCTTTCTGCTCAGCTAGATTGATGTTATTCTTTTATACTCAATAAAGCCCATTGAATCATTTAGGATTGGTTTGATCTCCTTTCTTTCTTCCTTGCGCCCAGATCTTACATGGTCACTATATAAAAGAACTTGGTCACCTGGTGACACTGATGAGACAGGCCTAATTTTGTATGCTAGCTAATGAGCATATTTAGTATATAAATCAGGCTTGGCTCACAACACTAGTGCCCACTTATAGCCTCTTCAGTCATTGCCACCTCACCTCCATTTTTCTCTGCCAGGAACTAACAGAACATTTCACCCAGGAAGATCTCAGTCAGTTTGGTGGTGAAGGATTGAAGCAGAGAGGCCACAAGAGAAGAAATCCCAAGGTGCGGGGTGAGGCGAGCCAGACCCCCAGGTAGAACGCCTAATGCATAGGGGGTCACTCCTATGGGGACCATTCCTGGTCCCTTGCCTTCTTTTCCCCACCTTCCAGCACCACACTTACAGCTGCTAAACTGTGTCTTTTCACTTTCCAGCAAAAATCTGGGTCACTGGGCTTGGAAACTGTGAGGACTCTTTCCAATAAAAGGGTTTCCCCCAGTTTAGAGCTCACTATACTGCTCACTATTATCTAATACTTTATCTATCCATCTAAAGCTGCGTGGGTCTCACTCACTCACTGACTTGCCATTTTTGCTGGTAGGTTCCAGAACTCACCCAGACTACCCCAAAAAATCCCAAAGCCCAGGAAAATTCATTCCTTTTCTGGGAAAGCTCTTACATTGAAAAACATGGAGAATGAAACCTCATAGAGATAGGAAAAGACTAGAGTCACAGAGAGAAAAGGTTGATATTTGGAGGAATGCTTGCAAACTGCAAGCCTCTCTCTCTCTCTCTCTCTCTCTCTCTCTCTCTCTCTCTCTCTCACACACACACACACACACACACACACACACACACACACACACACACCCCTGGGTTTCACCCTCTCCAAACATGTCCATTTAACTTTGTGTACTTCACACTAGCAGGCAAGTAAGCATGCCTCCAGAGAAGACAAAAAAGCCAAAGCTATCAGTTCTGCCTTGGAAAAATAGTACATCTCAGCAACTGATCACGGTGTACGGCTATTGTTTTACGTACTTATATCTATGAGAAGATGCTGTGTTTGAAATACAACAAATGAAACCTAGGACAGGAACTCGGCCAGGGAGTGGGGCAGATAGGCTTATTTCTGTGGCAGGAAGGTACAGGAGGTTTATAAACACATGTTTGAAAGAATTCCCTCTATCCACATGGGACTGTTAATCTGAATCTATTTTCAAAGTGGGTATTAAAAAACCACAAATATACTAATCACACGTAAAAGTATCATGTGAATTAATCTGAAGCAGAGGTGTAGCTATAACTGACCAGATGGGTTCAAAGAACCCGGGGGCCCCAGATCCACCCCTCCCTATTTTCGTCATTATCTCCCTCACTCTGAGGGCCGCCGGAGAGGGGGCAAACACAGGTCCCCTCTCTCCTAGCTACGCCCCTGATCTGAAGAGAAACTCAGTTTTCATCACCCTGATTTTGGTAAGGAGATTCATGCACATAAGCAGTCTTCCATTCATAAGTCTCTTGCTGGATCAGAAAATTTGAGTTTCCATTGGATGTTGATCCAAATGCACATACAGGAATGCCTGTATGAATATATCAAACCACACTGCTTTGCTTCCTCTTGGTTGTGTGTTCAAGTGTGCATCCCCAGTCATATTCTGCCACAAATGGTTATAGATGAAAACAGCTGAAACAGGGTGTGCCACCTTGCACTACTGCAGAAATGATTAATAATAAAACTAATAATAATTCTGAGTCACATGTATTAACATGATAAACTGAAAGTAAGGCCCTTTGGGACTTTATGTAAATCAGACTATTTAATCTGCTTTCTCTTAAAGTTCCACAGTTGCTAATAAGTTGTCATTTTGCAAGTAATTAGGGAGCAAAAGTATTTTTTTAATTTAGTCATCTAATTTAGTCATTTTATTTAGTACCAACATAATTATACAACTATCCTTTGAGGTGGATCTAATCATACATTTTAAAAGATATTCTGTTTTACTCTTTGAGTCTTGTTTCAGTGCACAACTAATTTAAAACAAATTTTTAAAACCCAATCAACATGCATTAAGGAAGAGAAATGTCAGGTGAAATGCAATTCTACAATTTTTAAAAAAATCATGTATAAAGGACAGATAAAACACTGGCACAAACTTTAAAAGTCAAACTATTTTTTTAAACTAAACAATGTTGCAGTACTTTTTATTTACAAATTCCATTCTACTTTATACTAAAGCAATAGCTAAAAAAATAAAATAAGGATTTAGGTCTCAATACAACTAAAGTTAGTAATGATTAAATATGTGTCCAGTCTTGCATACATGCTTATCTGAAAGGAAGTTTCATAGTACACACAGTGGCAGACTAACATTGTGCATGTAGGAAATTTCCATGCAGGGATGTAGCTATAACTGAGCAGATGGGTTCAAAGAACCTGGGCCCCCCAGCTCCTGAGGGCCCTCCATCTCTCCTTATTTCTTACTTATCTCTCTCACTCCGAGGGGCCACCAAGGAGAGGGGTGAACACAGGCCTCCACTCCTCTACCTACACCCATGGTTCTATGTGCACAGTGGTTGAGGGGTGATTTTTATTAATCTACCCTTCCCTCTGTGGATCCTGAAAATATGTGCCTGAGGGTTCTGCTGTTCTCAAGGACATATCTTTTGTGGCATTGTGGACTGCAGATGGAAAGGGAGATTGGTGAAAATCACCCCTTCTCTGTTGCACATGCAGAACATTTTCCCCACACACATGGTGTTAGTCAGGATGTCAGCCAGTATAACTTACTTTTGAGTAATCATACATATCATTATACTGCATGACCCACTGAGATCATTGGGGGAGTTAGTCAGCTTCCATTGCTTTCAATAGGACTTAGTCATGAATTGGATTAGTCCTTACATTTCTTGTATCTAACCAAAATGAAATCCACAACAAAATCTATCTAATACAGGTGGAACTCACAACAAAAGTGAGTTTGTTGTGTCTGTTCTTAAATCTTATGCATTACATTAGTTTAAAAAAAAAAAGGAACAAAACAGTACATTATCCTCCCTGCCAAACTTCCAATGTTATTGGCTGTTCCCACTTGATTGGCAGAAGAACTTCCTTTCAGAACCTTTGGTTGAGCATTTGGTGGCTGCAAAGTATATAGGCTTATGCTTCTTAGAGGGTGGCTTTTGGTTCTGTGGGGGAGGTCTAGGCATGCCTTAGACCTTTGAGCATGCCTTATGGTCCCTTCCAACACCCACCCTCAACAGAAGCTTGTGGAGGCTCTATGCCTATCCACAAGCTCGGTTAGCAGTCAGCAATACGTTAATACAGGAGAACATCGTTATTCACAGAGCTGCTATTTGCAGTTCCACGTATCTGCGGGTGTCTACAAGACACCCGTTTCCATTATCCATGGATACTAATGGGTTAAAACCCATGTATTTGTAGTTCCTAGAGGGCTGGAAGTGACTGCGGAGTTAACTTTTGGCTGCCATTTTGTCTTCAGGAGAGAGGAAGATACAGGAGGAGCCATTTTGTAGTGCATTCCTGGGGGGAGGGCTTTTTTGTGAATTTGTCATGATTTTGGGAGCCATTTAATCATTTGGAAGGCATGCCTAGGCACATGGGGACCCACAGAGCACACAGCACTATGTTTGGGACAGTTTTGTTGCCATTTGAGGACTTTTCATGACTTTTCCCTGCACCTTGGAACCTAATCCCCTCCTTTCCCCATAGCCCTAATGCCTCATTACTCTTGGTTCCATTACTCATGGTAGTAGGTGGGGAACGGAACCACAAGTAAAAAGGTTCTCCTATTGATTAAATATCATGAAAATTTAAACATAGTTTATCAGTTCACTACAATCCAAAACCCAAATTAAGATCAATAAAAAGCAAACTTCAGGCAGACAAAGTATATACCAGCTTTGAAGTCAATTTTTAAAGCAACTAGTCTTGTAATACAGAAGCAACATGATGGTTATGGTTTCCCCATCAGCACAATGCTATAAGAGATGATAAAAAATTTAATCAATCCACTGAACAACATTTACCAGTTTTTGACAGTCTATTCACAATCAGTGAACAAGCTACTATCAGAATATATTCTTTCAAAATATAAATTGTCTTCATCCTGAAGCAACATATAAGATAAAGCAATATAAAATCAAATAAATATGAATATGGCAAATATTTACATACCACTTTTCAACAAAAGTTCCCAAAGCAGTTTACATAAATATAAATAATTAAACAAAATGAATAAATTGACAACATTGACCTATGTATTCATTTTTGAAACCACTGGAAATTTATCTTTAAAAGCAATGTTGCAGGTTGAAGTGTGATGGTGGGTTGGTGAAGCTGTTCATAGAATATAGTTGTTCACTAAGGAGAGATGTGCTTGAAACACGATTTGGCTTCCAAATCGCATTTCAAGTACATCCCTATCATGAGGTCACACGACTTCAGGTGAGCCTTAGGACCAGGCTATTTGGCTGCAATCTCAAAACATTTTTACTACAGAGCCATCCAACTTGAAGAAACTGGTCTAGTGACAAAAGTGAAGTACTGCAATCTAGGCAAGGTCATATTCAGAATTTATGGTGACCTGGGATCACCTTGAAATCCCAGTCTTCCTGCCATCATGTGAACCTGTTCAAAGAGAGGGACGTAATAGTTTCCCAAGTTCATTATTTCTGCATATACCAGTTTTGTGTTTGTTGTCATACTCAGACTAGGTTTATTCCAAATATATAAGCAAGCACTTTAATAAAGGGTTTATGCTGTTCAGTTTCTTTCCTCTAAAAAAACAAATATCACGACCAATAGAGAGGCCTACCTTGTCATACCTTAATTATCTAACACAAAAATGGAGGCTATGATATGCAGAATAATTTAAAGCAACCAATCCATATCTAAATGTCATCACATATTAGGCAAACAAGCTTATTCTTTGGAAGACCAGTGCAAACACTTAGTGAATATATGCCTAGATAAAATTCTGTGTTTTCTGCTTCCTGGTTTAAAAAGATTTTAGGCACACATTTTATGTGAAATGTGGCACTTGCCATAGCTATTAATAACAATTAGGCTTCAATACTATACACCTATACTTGGATGCAAGTCTCTCTTCTTCTGAGCATAGATGGGATTGTACTATTAAAACATCTCGAAGCATTTCATAGTCCTATTTAAGCATATGAACTGTAAGACTGTATAACTACCTTGGTACTTGTTTTTAAAGGGCATATATCCTTTTTGTATATCCAATATGGCCACCAGCAGAGGCGCTCTAACCCCCAGACCTTGGAGACCAGGTCCAGTCCTTTAAGGTCGGGGGGGGCCTTCAAATGGCTGGGGGTCTCCAGCAGCCATACCGTACCCCATCAAACCTCCACTGTGTGTTTTTTTAACTCCTACCACAGCCGAGGGGTGGCTGTGGGGTGACCTTTTCCCCTCTCCCCCCTCCAGCAGCAAGCAATGCTGGGTCCATCCGTTTGGGCCAGCCTCTTTTACAAACTGCAAGGTGTGCCTGCACAGCTGAGATTGTCGCAAGCCCATGACGTCACAGGCTTGCGATGATATCTAAACTACACAGGCACGCCTTGAAGGTGGTAAAAGACGCTGGCCCTAATGGACAGGCCCAGTGTTGTTCTGGTCCCTACCACCGCCAGGGGAGAGGAAATGCTCCACTCCCTGCCGCAACCACCCCTCAGCCATGGTAAGAATAAAAAAATCAGCAGATGTTTGGTGGGGTGGGCTTCCCAATGGACGTTTCGGGGGGCCCTCACGTGGGGGCAGCCTTGCGGCTGGGCAGTCTGGGTACCCAAATTACCTAGGTGTGCCCCTGGCCACCAGCCACTTATTGTGCAAATCAGTGGAAATTGCCTTTTTCACAAGCAATTGCGAAAAAAAGCAGAAAAATTTAATTGCCTTTTACTCAGAGAAAATTTAGTTTTTCTGAGCAAAGCCACAGAATGCTTAGAAACTGCAAAGGAAGTTAATTTTCATGTGTAAAGGGTATCTCAACTGTAACTTTGCCAAAAGTACCCCATTGCCTACTAAAGCGTGTATCAGATTGATGCAATTGATTCTTTGCTCATACAGCATCTGATAAAAGGAAGTCTTGCTTAAGCCCTTCTTTTGTAGCATAGTTTAAAAAAAACAAAAAACTAGACACCATGGGCTCACATTATGCATTGTTTGCAAACTTGCTGATAGCAGATCCCTGAAGAAAATATTTTTGAAGCCTCTCTAAATGTAATCGAAACTGGTGAAGCATTTAATTTGCAATTTCCACTCTTTGTTTTAGCTCAGGGGCAAAGCAATCAAAGTAGGGAGCAAGATTAAGCATATGCAACATGTTCTAAAGCATTTCGACAGAATGTTCGGGGTGGTGGGTAGAGGTAGTTGCCTCACAAATCCCTACACTGAATCAAGAAAGACTGGCAATTGTGGGCCTAAAACAGAAAACATTTATAAGGAATCGGATATCAATTAAGGCAGCTCTTGGAGTTCCTTGGGTTGGTCTTCATTCCACACTGAGAAACATTTCATTACAACAACTTGGTTGCTTTTTCTTCAATTTTGCATCCCACACTGCATTGATAATGTTTCAAAATTAAGGTCATATAGAAGAAGGTGACACCATCAGTACTATCACAGTTCTCCCATTTGATTTTGATGGGCAAGACTTTAGTAGAATAGAATGGAATAAGAATAGAAAGGCAATCATTCATTCTCAGCCTGCAAATATAATACTTTAAATCGACTGACACATACATAAATGCATATTTGTTTTAAGCTTGGTCGGGGTCCTAGGCACCTCAAATTGAAGGCTTGTAATTCACAGATAAACAGCAATGTGATGCCACTAGTATAATGGGTTTTTTTAAGGACTAAGTCTATAAATGGCTGATGCACTGGAATCTTCATATTCAGAAGTTCTAGTTACCAGAAAAACAAGAGGGGATAGGTCTCCCCATCATGTCCTGCAGTTGAGCATCCCAGAACGCACCTCACTGGCCAATAGTTTCACAAAGCGTTCTAGATTTGATAAAGGTTTGTTCTGATCCTCCAAAGCAAATCTTATGTTCCTAATATCAAAAAGGATATTTCTGAAAACTAATTTCATGTTAGAAGCACCTTTCCTTGAGATGCATTTCAAATTACACTTCAGCATGTTTGTTGATTTTGTACATTTTGCCATTTGTCTCCTTTCAGCTTTTCCATCCAAATTAAGTTGGTTCTTGATAGAACAATTGTTCTGGTTCTTCATCAGCACATTATATTTTTCAGGACAATTGCAGCTGCCATAGCTAACTTTGCTTTTACTGCAGGAGGAATCCTAACCAGAATTTTCTTTTCCCCTAGACAATATGAAAAGATAACTTGTCCCCTTCATCAAGGCTGGTCTGAGAGCTGCAGCTATTTATGTCAGCAGCTCATGACAGGTTAACAATGACAACCATCACTAATGTTTTCCTGATGGATTACACTATCATTTGGGCCTCCTTGAAGGGGCCAAGGGCAAGCCAACTGATAGAAATCTGCCACAATTGATTCTCGGACGAAAATTTTGATCATCAGAGACATACATTTCACTTGACTCGGCACATACAAAAGCTACATTTCCCAAGTGTGTAATGTGAAAGAAAATATCCATGAAGGACTAGTGGATCCATTCAATACTTTTAAAGTACCATAAAAACACTGCATTTTACATCGAACAACAATAGTTTATAGCTTTCTAAAATGTTTACAGTCTGGCATAGTATATTCTAGAATGATGGAAGTTAATCCACCAAAGTTTAACTTCATATTTAAGCTTCTAATTTAAGTCTTTAGAGAGGAAAATATTAAATTGTTTATATTTGTTTTAAGTTTAATACAAACATTTATGAAAATGGACTATTACAGCAAAACTGGGAGATCTGAATACAAAGGGGCTGCTCTTCTAACCTGTCAAATTGATAGAAAGCTACAAAGAAGAGGTCAAAATGAAAGCACATCAATCAGGCATTCTGGATAACTGAAAGTTAGAATAATAGGAGTTCGTAAGGTATTTAGCACTACATGTTTAGAATGGCTAAACAATTATGAATAAAACATTTTAAAAACATGTAATACTTCCTGAATAATTCACAAACAAAAAGAGCCAAATTCACAGAACACATTATTTGTGCTGAATCTTCCCCCCAGTTTTATAATTATCCATAACTGCTAAAAATATGCACTTGACTTTTAAAGACTGGGATGCTATTTTTGTAGGTCTATAGCAAAGATATTCAACACTTATGAATAATCAGAAAGTTTATGAATATAAATAGGACAGCTGAAAAGAGGGTGAGGGAGACAATATACAGATGCTCACAGATATGGGGTTTGCTTTTCTCGGGGAAAATACATCTAGTTTTTAAGGCCATACTGTGTCCCAGAGTAGCTGTATGTAAGCTCTATCATAGACAAATTATACCTTGAACAAATCACTACAATGCAATCATACTCTGGAGCACATCAATTTAAATATTTAAATGGCTATAGAGGACTTATTTTAACCCATTATTATTGTATTATTTTATTTTAACCCATTATCATCCTGCTTTAACAACGATTACCTGTTCATCATCACACTGCAGCTCTCTTACAGAAGTTTTGAGCAGGGAAATAGAGGTATTATTACAATGCATTGCATGCATGAAAAGAAAGGGTAACCTGGCATTCCAAAATCTAGTTTCTGCAAGATGCAGAGATTTCTTTAATTTCTATTTTTGCTCATGTGTCTTCCTTAACAAGGGTTCCATTATGCTTCATTATTTGCTTACCTCCGCTTAAATAAAGTTCAATGAGAAGAAAATTAAAAACTGATTTCATTGCTACTGACATTAGCATAAAATGAAATATATAAAGAGTGTTTGGTACCATAAAGTAAGAGCTTATATCATTTTTGTTTAACACAATATATGGCCTTTATATCATTCAAACCTTCAGTTAAAAATAGCTTTTCTAAAACTGCACTGTGGCTTACTATGGGTTTTTACCAGAACAAGCACACATTATTTCTGAAATAATTTTCCAAAAGAGTTAAAATAAGTTATACTGCAAAACTATGAACAGGTACTGGAGGCTGAAATCACACTTTCATGGAAATAAGCGCTGTGGGTGGGGGGGGGCGGAGAATGGGAGTTATTTTTGCAAAAACATGTATATGATTAGGCTGTATGTCTTCTGAGGCAAATTGAATGGAAATACCAATACTAAACCAACACCTTCTTGAATTATGGTGTACTGAAATTGAAGAAACCCTGGGCCAATGTACATATTATCTACATTTAACTTCATGGAAATATGTTGTCAGATGGGGAAAATCTTTTTCAGGACCAATTGGTGTCAGAATTAGGTTCTCAATACTCACAACAAAGCACTTTAGAAATTTTAGGTTGAACACATGAGTGGGGAAAGAGAGTGTGTGCCACCCCAATCCTTCCTGACCTTCATTTATTCAATAAAATGTGTGCATAGAACAAATGTACGTACAGTTGTATTGCTTTTTCTAACTGGCAATCCAGCTTTTCCATGGTTTCCTATGCATAAGTTATTGAGGAAGTGTAAGGAAAACTAGGACAATCTAGTTAGAAGTTAAATTGTCCACAACTTTTTGAAAGAGCATAGTGAAGTCAATGCATATAATATTGTTATCAGACTGTTCTAATATTGTGCGCTGCATTAAATGGAAGCACTGAAAACATAATCATACAATAGCAGCAGGAGGTAAAGTTTATCATAAACTAACTGCTTCCCGGCCTGAAAGAGAGTACATAGAATTTAACCAGTTTAAATATTTCTAGTTCTCTGTTATGTTTGAATAAAATGCAGAGTCTTACTCCCAACCTGAGTCCTGAAAAATCTAATTCCCTTAGAGCCATTTTAATCCCATTGGTGATACTGACTGTTCAATGGGGATCAGCCTCAAGTTGCAACTATGCTGATGCCCAAATCCTAGAGGGTCAGTTCGGACAATAGTCCCACTATCTTAATTCAACCCTTTTCTCCCCCACACCTGACATGTTGGCAAGCCTCCCCCGTGCAATTAGATGATGGTATACTGCATGTGGTGGTGGGCAATTATGTTAAGCCCCACATGTTAAATTGGGCTGGTTTGGAGCATTATCCAAAGCAGCCCAGAGGCAAAGTGACCTCAATTTCAGTCTCACTATCACACCTACCTGTACCCAAGTCCAAAATTGTGACAAACAACAGATAATACAACCTTCTGACCATTTGAGAAAGAAAAGGGAAAACTTGGTGGTGAAGGGCAATAAAACCACAAGCACCAAAGGTAAATGAGACCTGAAAGGCAAGTGGTCCTGCAAGATAAAAACCTAAAGGCAAAAGCTAGCAAACCCTGCCATCAAGTCATATTTAAAGGACGGAGCTGTGGGCAGCTCAAGGGAGCTAGCAAAGGCAGGAGTGGACAGAATGGCACTTTAAAAAAGTAAGGCTTTAAATAGTAAACCTTCTACACTTTAATTGGCCAACTCAGAAAAACTTAATCAAATACGTGGAAGTTGGGAATAAAAACAACATGAATATTGCTGCTCTCCCTGACCACACTTTCAGCATAATGTCGTAAAAGTGCCACTGTCTTTGAGATATTGTTTCTCTTCACCAGAATTCTTCTAAGATGCCTGAGAAAGTAGGCTCGGGTAGATAATATTTAAAATATGAGCAGCACACACCAGATCTCTTCTAATGACTCAAGTCTTCATTGCTAACAAGTCATTGAAAAAGTATAAACGTACAAGTGTAGTACATAAAACTTCAATTGGTGGGCGGGGGGTGGGCAAGGACAACTTTTTCTGTAGACTGTTTCTACTCCATGAAGGCCACAATAACCACACATCGAGGGCTGTCATAGTCCAGGAATCAGTTGTCCTTGTCCAAGATGTAGGGTAAGTGTTGCCCTGGTCACAAAATGGAAAGGTGTCACCCTGAACACACAGGAATTAGAGCAGGAACAGCGTTTACCCAATTTTCTGGTATTTCTCTCTAAATACCGTATCTACATGGCGTCAACTTTAAAATTCTAATATTCTTAGCCTTCCTCTGGCACCAGTGCTGCCGAATGGCTAGATTGGATCTCTATATACAGCTTAGTAAATCCCTCTCTTCCTTTTCTAGGTAACCTCTAGACTTACCAAGGGTGGTAATATCTAGACTTAGCAGTGGACCTCTGGGTTTAGCTGTATGGTACTGTATACGGACAAAGATAGCACCCTTCTGTTCAGTGGCATTGTTGGGTTCTCAAATATCACTAGAAGATTCACTGCCTGATGTAGCACCTATAGTCTTAGACAGCAGGAAGAAATGCAAGGAGCAACAGGCCTTAACACACAACTGTCCTTTACTGTTACAACATGAAAGATGGAGCTCTGCATAAGTTTGAGCCCCAGCTAGTGCTGCTAAATGTACATGAGCTCCTCTCTCCTATGCAAACAATGCTATAGGGGAAAGTGCACAAAACAACTGCCAAGTTCTATGGCAAGTGCTTCTTCCAATTGAAGTATAAAAAGTAGGGTTTTAAAATCTATGTCCCCACCACCAGCACCCACTTGATGTTTGTTTCCAGGAATTCTCTTTGACAAATTTGTCAGTCTTACCTAGGAAATCAAGTTCAAACCTTTGAGGAGATCATACAGACACAACCATTCACAGAACCCTTTGCAACAAAAATGCAATAGTTATACCAATTCTCTCATACACCCTTCTCATCGTGAGCCGTTCTGGGCTTTCTACTTAAAGCAGCAGCACACAACAAATAAACTGAAGGTGTAACCACCGATATTATTGGTGGCACTTTTTTATGTTGTGTAAATAATTTTATAATGTTCAGTGATGCACATTCTTTAATGCAGTATGGATTTGGGCCGGGATTTGAGAATGAATTACCATCCAGTAAAATTCAGGTTTCTGAAAATGCTCAAGTGTAGTGCATCTGAGAACATTCAAAGAAATAAACTTAAATTTTTTTTCTAAAATTTAGTTTTATCACCCTTTATTCTATACACTATCACTTGCATTAGCTAGAGAAATAAAAGTGATAAAACTAAATTTTAGAAGAAATTCTAAGTTTATTTCTTTGAATGTTCTCAGATGCCCCACACTTGACCATTTTCAGAAACCTGAACTTTATTGGATGGTAATTCATTCTCAAAACTAGGCCCAAATCCATACTGCATTATTACCCATTTGCTGAGCTGCAAGGAATAATTTGACAAGAAAACTAGAACAAGCTCAAGACAGGATTTTTGTGGGTCAGTTCAACATTTTTCATATTCTAATTTGTGTCTCCTGATCTAGGAAGCCCAAAACAGGGGTGCAAGGCTGGATTGAAGTTGGTTTGCAGTTTGAGTGGACAACTTCCGTGATGCATCTAACACGGTTTAGCAGGAACTTAGCCCTCTTAGACAGAATAGATATCAGATTAATAGATAAATTAATCTATTTATAGATCTCAGATTTATAGAATAGACAGAATAGATAACTAGGGTTGAACCCCATAACGTCTGATTGATAAAGTTTTGGTCCTATAAGTTAGGAACACAGTTAGACAAGGCCTGGTAAATGCCATATCCCAGTAAAGTCCTTGGATCTGCTAACTGGTAGAAAAGATTGTAGGAATCCAAGGAAAGTATCCAAGGACAGCAGGGCCCACCAGCTCAGACTGTTACAAACACACTTCCTATAGCCAGGGACATATTGCTCCATAATTTTTGGAAAGGTCTTTTCCTGGAGTTTTTCCAGAACATGAAATTTCTCCAGAAGCAACATGAAATCTCTTTGTTTGATCTCTTATTAAAGTTGCCCATCTGTTACAATTGAGACTGATCTGATTAGAACATTTGCCTTCAACTTTCCTCCTTTAATATAAGCCAATTAGCAGTTTTAAATTGAATAAAATTAAGTCAAAGAAAATATATAAGCAAACAACGCTGGTCCTCTTAAACAGGTGGCTTATCTAGCTCAAGAAAATAAAATAAAGAGCTACTTCAGCTGAATGTATTTAGTGATTTTAATATGTTGCAGATTTCAAATGCGCTATCACTTGCATTAAGTAGAGAAATACAGTAAAGGGTGATAAAACTAAATTTTAGAAGATTTTTTAAAATTTCGTTGAACGTTCCATTTTCTACACTTGACCATTTTCAGAACTTTATTGGATGGTAATTCACTCTCAAATCTAGGCCCAAATCCATACTGCATTAAAGAATGTGCATCACTGAACATTATAAAATTATTTACACAACATAAAAGTGCCACCGATAATATAATTTAGCATTATACAATAATGGTTTTACACCAATAAGTAAATCCAACAGTAGCATTAATGTCAGAGTGAATTCAATTACTTATACCTATTCAGTACAGAGCCCTAAGAAAAATATGTTCTATCCCTCACTTTAATAAAAGGAAGTCCTCTCAGATAATAAAGAAATCTTCCCTTCATTCTAACATATTACATTACCAGGACACAAATCTCTCCTCTCTATTTAAAAAAAAGAAAGAAAGAATCATGCTAGCTTTTTCCAATGAAAAACACTTGGTGACATACCACATTACTTTCTTCTATATAATACCTACTCAAGTCAGGCAAGCCTCCAATCCACAAGCTCCACTTACACTCCAAGTCTACTATACATACGAAAGGCGTCAGTGGCAATAGATAAGGGAAACTGCCCCTTATGATCCAGGAAGGGGTCAGAGCTTCAGTACTGGGCTCTCACAGGGCTGAGCCAGGATTTATGAAAATTTTATCCTACTGTTTCTTCAAAGAGCTCACAGCAGCACACCATTTGTTCCCTAAAGCAACGCTGTGAGGCAGGTTAAGCTGTGTAAGGTGGCAGAGGTGGGATGGGCACCTGAACTGAGTCTTTCAGTGGCCAGTTTCTGAAGACCTACCTACTGCACCGCCACACATTGGGTGGGCCAAGGAAAGGGTGATGTGGCCATAGCTCGGTGGTAGAGCATCTCATCTGCAAGCATGAGATGCTCTACCACTGAGGCATTTCAATCCTTGGCATTTCCAGGTAGGGTTGGGAAAGACTCCTGCCTGAAACCTTGGAAATGTTGTTGCCAATCGGCATAGACCAGGGTTGCACAACTTTTTTCCTCCAGCTGTTTTTGGACTATAACTCTCATCATTCCTAGCCAAAGTGGCCAATAGCCAAGGATGATGAGAGTTGTAGTCCAACATATGCAGGTTGGCTGAAACTGTGCAGTCCTGGTGTAGATAAGACTAAGTTAAATAGACCACTTGCCTGACACAGTATAAAGCAGCTTCCTATGTTTTTCATATGTTCTTAAGTGTGACCTCTATAGTAGAATGCTGGGATAAGTTCTGTCTGTTGATCTCAGCCTGGATATGGTAAGGTAAGCTGTCGGACCAATAACTTCGTGACTTCCATCGGCTAGGACTGTCTTATAAAACCTTTGACTCCATGCAGCCCAGAAGTGTGTGAAATTCACAGTAGCAAAACAGAATCCTGCACCCTGTCTTATCCTGTCTCCAGCCCTTTGAACTGAACTCAACCCCAGTCAGCCATGACTATACCTTCTGACTGCAACTCTCTAATTGCTTGTCTTAATCAACAGCCCAGCTCAAACTATGCCTCTGGCCCTCTGTTTGACTGTCTCACTCAGTACTCGACCTGTCCTGTTCTTGACCACTCCTCACCTGCCCCTATCCAAACTGGAATGTGCCACTATGACCGAGCACTTGGCCAAGGTGTGACAAGCTGAAATAGTGGCTGGCCCAAAGTTATCCAGTAAAGTTTGTTGCTGGCTACCAAAAACAGTTTGTTGCTGGCTACCAAAAACTAGTCATCACTATGCTAGCTGGTGGGGAAGAAGAAAGCACACTTCATGCAATTTCTAGGACCTGTTCACCAATGACTATAACTGATGAAATAATTCTTCATACCACTTCTGACCAGTAACAATTAACTAAAAGTTAATATCATGGCTTATCACTTGTTTGTCAGCATATTAAAAGGAAGGTTATAAATAAAATTAAAAGGAATGTTATGAATAATAATCTTAAAAGGCAGTGGATCAAAAACACAGGACACCATTCAACATACGTGTGCGCGCGCACACATACACACACTCCATCCAAGAGGACCTATACGACAGGGAACATGATTAACAGAAATACGTTGGGGTTCTATGACTTCACAATGATTCTGGGGGGAAAGGATTGCAGACTATACAACTTGTCATGTCAATTCCTCTCTGCATCCAGCTTTGTGGATGTTTTGAACAAATCTAATTGAAATGAATGGTGCTTGCATGGGAAAAAACTATGTGGACTGAGTTCATAATCATCCTGCTCCACCAACATCCCTCGGAGTGACATGGAGTCATATGAATATCATGCCTTGTTTCCATAGTAACAAGAAAATGAAATGCCTTATCAAGCACATTTGAAAGAATAGGCAAGGGGAAGACAATAAATGGCAAAGCAATATGTTTAGCGTAAAATCACCATAATACAAGGATACAGATTTGTGTTTAAATTTCATTCATTGAATAATGGAACTTGGGGGAAAAAACAAAAAAAACCCACAACAGCAATTTCAGCACTTTTATGAGAAAGACAAGATAGTGGCTGTCTGCTTTTATTCAAATATCTTGTGACTAAGATAAACTACTGATCCACGAAATGTATAGAACATTCTGGTAACCTCACAAAGTGGTGGAAAAAATTCCAGAAAATTTCCCCATTTTTTAAAAAGACAAATTTCCATTTCTACAGTTTCATTGGCTGTCACTCAGCCTATCATTGCACATGTACAGGAGTGCAAATTCCAGACTACCACTTGACTAGGGGAAGAGGCAATTTTCACAAATCTTCCCTTCCCTTTAAAGCCCAGAAGATATCTCTGAGGCTCATGCACACCTTCCACATTCAAGTGACAGTGCAGTGGTAGTCCTGAACTTGCACTGCTGCACATGTGCAATGCTCAGAGGTGCTCTTACCCCTGGACTTCCAGGAGGAAGTCCAGGGCCTCCACATCCCCTGGAGTGCCCCCAAATCTTCTCTAGTCTGTCGTGGGTGGTGTGGTCACTGCACTGCCAGGCAGATGAGTGTGACTTCTGCTTTAGAGACAGAGGAAGGAGTGGGGAAAGAAATATGTGGGATGGGAATATGTTAAGTTGCATGTTGAAATATTTCTGCTAATGCATATTTGCATAAATATAGCTTATTTATATTCTTGTATTCTTGTGAGTTCAGTTGCTGTTTGTGCCCTCAAGACCGCACGTCTTAAAAATACTATGTGTGTGTGTTTACTGTGTGTGCACGTATGTAGAGGGATGACGGTTAACGCAGAGGGGGAGTGGGGCCTCCAAAGGCCTTTAGGTCCAGGCTCCAATATTACCTAGCTGCATCCCTGGCTAGTTCAGATGTTGGTTATTGTTTCATAAAACTAATTAGTAGGAATTAATGGGTGTCAAGGCAATACTGTATTAGGAAAGGTTAAGCAATTTCAAATTTGTAATTAATGTTTTTTCAGATTATTACACCTATGATGTGTGTGAGAGGATACATATGTTTTACAGATTTACTGAATATTCCAGTAAAAGGTTATTTCCACATAAATCTTTGAATATGTTTCAGTGCAACAATTTAAACACTTGAAGTGTCTATATTGATTCTCCCTACCCATCAAATATTTCGTTCAACTATGTGGCTAGTTGAAAAACTTTGGAGATAGTGTGGGAACTTGATATGGTGGAGGTGTCATTTTTACTGTATAAATAGGTCAATTTAGATCAGATCACAATCTATTTAGAGCATCAGGAAAATTGGTATAGCATATTTTAAAGAAAAAATGCAAATTTTATGCAAATAGCGGGGGGGGGATTTGCCTGGGCAAGTTTCCTCAGAATTTATCTGAAAAGCCACATATCTGCTGAAAGCTGGTATTAGTGGGACAAGCCACATAACCTGGGTTTGAATCTATGAAACCATTTGAAGGGTCAATCTCAATACCTCATTGTAATTAATAGCCTCTTACCTCACAAGGCTGTTATCAGGATAAACAGATGAAGACTGCAAACCACTTTCTGATTTAGGATAATAATAGAAATTTAGCCACCCATAGCAAATAAAGCAGTAGTTTTTAAGCACTGTATTCCAGGGAATCCTGGAGTCGGCTGGAAACTTATCAGGGTCCTAAAATGCAGATTAGAAATGGCAGACAAGTCCCCTGAGCTATCCTCTTCCCATGGATGAACAAGTAAGTGTGCATAGATAGGTTAAAAACTAAATCAATAAATAGCTATTCTGACCTTATCTAATTCTGGGGAAATTGTGCGGAGAAGCAAGGTATGTGTGTCTGACACAGACAATGCAAATAAAACAAAAAATAAACCCCAGAGTGTAAAATGCCACCTGATGTTTGACTAAGAAATGGAAAAGTTCTTGCTTTCTTCTAAGGAACTACTTTGTTGCATTCTTCCCTTCTTTCTCTGAAGCAAATAATATTGGTCAGTTTTACAATACAAAAGTATTACATAATTGAATTTCATTATTGTTTTATGTTTACTTTAATTAATTATTAGTCCTTATATATCTTTCCTTTTTTTATTAAATTATATGTAGAATTGAATACAATATTATTTGTTCATTAAATAGGCAGATGTCAAAATGTGCCTGAAAAGTTGGCAATAATACTCATGTCCCAATTGTCTTGAGCTACCCCTCACTCACTCCTTCTCCCTACCTCCCTCCCGCTCACACACACACCCTTCTGGGGCCGCTGGTAGTATCTGTAGTTATTCTATACCCCAAAAGGCATACCTTTTCTCTAGAGAGACTAAATAAGGTGTCTATCTCCAGTTGACACTACAACAGTAATGCCTTGGGAACTGTCTTGTATTCTTCACTTTAACACGTTCTCATTAATGGAACACTCATTTCTAATGCTAAAGCTGAACATTCATCTCTAATGCTAAAGCTTAACATAAATTATATGTCAAGACATATAATATAACATCAGTGGTACTACACAACAGCAAATTTTTTTAAGTACTGCACTGCTTCAAATCAGGTGGTGCTGTCATATGAAGGATGCATATTTCATGCATAATTTGGCACTGCTATAAAATCATTCAAAGGTTTGGAGGAGAACTCATGAAAATAATCTAAAGGGTTATAGAAGATTTCTTAATGTATACACCACAGGTAATATTATTAAATTACCTGATGAAATGCATAAATAAATTTTAAATAAAAGGTCTGGGTAGGGAATTTTTTTTTGCAACAACAAAAATGCTGGTGGCAGAGAACTGGGAAAACTGAGCAAAGCCATTAACTAATTCACTGCTATTAGTAATGCACAAACAGGACAAGAGAGAGCAATGACTCTAGTAAGAGAACAATGGGGGGAATGTGTACTGTACAAAAAACAAATGAACATTCCTAGAGAATATTCACACATTAAATTACTCAAAATTGATGTCAGTTAATTTGTGATATCATTCTTATTCATACAGATGGACTGCCCTGTGACTTTTTTGTATTGGGCAGTATAGAAATGAAATGAACGAATAAATAAAGACTATTTTTTGCTTACTCATTTGATTTTTGAATAGCAAATGTTATATTTTGTGTCTATTTTAAAAGCTATATTTTGAGGAACAGTTTTAAAAGTAGATGTTGAGACTGATATACTCAGAGCACCTCCATGCTAGTTGAACTGGTTCAATTAGTCATTTCTTTTCTCCAGTGAACTCTAGGATATCTGTTCTCAGCACTTTCACCAGAGGTTTTGAGGACATGATGGGGGTATACAACAAATCTGACATAATTCTAATATAGTATGTAGTCTAGACATATCCCCAGTGCACAATCCCATATGTGCAAAATATCTCCAGAAGTATCCATTCTGGTAGTTAAGTTTTCTGTCAAATGCAAATATATCACATTTTGCTAAAATGAATGGTTGTTTGGCCTTGCCTTTCACACACCTCAGCTAGAAGCCATCAGTTCTTTCAAGTCTATTCATGTGGAAGGGTAGTTCAATAATTTGACACTGGAATTGTAGGATGATGAGTGGATTCAGATATGTTTGGGGGGGTGGGGCCTGGCTGGTGGTAAGGGGGGATGAAGTGGTTGTCTGCAACAGACAAGTGGTTATTTTGGGTCTGTTTTTTCAAAGTTCTAAAAATGTCCATGGAAAAAGGGAAAAAAGGACAGGAACTGGATGTGAATTAAAGATCACATTCATACCAATTGCTCTGGTGATTTTCAAGTCTTTTGATGTAAATATTAGCCAAGGAAACTATTAGATAAGAGCCAACTGTCAAAAAGATAAAAGAAAATGGTTTTGATATGACAATGACGCATAGGAGTTTTTGTTCATTTTTATACTCTATTTTGGGAAAATCATATCCAGTGTAATAGATTCA
The DNA here is from genome assembly GCF_027244095.1 of Hemicordylus capensis. Classification (NCBI taxonomy): domain Eukaryota; kingdom Metazoa; phylum Chordata; class Lepidosauria; order Squamata; family Cordylidae; genus Hemicordylus; species Hemicordylus capensis. The sequence goes on along the minus strand of NC_069661.1, from coordinate 176,036,865 downwards.
GCTATCATCTTGATGATGAGGGCTTACAAATCTACTTGTCAATTCCTGACAAGCAAAAATCACAGGCTCTCTCGCTCTCTAAAAATCTAAACTTAAATGGCTCTTTGTCCTCTTGAATACAACACTCCCCAAAATAAACATCCCTTCCAAATTCTCTTGGTTTCTCACTGTTGCTGTCAACGCCATCTCATCAAGAGAGGCCATCAGGGTAATTTCTTATTTCCTCCCGTAAGTGTAAATTTAGCTGCTGCTGCTTCTTTTAACTTCTCAGCTGTCTTTACTGCCCTTCCTAGTCATGCAATAGTAATAAAGCTGCAGCACCAAAAGCGCATTTTTAAAATCATAACCTTTAAGCAGGACTGCTTCCATATTTAAGGGCCCACCATAAGATGCCCTTTAGAGGGTTCCCTCCCGCATGCCTTGGTGGCAGATACATGGAATTAAAAGAATTATTGTTCTCTTTCACCATTGCCTTTGCAACAGCAGCAACAATTTCATGCTAGACAACTCTACCTTTAATGGTTTTTCTCCCACAATACATATAGTGTGGTACATCCTCAGATCTTGGGGAACATGGTGGCAGTGGCACATTTTCACTGGCTGACATACTGAGGGAAATTATGCGAAGTAGTCCTACTGAAATTAAAACAAGAATTTCTTAACTTGTCTTTAAATGTCAATAGGGCTATTTTGAATCATTGTCCTCAGTATGTCAGCCAATGTATTTTACATATTCAGAATTCACCTTTCTTTATCACAATTAGCTTCATTAGTCTAAACACATTTTTCTTTGACAAAGCAGCAAAGAATTGTAGTAATTTAGAAATGTGCCATTTCTGTTCTTTCATACGTTACATTTGTTGCTGGACATCCAGACTAAAGTGGTCCTGATTAGTCCAAATGAATTAAGTAGTCCCTGAGATTAACTATTGAGTATGGTCTGGATGTAGCATATCTGCATTACATCCTCAGCAAAATTTGCTATGATTTGTGGCAATATTTTTAGTTCCTCGTTTTTAGTAACAGAAGTCCTCTCTTATAGCCATTACAGAGGACAGAACACATGGATTTATGCAACAGGTAAACATCAAAGCTTTGTGGTGAGACACCTCATGTACCACCACTCAAGATGCCTACCTATGTGAACAATACTATTTTTCAAAGCTTTGTTATGGTTCTTGGAAAATTGGTTTAAGCATATAACCAACCCTGATACCAATATTTGTAAATGACAACATTGGCAGTTGCACTACTTCCAAGACCTAATATTACATATAAAATATGGCTATCTTCTGACCGGACCATGGAAATGACATGAATCAATGTACAACATGATTTTTTTCCTAAATAAAAAAGAATTATGCTCAAAAAAACTCTGCAACACACAAGTCTATGTGAGATAGATAGATAGATAGATAGATAGATAGATAGATAGATAGATAGATAGATAGATAGATATTCTATGTGAAATTGTGTGTGTGTGTGTGTGTGTGTGTGTGTGTGTGTGTGTGTGTGTGTACACAAGACAAGGAGGAAATCTAGACAAATGGGACAGTAGTTTCCTTTACCATAAACTACTGATGAATATGCTTTAGGGAAATAGAGATGGCAATAGCAAAGCAGAACAAGGACAGGTGTGAGTTGCTCAGTGATCATTCAAGTGAGCAATGATTCAGTCCCTTCTAGATGCTGTGAGCTTAATGTACAGCTCAAGTACATTGGCAAGGAGAGAAATCCAATCTCCTCTGTGATTATTTATGACAAAGCACACCTAACTGAGGCCAAATTTGTTTTTAGGATTGCAGTCATTCTATTTCAACTAAACAATAAATGAATCCAACCTTTCACGGGCCCAGCTCAGGGTATCAAGAAAAGAAAAAGGAAAGAAAAAAACCAAGAGGGGGAACTGACATGGATAAGGCAGTTATTTGGAAGAAGAGCTACACTAGTGCTGGAAGGAGCAATTTATTTAAAAAATAACTACCATATTGCCTTATTATTAGCAATGCTTCATTAGCCAACATTTTACACTGCACTCTGTAGCATCACATAATACTGTAGTAAGCAACTCGATGGAACTTTGAGTTTTGGGAAACTGATCCATTTTTGAAAGAGTGGTATAGAAATGGAAATAATAATAATAATAATAATAACAATAATAATAATACCCCCAGCGAGGCATTACCTTGGCAAGGTTGTGGGGCTTGCATGCTCTGAGGAAGGTGAGAACTATGCCAGAGGTTCAACCATATTGGACAGGTCTCATCAGAGGAGCCAGACGAAGAGTGCCTCTCCCATAAACAATATGGTGAGGTGTAACTTTAATAAATCTATACTGGATTGGTCATCATCCGGGTCAACAAGGACCTCACCAGGTGCTGGGGTTCCTGGACATCTGGTGGCAAGTGGGCTACAGGACTCAGGATCCTCAGCTAAGCAACCAGGGCTGGAGACTGCAGAATTACTGGAAGAAATGTCTCTTAAATGAATAAAATATACGAATCCCAGTAGTAACTGGTGCCCTAGGTGCAATTCAAAATACCCTGAAGAGCACTTCAGCACCATAGGGGCCACAGAAATCACCACCAGCCAATTACAAAAAGCAACTTTACTAGGAATAGCCTATATTCTGCGACGATATCTATAATAATAACAATAATATTGATTATAAAATTCAGCCATCCCATGTCCTTGGGAAGGACTCGATATCTGGATAAAACAAACCAGTCAATAACATCTGTCTGACTGTGTAAATAAGAAATCATAATTTAAAAAAATAACAACTTGAAAACAGGTCCCAGTATGTTACCTCACAATAGGATAGCTGTGACATGGTTTATGTTTTCCTCATCACCACCTCAATTAGGTGAACTGTGGCAGGGTAGATTTCTCTGGGGGTTGAAGAAAGAGCAACTAAGATTCTGGAGGGAATTGTAAAACTCAACATTTACAATGTTGTGTACTTTATGACTGCTGCAAGCCACCTGGAAGAGATCTGTGTCAAAGGCAGGTGTACCTCTGAATTAAAAATAAGCTTGAAACATGCCACAATTGACAATGGTCCTAGATTTCTCTAGACATACATATTCACAGCTCTCTTCTGCAGTGGTGGCATCTCTGGTATTACATCATATGCACACTGAGTTGACACATTCACTGATGCACAGCATCAAGAAGCTTTAATATTCATAATGAATTATTGCCATAGTGCTTGAGTATTCTGTTTGGAAGATACCACTTGTGTGGAAAACACCATGCAAACATATGAGCTACCTTGCTTTGAGAGTCAGTGCGAAGAGTAAGATTTAGGGTGACTCTACCACCAGAAAGTGGTGGGAAGCTAAAGGCAAGGCCAAAAGAAGTGACAGAAGGGGGGAAAGGTTGCCAAAAGCAGAAGCACATGGGGGGGGGGAGAGAAGGCAGAAAGCAGAGGCAGTGTGGGACTAAGAAAGCAGGGGCCAAAAGGCAAAGGGGAGAGGGGAGAAGGCAGGTGTCCAAAAGGCATAACGGAGGTGGGAGCAGCGGCTCCAGCTCTTGCCCTTACTGATGAGCCACCTCTGGCTGTATGAGCACATATGTTTACTGAGATGTCCAGATGTCCAAAATGAACTGGAACACTTAAATTTGATTTACAAGTGTGATTCAATATTGCTAATTTTTTTTGGTCATTTTAATATGTGGAATTCATGCATTCATCAACAGCACATGGCTTGCTGATAGGTTTTTTTTTCTGTTTGTTAAAGGCTGTGTACTTATTCTAAGTTTCAACTGTCAGCACAATAGGCACAGTGAAATTTCTGCACAACACACTAGGGCCTTTCCCTCCATAATGGCAGCCAGAAGAGGAGAAGGAAAAGTTATGGCAGAATGGGATGTCAGGTAGAGGTGTCATGATGTTATAGATTCTGCTATCAAAGCATAATATGTGCAATCTTATTCATTACAAACATTGCATTATGTTCTGAAAGAACAATCTATTTATCTATGTATATATTTTGAAGAATGTGTGGGTTTGATTGTGCAAAATAAAGTCATACTTTCCAATGATCTACCGATACCAAATTCTGCATACACAACCCTGCCACTAAGATTAGCTCAATGCACTACTTTTTACACTGGAATATGCTTGGTGAAAATGTAATTTTTGTGTGTGTGTATTTTTTAAAAAGTATTTCAGAATATCATACTTCTTAATACAGATACCAACTTTTGAATGACAATCGTGCAATATGCTGGAGGGAACGTTTAAAAATGTATTTTGTAGAAGAGATTCTTAATAAAATCACCATATTTTAACTGTTATTGTTCTCAACCGGTTTTTAACACTTAATAATCAGATCAATCATTCCAAAACACTAACCCCCAAGAGAAGCAGACCCTGCTCAGATTCAAATTTACTATATATGGTCATTAATATAAAATGAATAAATCCTACAAATTTCTCAGCTGGCACACAGGAAAGTTTAAAGAAGTGTTGTGAGAGGTAAAGGCTGCTCCATCCACTCTAATCTCTTCTGCCATTTCTTTAAACCATCCTGCATGTCAACTGAGAAGTGGGGAGAATGGTTATTTGAACTTTACATGCCCCCATGCTTCTCAGCTGATGCATGGGGCGGTTTAAAGTTTAAATAGCAATTCTCCGCATGCAAGCTGATCCATCCACTCTCAATGCAAGAGTGGATTGTTTACTAAGGAATCTAACCCCACTCCAATACTGCTGTTTCCACAAATGTTACCCCCTCAATATTAAGGGCCTCCTGAATTTCATTTCTTGAACTTTCCTGGCTGTATTATCTATGCAAAATTACTTTACCCAGACACAACAGACCTCACCTACTAGCAGGTTTATATTTCTGGTATAATCTTTTCCTTCCCTTATGCATTATCAGGCATTTTCATTTGCCAGATAGTTGCACAGACTTCTGTTCATATTGTCATGTCACATTGTTCGGCAGTGCTGACCTGACTTGTACTGAAATCGTTTTGCAAATGTAATCCAACTTTATAATGGAAAAATCATAATGGACCCACACCAAAATTGTTTTTCTATTGTACTTCAATGCACAAGAATTTGAATTATTTTCCAGTCACAATGGAATTGTAATAGAGTCTTCAGAGTGTATTGAATAACTTCCAAATTTCAAGCCTTATTTTAAAGTTGCTTATAATATTTTAATTTAGCAGCAATATTACCACATAAAAATAGCAATATGAAACATGCTATTTTTCATTACAGTTGAATGATGTTCACAGTAGATTACACAGAGCCATAGAGTTACTTTATGTAATTACTTTATGTAATTGCTTTATGCACGCCCATTCAAAGTAGTAAAGTTTTCAGTACGAACTACACCTATCTTTCTGGCATTCTCAGCAAATGAAAATAGATCATTCCAGGAAGTGGCATATCCCGTGCAAAATCTTAGCATCAAACTATTCATAGAAATCAAATACTTTTTATGTAAATACCAGAAATCTGAACATTTAACAATTCATCATGCATGGTCTTTTGGTGTTCCACTGAGGCATTAGAAATGGTTAACAATATGAATGACAAACTCGTATTGATATTATGTTTAGATGGATTGAAATTATGTTTCTTATTATTTCATTTTTTGTTTCTTCTTTAGATACTCTTTTATATAATGTTGTAAGGCCTCCTTCATTGGACTGGCAGGAAAGCAAGATATAATTTTCCAAAATAAATAAATAAGGATGCTAGCAGCATTGCCCAACTAAAATTATGAACTGACTAGGCAACCTCAGGCAAATTACTATTGCTTAGTGAGTTACCACACACACTGGGCTTGCACCAGGCATATCTCTGAATAAAAAATAATTTTAAAAATAAGTTTGAAACATGCCATGTATTTGCAATGGGATATATTTGTATATGTGTCTGTGTGTGGGGTGGGCATTATGTTCTACCTTATTTAATAAAAACTAAGGTTATTTAAGAAGAAGTAACTTAAAATACAGTGGTCAACATGTTCTACAGCATTATGAGGATGGAGCAACAGCTTCACCCTCACAGAGAGGTGCTGCATGGCTCAGCCAAAGGATTGCTATGCAACCAATCACATGTGCAGAGGGAATTAATTGTACTGCTCTTCGCTCTGTCCAAATTACTTTTAGAAGGTGACACAAGCAGCAACAATCACTCCCTCCACTCCCTGTGAGCACGTGGCTGCACAGCAAGCTTTCAGCTAAGCTCCGCAGCAGCCTCTCTGTGAGAGTACTGCTCTTGCTCTGCACTTGTAATGCTGCAGAACCTGTCAGCCATTGCTTGGTCCTCTTTGTTTATTTCTGTAAGTAGCAGCTGCAGGGGCCCCTGCTCTATCAGGGGAAAGCTTGACCCACCTCCCAAATATCTATAACAAGAATTCTCATTTTTTAAACATTCTTTTTATATAAATGTAGACTCCTCCTTTCAAAGCATACCAAGATCAAATCAGATTTTGGATCAACGTGATTTAACCAAGTTTTGTACTGGCATTATATTTTGCCCTGTAGTTACATTTCCCATACAATATTAATCAGTGTGCTATCCAAGGACCTCCTTTGGGGTGGAGTAGGGGGGGGTGTTTGAAAAACAACACTCTGAATAAGCCCATTGCTGAACCTTTGCTACTTTTCAGCACTCTTTAGGTTATATTATGTGAAGAATTTGGACATTCCACAATATGACATAAAACATATTTTGATAAGACCACAAATTAACACACTATCCAAAGTACATTAATCATTCAATTTTCTTCTTACTGAATCTTAATACATCATAAGGCTAATTCTATTGCCAGAGTTTGTCTGGCATTTGGAGGGGGGGGGGAGACAAAAAAATAAATCAGAAAGATACTTCATATATGACAAAATTTCTATGAATCAAAAACAGATATAAAAATTTCTTATGGAATTTAGGTAAAATAAACCTTAGTACACTGTCAGAAGATCTTACTAATCATGATGGTTTTAGGATATCAGAGTTCTGTAGCAACAATTCAATTTGATAACTAACTATACCAGATCTAATCCAGTGAAAATATTTCATCTTTGCCTATGCCTTTAAATTCTGAGTGAATTCTACTGGCGGCTGTGCGTGGGTTTTTATATAGATATAGATGTAGATATGGATATAGATATGTAAAACATTCTGAAATCTTTTTAAAATGAATATATACATAAAAATAAATCCAAAAGATGAAAATTACAGCAGCCAACTACTTAAATTTTTATAAGAGCACTACCCGTCTGACACAAAAAAATCCCAAGGCATACAACACAGGACAAAAATAGCTATTATTCTTTATCATCACAGTTATTCTATTACCTGGCTGTTACAGCTGCATGATTGATTTTTGTGAATTCATGGAATGGCTTCAGTCATTTCCTTCCATCTCTTAGAGACCAGAAGGAAAACATAACACTCTTCTCAAGAATTGTGGGATGACTTTCTCCTCCTTAATGACACAGCAGAAGAGAATTCAGGGTGAAGAAGGAACTGGAACCACCATTCCAGTTAAGTACTGGTTAGATACCTGGACACTATATTCCATTCAAACGCCAAAAGAAATCATGATGTTTCTGAAAGCATATGGCCTCAAAGCTTCACATTTGAACAACTATGTATTTTCCTTATTTTATTATCAAGGCTCACTCCTCTTAGAAGAGAGAAAACATCTCATAATCCAAAGAGTTGTCCAGTAGATACCTGTGGTCTTGAGTCAGTGGCCTTTAGTTTCTAAATAAAAGATGCTGATCATCATAAGAGAAAGTGGCTCTCCAACTCTGGGGTAGTATAGGCACATAGGGGCTACAACAGTGCTATCGGCTCAACCACAACCACATCTTGTTGGTCATAAAGGACTTCATGTAAATTCCTTAATTTTACGATTTGTATGTGATTTAAGTTAATCAATGTTTCTATGACATCAGTTGCTCCATGCCTCCCTTGCTTCTCAGTCAGCTACTTCAATGGCACACCAGTCATCTCAATTATTTGAACCCTGGAAAATGGACTTGGCTCCTGAACACTATGACTTTGGCTAACCTACTGCTGGACAAATGTCTCCAGTTCATAATATGGTCTTCAACAATGTTTTAACTACCAGTTGCTAGACATAATAAATGCATAAAAGTACTATGTCCCTAGCTTTGTGTTCCTGACTAGTGGCAACACAGTATTGCCAGACTTCCAATAACATTCAAATAATTTTAACAATGCCTACAATCCTTCATTACTTCGATGAAGTTTGCTTCTGTCTCCCACTTATAGGAGATTGCTATAGCAATGCCTGCTTGATTGTATCCACTGATTTGCATTTCTCATACTAACAGACCTGGGCAAGTAAGATGTTTTTGTATACAGTAACAGGGAAAGACTCTGAGAAAGACTCATTCTGACGTAACAGCTAACCACAGTTAAACTTGGCTGAGGTTGTAACTCTGTTACGCCTGAAAGCACAAAACCTGACCTCTCCTCTTGACTCCATTTTCATCCATGGCATCATTGTCCCGGCAATCCAGGTGGGCGGGAGAATGGTGAAGCTGGTGATATTCAGGCACCAGGGGTACAGCCTGCAGAAATGGATGGTCATCCCCTACCATGCACTCAAGAATGACATGGAGAGGCACTTTAACTTCAGGCACAACAGCGCTGGTGTGGAGATGGTGGTGGAGAGGGCGTTCAGGAAACTGAAGGCCCACTTGCGCTCTCACTACAGTTTGCTGGATGTGGAAGAAGATCTGGTATCCAACATGCTTGTGGCCTGCTGAATCCTACACAATATCTGCGAGATGAGGGGAGACATCCTGCTGGAGAAGCCCATTAACCCAGCCACACACCCATAGGGCCATGGGGGAGACAGCGATGCCTGTCAACCATGGGCGACTGCGCAACCTGGAGAACTGCAGGCGGTAGGAGGGCATAGTGGGCAGTGAGAGCTTCCTTCACAAGACACTCCTGAGAGCATCTCTCACCCAGAACATCTGTGAGGCAGGCAGCTGCATGATGCTGGAAGGGTTCATTGACCTTTAAACTACTGATGGGTGCATGGCCCTATTGCTCACACTTGTGGTAGGAGCCTGTTTTGCAGACTGCTGTCTGTGACCTGCTCCCCGCCTAGCTCATGTGAGCCATGCCAATTCGCTGTGTTCTGTTAAAATAAAGTTAAACCTTTCACTTTCCATGCTCTGTGTTCCCTTCCAATCCAAGTGAGCAGTTTCCCCATTCACACGTGGACAGTGGTGTGGAGGATCGGGGTGTGCACGGAACCGCCAACTGCAGTCCGGCACTGGGGTGGGGGTAGCTTTAAGAGCGGTGGGAGGGTTTACTTACCCCTCCCACCGCTTTCCAGCGCTGCCGCCGTAATGTTAAGAGTAATTGAGGCGGCAGGATACCTCCCTGCCGCCCCTTCCCCGACGTTGCTTGAAAAAACTCCCAGTAGTCCTTTGTGCGCGTACACGTCAGAGACGTGGAGCGCGCGCATGATGTGCGCACGCGGAAAGGACTACTGGGAGTTTTTTCAAGAAACGTCGGGGAAGGGGCGGCAATGGAGAAGGAAGAGTTTGGCAAGGCATATGCACTCTGTTGAGCTCCTCCACCTCTCTTCTAGTCTCATTTATTCAAGTTCCAATTAATGTCATTTCTGGGTTTCTTTCTTTCTCATCTCTATTTCCATGCATGCCATTTCAAGCCACACCTTTATCTTGCAGATCTCCAAAGCCTATGGAATCGAACTTGGATCTGTTTCTGTTCCACTTTCTCTAGCTACTCCCTGATCTGCTTGTTTAGCTGGTGGTACCTTTTTTTGGAGGCATAACAAAATTGGAACCCACATCCCCCTCTCTGCTCTCCTGAAACAAACCAAATAAACAAAAGAAGAAGAAAAACAACCACTTGATTGTAGTTAATCTGTGTCCTTTCTCTCAAATGTTCTGGCCATAACGACGTTCTGGGTGATTCAATATATTGTATCAGTTTTCCAGTTTCACCAAATTGAAGTCCCACCATTCTGCCACCAGCCTGTGATGTGCCTTGGGAACCCATTCAAGACTGGCCTCAAGGATCAACTAAGATGTCAGATACATAGCTGCACTGCCTACTATGTTAGAGATCAGTAGGACTCTCTTACAATATCTCTGCCTGAGCATGGTCAAGGCAAGAACATGGGATGGCCAGAACAAATAACATTTTAAAAGAATAAAGTGTTTTATTTACAATACATGACACAGGAACTGACAGTCAGGCAACAAATAAAGTGTGCAAAGTTAATAATTCTATAATATTATACTATAATTATTGCTATTTGTGGCTGGCATGGGAAATCAAGTGTGGCAACCCCTTGCCCTCTCCAACTGGCAGAGTACTTTCTTCATCTTTTCTCACAAGCGTGGGAGAAAAAGGAAGCATCTGATGGCAATCAATCAATCAATCAATCAATCAAAAGCTGTCAAAGAAAGGGTTCCACCAACTGGAGAGGGTGAGGGGTCACTATGTGTTGCCCATGTACACAATGCCCCCTACATCAGCATGATGATGTAGGGAAGGGGCATGGCCAGCATGCTTGGCAGCTTGCCTTGGTCCACCAGGAACCTCGCTTTGTCCCTATTAGCGGCAGTGGAGAGATGGTGGGATAAGTCTTTACAGCGACACCAGTAGTTTCTATGCACAATCAGACTGAAAAAATCATGCAGTAACCTCTGGAGCCACCCATTCAAGTCCTTGCTCAGAGACAACTAATCATTATTATAGTCTTGAGAGTCCAGGAAGGACTTTTTAAAGAGCACTCTCACAACAATTTTCTTCAAAGCAGTTGGGCCTACTCCATTTAACATATTCTAAACAAATCTGCCATTACCAAAAAAAAAAAGAGTAGTTCTTAACCAGCAGAATGTGAAGCAGTACTGTTCATCTTTTAAAGCTGTGGGTGCAGATTATTTTCCAAACTCACAATAATAGGGTTTTTTTACTCTATTTTTGCATACTTAAAGATTTTAAATAAGGCAGATCCTGACAAAGGTATATCAGACTCTTAAAACAGTAAACATCTGTGCTACAGGGCATCTACAATCAAACCGAGCTATATAAAAGAAAGCAAGTTAATTTACTGTGGATCAATACACAATAAATATAATTGTATTCCTCTTAGAGTAGTAGTTATGAACTTATTTATTTTAAATTGGAAATTAACACAAAATCATAGCATCCAGCAAGACACTGATTCAGGTCATCTGTTACTAAAATATATGTTTTTGACTTTCTGTGCATCCCATTACACAGGCTAATGCAAGTCTAAGGAATTCACTACTCTCATTTGAACAAGCACCCATTTTGTTATTGTTTACAGCAACCTAATTTAGCATATAATGAGTCAGGCAGCATTGGTTTCAAATTACACCAAACTATTAATTATAATATTGTAATCTTTTGTCCAAAGCTTGTTTCTCCGGGATTTCACCCAAATAGTGTTTAAGTAATTGTATGAAATAAAGCCTTCCAATCCTTGTAGCTTCTCTTTGTCTCACTAAGTTACTCCTCTCCAAATTAAAAACTCATTAGACATTTATTTGTTTTAGTTTGTTCTCTTCTATTACACTAAAATAATTGCAGTGGGAACAAAATACAATGTTCCCTTTAAAAAAAAGAAGGATATATTGATTGCTAACAAGAACAGGACAGTGGACAGCATCTACCTAGTCATGGATAAGCAACACTGAAATCAAAGATTAAGGGAATCCCATTAATTTCAATGGGACCTAGTCATGGCTAACACAGTAAATACATACTAAAAACATAATAAAAACCTCTGGGATGCTGCCCAGGGGTTTTTCAGAAACTAAACTACATTTCAGTCTACATCCTGTAATGAAGCATTTCCAATCTACCAGTGTATAAATTCATTTTCATCTGCTCCAGATGAACAGCTTGTATATTAGATGCACATGGGAGATTTGGACAATATTCACAGGGCCAAATTAATGTTAGAGGGTCTTGTCAAAAGTCATCTTATGGCCTAAACACATTTTTGCTTTGGAGATGCATTTAACCCAGATTGATACCCAATTCAAATCCTAGCCTCATACCATCCACCTACTGTGTGCTTACAAACAAGGGTGTGTATGCTCCATCATTCCATTCCATTCAGTATACTCACATGGGAGAAGAAACATCCAAACTACGCCTACCTGCATGGTTCTAATACTAGTAGGATTTAGATAAACCATGTTATTGGTGCAGTTTGGTGCTCTCTAACTTCAACAGGTTTGCAGAAAGAATGCTGTAGAGCCTCAAAAATCATCTGGGAAAACATGCATGGAGCACAGTCCTTCTCAGTGCTCTGTGCATGCCTTACCAGGCATGTCTGAAACTCAATAGTGTTCCATTTATCTTAAAGGAACTCCACTGGCTTGGGGAAAACACAAAATTGCATGCAGGTGGCCAATGGAAACGGCCACCTCCATGCAATGCCAGGAGGGCTCTGAGGAGTATTCAGCTGACCAATGGAACCAGTCACTTCCATGCAATGCCAAAGGAACTATGTAAAGTATCAGCTTCAGCCTATTGCTGGTTCAGCAGGGGAGGCACATGGCATCCAATACAAGTTGCTTCTGCTTTGCTTGCCCTTATCTCGGGATGCCAAGTTGCCAGCAGATTATCTATCTATTACCTGTTGTCTTTTGTGCCTGTCCTCTGTTCTTATTCTTATTCTTGCTTCCTTGCTGAGTTGATTTTTTAATATATATACTCCATTTGGGAGTTGTCACCATCTGGTGTGGTTCTTCTCCAGCTCCTTTTGTAATCTAGGAACTTGCCATCTATTGGATCTCAAAGGGTGAACTGAAAAGGAAATACAGGTGGACCTCAGTATCCACGGGGGGTTTGTTCTCCGCTATAACCGTGGAGAACAGAACTGCGAATACCAAGGCATTCAGGCAATGGAAATTGTGGGGCTAGGTTGTTTAGTTCCCTTCCTCAGTGTTTGTTTTAAATGGAAAACACATGTTTTTAGAGAGGCTTTTTGATGTTTCATCTCTGTTTATATCTGGTAGCTTCTTTAGTTTTTATAGCTCTTAGTTTTTAGCTTTTAAAATAACTTTAATTAGGAACTTTTAAAATGTAATTTAAAATATGGTTTTAGCCTGGTTTTTAACTTGTTTAACTTAAATTTATTTGACTTAAATTTGTTTAACTGTCTTATTTTACATCGAATCTTTTTATTAATGTTGTGAGTCTCCCCAAACAGTAGTATACTGGATGGTCAGAGTATAAGGATAAGATAAGATAAGATAAGATAAATAAGTTAGTTAGTTCCTGGAGGTTGTAAAAATGCAGGGGGGGGGGAGTGGCCTACTGTGCTCCTTGGGTCTCCAGCAGTCCAGCAATGCCCCCCTCCCAATTCCCAACTGCACAATTTTTCTACATAAAATTGCGGGGAATTTTTTTTTTTTTAAAGAGCAACAAAATGTCTCCTTTGCTCAAAATGGTAGCCAGAAATGACCTCCACAGTCCAGAAACCACAGATACGTGGGAATTAACTCTTTGTTTTCCATGTATGCTAAGGTTGGGTGTCAATTGCCAGACAGTGGATATGTGGAAACCCAGATACTGGGGCCACATATAGCAAGGTCCACCTGTAGGCACAAGTGCTAGAATTTGAATATGCACTATTTACATCACTGGTTGCAGCCTCTAGGTTGAGTTCATGCTATAAAGAACTTTCTAACAGTCGAATAAATGTTCGTATCAAATCAGCTATGCTAGGCATGCAATTACAAAAGAATGGTGGTTATTTATTTAATAATTAGCACAGTACTTCTTGAATAATTTGGTGGTTTTATTATTCAAGAGGTTAATAATTAGGAGGCTTTATTACTGAGAAGGTTAATAATTAGGAGCTTGTATTATTCAAGCTGAAAATTACAGCACAAGCTTCATGCCCAAATCACTATTCTGCTCTTTTTGGAAGAATACTGATAGGCTCATTTACTCTAAAATAATACAGTCCCCAAGCAGCATTTATGGATCCCCTAAAAAGACACAAAAGGTTATCTAGTGTCCCTCAGAGAACTGTTGAACTGTTACTAACACACATCCCAAATTAAAATAGCTGTTATATTGCAATTAGAAAACAAAAATAAATCACCAACCTAGTTAATCCCTACCAAGCAGAAAAAATGATGTTCAAATACACTGCTGTGTTTGTTTTCTGAACTATCCAGTTTGGCAAACCTGAATTTAAAGACCAGTTTAAAGACCACAAAAAAATCTCATAAGAGCAGAAAACATGGCGGGGGGGGGGAATTCTTGACAGATTCCTAGCTGAAAGGGTAATGCAACAAAGTTTTCAAACATTAAGCAGACAAACAGACACCAATGTTTCCCCATTAGGCTGTAAAGCATTCTATGTTCTGTTGTCTGTAGATGTGTCACCCTGCCAAATGCCCCATAATAGCACTAATGAGGCACAGCTCTGCCTCTGCTTATAAAACTATTCTAATTTTAAAATCTGGCATTGGTCCAGCCTAACGGAATATATCCACATATGAAAACAAAAATTACATTCATAATTCTAACATCTGAGAACTTTCTACTTAGTAACAGCATGAAAATCGAGTAAAAGAATCACTGATAAAGAAAATCCTGATCCTTGTGAAGGGCCAATATACACTTATGAATGGTTCATTTAGTTTCCAAGTTCTCCTCCCAACTTATGTGGCATCATTTTAAACCATCAAAATACAAGTGAGAGATCAAATAAAAGCACAGAACATACAGAAAAACCTGTCCCTTTTGCTAAAAGCCATGGGATAAAATCTGAGCTAAAAATCAACTAATTAATCTTTATTACAGTTGACAGACCAGCAAAACACAACATATACATGACAAACATACAGAACACATATTCAGTAACTAAAATACACAATTAAATCATCTTGCAACAAATGGCAGCAGCCACAAACTTGTCAGTAATAAGATAATTCTGGTCAGATAATAGCAAGGAAAAATAAAACTCATCTGAACTTTCCAGATATTTAGTAATAATATAAAAGTAATGATAAAAGTAAGGTGGGCATCATTATTAAAAGAGAGCTAAAATACACTCAGATTTAACAGTCTATGACATCCTTCCTAGCCTTTGGCTGAGCTGCTCTGATGTCACATAAGCCTAAAGGTTAGAAGTGCCATAGGTCTGGTTTCAACTTGAAATTACTATATATTTGTTATTAAACACCATATGCAACTTCTAAGGATGCTTCCTGGAAGCAAAGAATTTTCCAGAGCGAATGAAATACACCTGCATTAAGAAAGAACCAAAAGGGGAATGAAAGTGAGATGGAAGCCTGAGTATGAACAGCACCAGCCATTGCCACTGTGGCTCAAAGTAAGTAGCCTTGAGTGACTCTGAAAGAAAATTACTGTAAAAGAAACTACCAGATGCAGTAATTCACAAATCAGAGAGGCAGAGAAGAATGTATGAGGGGAGTGGCATCAAGGAGAAAAGGTGATTGTAATACATTGTACCAGCAAATGTTCACAAGTGATTGGTTCTAACCCAGCAGAAAGAGTATGTCTGCTGATACTATCCTGAAATCTTAATGAGCTTCAGCTCTACACATGCCAGGCTTAGAAGATGAGTGCCTAAACAGCAAGTTGAGAAATTATCTGCACATCTTAACTCTGGAAACTCTACCATTTACATGGCAAGATGGTTTATGGTAGACTTTGGCACAGGTGCATAGCTATTATAATTATTTCTTGTTTACACAGTCAGACAGGTATTATTGACTGGTTTGTTTTATCCAGACATCGAGTCCTTCCCAAGGACCTGGGATGGCTGAATTTTATCATCAGTACTGTTGGTTATTATAGATATCGTCGCAAAATATAGGCTGTTCCTAGTAAAGTTGCTTTTTGTAATTGGCTGATGGTGATTCCTGTGGCCCCTATAGTGTTGAGGTGCTCTTCAAGTTATTTTGGAATTGCACCTAGGGTGCCAATTACCATTGGGATTATTTTGGTCTTTTTCTGCCACAGCCTTTCAATTTCAATTTGTAGATCTTTGTATTTTGTGATTTTTTTCTATTTCTTTTTCTTCTATTCTGCTATCTCCTAGTATTGCTATGTCGATTATTTTAACTTGTTTTTCTTTCTTCTTGACTACAGTTATATCATATTATTATTTCTTGTTTACACAGTCAGAAAGCTGTTATTGACTGGTTTGTTTTATCCAGACATCGAGTCCTTACCAAGGACCTGGGATGGTTGAATTTTATTGTCAATGTTGTTGCTGTTGTTATAGGTATCGTCGCAGAATATAGGCTGTGCCCAGTAAAGCTGCTTTTTGTAATTGGCTGATGGTGATTTCTGTGGCCCCTATGGTGTTGAGGTGCTCTTCAAGGTCTTTTGGAACTGCACCCAAGGCGCCAGTTACCACTAGGATTATTTTGGTCTTTTTCTGCCACAACCTTTCAATTTCAATTTGTAGATCTTTGTATTTGGTGATTTTTTTCTATTTCTTTTTCTTCTATTCTTCTATCCCCTGGTATTGCTATGTTGATTATTTTAACTTGTTTTCTTTCTTCTCGACTACAGTTATATCTGGTGTATTGTGTGGCAGATGTTTGTCTGTTTGTAGTCGGAAGTCCCATAATATTTTTACATCTTCATTTTCTACCACTTTTTCAATTTTATGGTCCCACCAATGTTTGGCTACAGGTAGCTTGTATTTTTTGCAGATGTTCCAGTGTATCATCCCTGCTACCTTGTCATGCCTTTGTTTGTAGTCAGTCTGTGCAACCTTTTTACAACAGCTGATTAGGTGGTCCACTCTTTCATCTGCTTCTTTACAAAGGCGGCACTTGCTGTTTGTTGTGGATTTTTTGACTTTTGCTCTTATTGCATATGTTCTTAGTGCTTGTTCTTGTGCAGCCAGTATTAAACCCTCTATTTCTTTCTTCAAGTTGCCATTCTTAAGCCATTGCCAGGTCTTGGTGATGTCTGATTTTCCACTTATATTGTGCATATATTGACCATGCAGTGGCTTATTTTTCCATTTTTCTGCTCGGTTCTTGACTTGTTCTTTCTTGTAGGCCTGCTTTGTTTCATTGGTGTTCAATAGTTTGGCGTTATTGACCATTTTAAGTGCATCTTCTTCCCTGTCCTTGATATATTATTCAAGGCCTCTTTTCTCCTCCTCTACTGTTTGATGGACTTGCAGCATTCCTCTTCCACCTGAGCTGCAAGGGAGGTATAGCCTATCTACATCACTGCGGGGGTGCAGAGCATGATTGATGGTCATGATTTTCCTGGTCTTACGATCTAGTGTCTCTAGCTCTGCCTGGGTCCAGTCTATTATTCCTGCAGTGTATCTGATTACAGGTATAGCCCAGGTGTTTATGGCTTGTATGGTGTTCCCGCCATTGAGTTTGGACTTGAGGATTTTTCTAACTCTCCTGATGTATTCACTTCCCATTTTTCTTTTAACTTCAGTGTGTGTAAAGTTATCAGCCTGGAGAATGCCCAAGTCTTTGTAATGTTCTTTCTCTTCCAGGTTCTTGATCTTGCTTCCATTGGGCAGTTCTATTTCTTCTGTTTTTCTTATTTTCCCTCTGTTCATTATTAATGTAGCACATTTGTCTAGTCCAGACTCCATTGCTATATCGCTACTGAATATACGGACAGTGTTTAGCAGTGATTCGATTTCTGACTGGGACTTTCCATACAACTTCAGATCGTCCATGTACAGCAGATGGTTGATTTTACATGATGTTTTAGATGTTTGGTATCCGAGGCCTGTTTTGTTTAGTATTTGTGAAAGTGGGGTCATGGTGATTACAAACAACACAGGGGATAGTGAGTCCCCTTGGAAAATGCCTCTTCTAATGCTAACCTGTCCAAGTGCTTCGCCATTGATTGTTAACTGTGTACTCCATATGCTCATTGCTTTTTTAATAAATATCTGAATGTTTTTGCTGACACCAGTTGTTTCTAAACATTTTAGTATCCATGTGTGAGGCTATGAGTAGTAGGCTTTCTTGTAGTCAATCCATGCAACACTTAGATTGGTTTTTCTTCTCTTGCCATTTTCTAAAATCATTTTGTCAATCACCAGCTGGTCTTTTGTGCCTCTGGTGTTCGGGCAATTTCCTCTCTGTTCAACTGGAAGCTGTTTGTTAGTTAATAAGTGTTGCATCATTTCATCTGCTATTATTCCAGTTAATAATTTGAACATGGTTGGCAGACAGTTTATTGGTCTATAATTACTTGGAACTGCACCTTTTGCTTCGTCTTTCATGATGAGATGAGTTTTTCCAGTTGTTAGCAATTGTTCAATATCACCTCCTTGCAAAATGTGATTGAACTGTTTTGATAGTTGTTTATGAAGGTTTGTTAGGTGTTTAAGCCAAAAGCCATGCAGTTCATCGTCACCTGGCGCAGTCCAATTTTTAATTTTCTTTGCTCTTTCACTTATTAATTCTGGTGTTATTATTAGATCTTGCATTTGTTGGTTACATTTTTCGACCTCTTTCACCCAGCCTGCTTTTTTATTATAATCTATTGAATTGTCCCATAATTCCCCCCAGAATTGCACTGTTTCTTCTTTATTTGGTCTTTCTACGTTTCTTGCAGTTTCTCCTTCTATGCTTTGGTAGAAACGTCTCTGATTTGACTGGAGTTGGAGATTCTGCCTGTGATGTGTGATTCTGGTTTTGTGTCTGCTAATCTTCTTTGACACTGCTGTTATTTGCTGCTTTATTATTTCCAGGACTTCTCTAATTTTCCTTGAATCTGGGTGGTATTTTTGGATCAGATACTGTTTGGTGTTTTCATTCTTCAGCTTCTTGTCTTTCATATCTTTCAATTTACTAGCATCTGATCTAAGCCTGGAGATTTTATTTTCTAATCTAATCTTCCATTTAGGTGATGTACTGCTTTCTTTTTTGACAGGTCCACTGATCTTATATTCGAGCTCTTGTGTTGTTATTGTTGCTGCACTGTACATTAGTTGGTTTGTTTCTTGCAAATTATTGGTTGTTATTTCTGCAAGTGCAGCATTGACATCTTTTAATGCCTATGCAAGTTGTTTTTTGGCAACTGTTTTTAGAGATAATATAATATAATATAATATAATATAATATAATATAATATAATATAATATAGAGATGATGATGATGATGATGATGATGATGATGATGATGATTTTGATTTCTATACCACCCTTCCAAAAATAGCTCAGGGCGGTTTACACAGTGAAATAATAAATAAATAAGATGGCTCCCTGTCCCCAAAGGGCTAACATTCTAAAATGAAACATAAGATAGACACCAGCAACAGCGACTGGAAGAATGCTGTGCTGGGGGTGGATAGGGCCAGTTACTCTCCCCCTGCTAAATAAAGAGAATCACCACGCTAAAAGGTGCCTCTTTGCCCAGTTAGCAGGGGTTCATACCTAGAGGACAGTGAGCTCGTGTTCACTCCCTGCACTGACGTCACACATGGGGAGCTTGGCCAGCACCCGGAAGTGCTTTCCTGGCCCTCTGGAGCTCATTTCCCAGGTGGATTCATTGTCAGCTGGGTGTTGTTTTGATTCTCTACCTTGAAGAAAACACCCAGCCAATAATGAAGACAGATGGGAATGAGGCTGGCTGGACTTGGGGGCAGGGGGCGAGTTAGGTGGCTTGTGTTCTTTGAACCCATCTTCCCCATTATAGCTCCACCTCTTGTTTGGCTACTTTAGTATGTTCCTTCCCAGCAGAAAATTTATCCAAGAAGCAGCAACTAAGGCAGGACCCAAAATAACCCTGGGCTATAAGATCCCAATCTTTTCAATTCAGTTCTTATCTACCACCAATTCACACAAACAATGGATACAAATATCTGCATGAAAGGTCTTTCATTGCTTACAGGAGACATTTCAGATTAGACAAGTGAGATCTTTGAAACAATAAAAGTCTAAACCTTGAGAAATCCCCACCTCCCACCTTGAGATCACCTCTCTAGATATCCTTATGTTTCTGGCTTATTGCATGGAGAGAGGGCAACAATTTCTTTTCTATACTTGGAAAAATTGCAGACACAGGTACAAAACTGAATTTGTACCCCAGATTCTGTCACACAGAATCACACTGCCCAGTCTATAGTACAATTTCTAACTTTGAGAAGCAATCTCCAAAGCCAGTATATTCACAATGGAAGCCACATAAATGTACAGTTAATCTTTGCAAGTAGCATAAACCTAAAGCAAGCAATAATTCCTTATCAGTCCATAACTTTCTAGATTCCATGTGCCAGTCCCCTCTAACCCATAGAAACATATGGTTAGATTAATGACCTGCTGTTTAGAGCTTAGGTATTTTCTCTAGCTCAGGTATTTTGTATTGCTGCAATGTGAGTAGGGTTGCATCTATGACCACCTAAAATATAGGGCTGGCTAAGCAGAGTCATTAGTCATGTCAACAGAATGTTTTTCTTGTCAGGCAAATTCAAATACAACAGCAAAATGTGATACAAGATTTCCAGGGCCTGACTGTTTATGTTATCTGTCACATTCAAAAATCCTAGTTAGTCATGAGAAATAGAGGAATTCTTGAAAGATATGAAATTGCTCAGCAAGATGGAAAATATAATGAGGGAGTACGATGTCATCTTCAGCTTTCCAGATCCATAGAGCAGAATCTGAAGCAGATGTCAGCCTGTACCACAGTTGCAGCTCAGCAACTGATATCCTCGCACCTCAACTGGTTTATGCTTTAGATAAATTAAGAATCAAAGAGATGGTAAAATATCCAGTAACTCTACTGAATGAAATCAAAACTGTTTGCCTCAAAATTAACATCAAACAAAACAATGCCATATTGATAGTATGCATTGTTTTACATATGCATACAGCCACAATCAACCGCTGCAGGGGTGGTGGACCTATTAGGATGGTCTGTCCAAAAAGGCTGCTGGACCCAGTTAGATTCCAAAAAGCCTTGGAGGGTTTCAATGTTGTTGCGGCTAGTAATTTTGTGGATGCCCTGGTGGGAACCTGGAAAAGGGAACTCAACAGGGCAGTAGACATGATTGCTCCTAAGTGTCCCTTCCGGCCTGTTTCTAAAATGGCCCTGTGGTGTACTGAAGAGTTGCGGGGACTGAAGCAGCTGAGTAGGTGACTGGAATGCAAGCGGAGGAGAACTCGGCTCGAATCTGACAGGATGCAGCACAGGACCCATTTGAAGGCTTATGCAGTAGCGGTGCGTGTAGCAAAAAAATGATTTAGGTCTGCGTGCATTGCATCCGCAGCTTCGCATTCTGCAGAACTATTCCAAGTTGTGAGAAGTTTAATTTCTGCTCCTTATGGCTTAAATCAGTCCCCAGAAACGTTCTGCTGTGACACTTTTAATGGGTTCTTTGCAGACAAAATCTTCTGTATCCGGGCTGACTTGGACTCCACTACTTCTGCAGGGTCTATGAAGGAGGTGTCCAGCAATCAGTCTTGCAGTATTAGGTTGGAATAGTTTCAATCTGTTGACTCCTGAGGATGTGGACAAGCTGCTTGGGGCAGGGTGACCTACCACTTGTTCTCTGGATCCTTGCCCAACTTGGCTGCTTCGATCTAGCAGGGAGATTGTTGGAGGTGACCTAGTTAATATCATAAATGCATTGCTGAGGGAGGGTAGGGTACCTTCTTCTCTGAAGCAGGCAATGGTTAGACCGCTTCTTAAGAAGCCTTCCCTGGACCCCTTAGCAATGGATAGTTTATAGTCCAGTCTCCAGTCTCCCTTGGTTGGGCAAGGTGATTGAGAGATTGGTGACCGACCAGCTCCAAGCAGCTTTGGAGGAAACTAATTATCTAGACCCATTTCAAACTGGCTTTAGAGCGGGCTATGGGGTTGAGACAGCCTTGGTCAGCTTGATGAATGACCTTTACCAGGGAATCGACAAAGGGAGTGTGACTCTGCTGGTTCTTTTGGATCTGGATCGCCTGGGGAGGTTGGGGCTAGGAAGCACTGTTGCAGTGGTTCCGCTTCTACCTCGTGGGTAGATTCCAGATGTTTGGTGACAGTTGCTCCTCAGAACAGGAGCTGTGTTATCTGGAGTCCCTCAGGGCTCCATTCTGTCACCAATGATTTTTAATATCTACATGAAACCGCTGGGTGAGGTCATCAGCAGATTTGGTGCTCAATGTTATCAGTATGCTGATGACACCCAAATCTACTTCTCCTTTTCATCTTCATCATCAGGAAATGGTGTTCATTCTCTAAATGCCTGCCTACAGGCAGTAATGGGCTGGATGAGGGATAACAAAACTGAATCTAGCAAGATGGAGGTGCTCATTGTAGGGGCTCTGAATCTGAGGGATGAGTTAGATCTGAGGGATGAGTTATATCCACAATCCCTCAGCTCAAACTTCTTTCTTGGACCCTGACCGAATTGCACCCTAACGCTGTGTTAGGACCCTGACCGAATTGACCCTGTGTTAGGGACCCTGACCGAATTGCACCCTAACGCCGAATTGCACCCTAACGCCACAATGGGGTGATTTGCAAGAAGCGCAACAGGCCAGCAGCATTTGAATTGCCTTCCCCACGCCTTCGCTAAGTTCACTGTTGAGTGCAAGCACTTGTGGCTGTTTCTGCTCACATGGGGCCTAAGAAATGCCATTCTTCTTCCACCAACCTTTCTTCCTTGGATAAGACTTCCTTGGAGGCTCGCCTCCCAACCCTGCTCATAGATATTTACAAGCAGCTACAGCAGTTGGAGCAAGGAATTGGGCTGGGCATTCACAGCATTAGGGTGCAATTCTGTCAGGGTACTAATAGGATTTTGCCCAGAAAGCAGCAGTTTGAGCTGAGGCATTGGGGATGTAGTCTCTGGCTTGGTCAGCTTTGCTTCTCTGAGGGCTCTCTCTTCATAAGACGCCTTATCCAGAGCCATGCCATCTGCCCCTTTGTGGTTGTCTTCACACAGCAGGATCTTCATGGTGTCAGCAGCGACCTTCTGCTTGGACAGCTTTTTGCTGCCCATCTCTGCTGAGGTGAACCAGCACCCGTTAATCATGGCTTGGAACCTTATTTCATTTTTGCCCCGAGGGTGAGTGGTGCCATCAAGGATGGAACTGGCCCTATACAAGCGGGGCTTGTTCTCTTGTTTCTCAGGACATGGGGGGATGGAAAGCATTATATCAGTACTGCAGGAACTCTACACTCACATGAGTGCCTTGGAAGGCTGTTTGGGATTTTCCACCGTTGTCTTTTTATGGCTCCTGCTTTTTGGTGTTCATGTTTTTAAGGTCTTAATTTATTTTAATATTTTAATGTGATTTTATGGAGTATTCTTGTAAACCACCTTGAGGTGAGTTTTATGAAAGGTGGTATAAAAATTGAACAATAAATAAAAAGGTCATTAAGTGTAAGTATAATTCCTCTAAGAAGACCCCTGCAAGGCAAAATACAGCAGCAAATTCCTACCATGATTCCTAAACTTGGAATCTCCATATAGCTACTAGCAGTAATAAAACTAATACCCATTGGCAATGTTTTTCTTCAGCATCTGCCTGTCATCCAGAGCTATCTGGAACACAAAAATCTGCTTTGATTTCATGCCAGACACTGTCAATTCAGAGAAAATAGAAAGCTAAAATAAAAAGAAATGGCAGTCCCTTTGCATTTTTGTTTTTAAGGGGATTCCCCCTCCCCTTTTTCACTTGAGGTTACAAAAAATATCTGTTCTAACAATGGATTAGTGTATGCACATGAGAGTGAAATAAAAGGGGGGCGGGAAACTTCTTAAAAATATGTTGCCACCATAACAGCTTCTTTCTGGTTTGAAGAGATCTTCCTTAAATGCTCCAATTACAAAAAGGAATACTAAATTAAGATAACAAGGTAAAAAATAACTATAAAAACATAAAAATAATTATCCTGATACGTTGAAATAGTACAAATATTGTAGAAGTTTCTAATTTGACCTCTATTACAGTATACCTTTGGTAGTGCAGTTCTAGTCATACAATTTCTACAACAAAGGTGCCATTGAAGGTTACTCCTGCATTGTCTCAGGCTTAGCTAATACCAATAAAGGTCTGTAGCTAGTCTGCATCAGTATCCTGACTCATAAGCCACAGTGGATATAGACCTCTGCAGAAACCCATCTACTGTAGGTTCTCATTGATCAGCCCACCTATATGGAGGTTATATGCCCACTCAGCAACATACAACTGAAGTCATAATCTCAAAATGATGTGAAGTAAACCTGCATGTATTTGCTTATTTTGCACGACACTTCATAATAATGATATTATGCACCCTTTATTTTAAATAGTAACTTAAAGCTCTTAGAAATACTTTTACGTTGCCGACACCAGAACACCAAAAGATATGCAAACACAGACAGTAAGCTGTGCATAAGCATATCTTGGCCTTCTTCTGCAAAACAAAGCCAGCTTTTTGTACCACTATGACTTCTAAAAATAACTGAATTTATTTTTAAACAACATCACTATCACATTACCTACACAGATTTGCACCAACACAAGGATTTGCATAACAATCGCTAAGTTTATACAATACAAAAACCCTAGCAGTGACCCTGCCAAACATGATCCTTTCCCATTTGGGGGCTGATTAACAGCATCAACAAGGTATTTATTTATTTATTTTATTTCCATAAAATTTTATCCTGCCTTGGTAGTGCCTTTGGACAGGGCCTTCTCAGTAGTAGTACCAAAGTTATAGAACTATCTCCCCACCTTGGACTCTCCCTGCCTCTCTCTTTAGAATGTAAATAAAACTCACTAAACACAAAATTTAAACAAGAAGATATAACAGGCCAAAACAAAAAACAGGCATTGTCACCAGCACAAACTGGTCTTGGACTGTTCCTAGCATAGCAGTATTGATCTCCCTATTGTGCTTTTGCAACTACCTTCATTCATTTACAACAGGTTGCAATATAATTCATCCTATCCTGATCAGGACTCTGGATGGGGCAGTGGCAGATTAAATTGAACACTAACAACACAGTCTCAGTATATTTGCAGGAAAATACCTAATGCATTGACCAAGAATAAATCTGCAAGATCTTAAGGGCTCTAGTGTAGTTATATATAAATAAATAACACTGCTACCATGTTCAAACTATTCCCTATTAAAAGAGTCTAAAATACAGAGTTCCATGAATTACTTTCTCATCCAAAACAGTTGAGTAGACAGTAAAATATTATTCAAAAAACAAGCTATTTCAAGAACGTGTTGACATCATTTGATGAAATCACCAATATCACTTAGGCCGTGAATCTGACAAGTGTGAAAGCCTGCATTGCAAATGAAGTCTACAGACAGTAATAGGATTTCAGAAGTAGGGGCATTAAACTAATGGATCACATGGCACAGAAGGAAGGCTGGGTTGCTTTTTGAAGCCTAGGATGCTAAGAACAGGATTGCATGTCAAGACCTTTTCACCTTAGTTGCAGTAATTTTAGCACTTTTTCTGTACCCCATCTCAGTGAACCTGACAAACTGAAAGCCATTTCAATTCCATTTACTTGTGCAAAAGGAGTAAAACAAAACATGCACTGCAATTGTCCAAAAGTTACAGATACTGCATGGAACATTTTATCTTATGGTTTATTATGAACAGGTATAAAGTGCAGTTCAGTTTATTACAAGGAGTAGCACCAGACCACCCAACCCTAGAAACAGGACCCCTCCCCTCAAACTGAAGCAGTGTCCCACCAGATTATTGATGGAACACTGGTCCCACTCAAAATTGCTGATGAACAATATGCCTTCCAGTCAATTCCATACATTTCAAATTGCTCAGGACTTTCAGATTATGACTGTCAGAGTCAAGATTTGAGAGATGGAGCCTATCCCCCAAAATCTGTATAGGGAACATATTTGAGAACCAGAAAAGGCTGAGAACAAAGGATGGACAAAGAACAGCATCATATAACATTTCTCTAGAACACAGTATGAACTAGGGCTGCACAACTTTGAGCCTTCTGCAGAAGTTGGACCAACTCCCATGCAGTCATACCTGACTACTGGCCACTGTGGCTGGGAATCAGGGGAGTTCAAAAACAGTAGGAGGGCTGAATGTAATCTCTGGTATAAACAAATGTTGATATAGTTTAAATACTATACGAGGTTGCCAGAATAAAAGCAATCACATAAGAGGATGAAATATTTAAAATGTATGGTCAGCAATACTAACTGCTTAAACAGATGTGCTGAAGGATCAGGAGTGGATCAGACGCAGTGAAGGATCAGTCAGCAGCACTCAGGGACATTTCGGGGGGGGGGGCAAGGGAGCTGCCAGAGCAAATCATTAAAATTTGCTCTCTGGGGCTTTATGCCTGAAGCTCTATGGCTCCAGTGATTATTCATTTATTTATTTTATATACTGCCCATCCTAAAGTGGCTCAGGGAGGTTTACATTAAAACCAAACACACATAATAAATAACTTAAAACAATTTAAAAAACCCATTCAAACCAGAATTAAAAATTATTAAAATTAAAACTAAATATCATTAAAAGTAAGGTTAAAAAGATGGATCCGTAAGGCTCTCTTGAAGGCCTCCAGGGACAAAAATCCTCTCATGTTCATTGGGAGTGCATTCCACTATCTAGGGGTGGCAATTGAGAAGGCCCGATCCCAGGGCCCACCCAAAGACAGATCCCTCCTGATGATTCCAATGAGCTGTGGGGAACTTGTAGAGAAAGGCACTCCCTCAGGTAACACAGACCTAAGCCATTCAGGGTTTTAAGGTAATAACTAGAACATTCTACTTTGCCAAGAAACATCTCAGCAGCCACTGCAACTCTTTAAGAACAGGCATAATGTGGTCCCTCCAGGATATCGCATAGACCAATCTGGCTGCCGCATTTTGGACTAACTGAAGTTTATGAACATACAAAGTCAGCCCTACATAAAGCGTCTTGTTGTAGTCCAACCTGGAGGTTACAAGCTGATGTACCACCGCTTTCAAGTCATTCTTCTCGAGGAAGGAATTGTCGAATTAATTGCAGCTGGTAAAAAGCGCTCCTGGTCACAGCCTCAACCTGAGGCAACAGGGTGAGATCTGGGTCCAAGATCACTCCCAAGCTACAGACCAGTTCTTTCTGGGAGAGTGTAACCTTGTCCAGAACATGTTGTTCTATCCTATCGTTCAGATTAAAACCCCCAACAATGAGCATCTCCATCTTGTTTGGATTCAGCTTCAGTTTATTATCCCTCATCCGGTCCATTATTGCCTCTAAGCAGGCATTTAAGGGGCTAACACCATTTTCATGATATTGATGCAAGGAGAAATAGATTTGGGTATCATCAGCATTTTTATAACAGCCAGAACCATATCCCATGTGGACCTCACCCAGCAGTTTCATGTAGATGTTAAAAAGCATTGGTGACAGAACAGAGCCCTGAACACTACATATAGTAGCTGACATTTAGAAGAGCAACTGTCACCAAGCACCACCTTCTGAAATCTATTCAACACATAGGAGTGAAACTACTGTAAAACAGTCCCCTCCTATCCCCTCAGGCGATCCAGAAGGATACCATGGTTGATGCTACTGAAAGCCCCTGAAAGATCCAAAAGAAACAGCAGAGTCTCCCTCTGTCAGTTCCCCGGCGAAGGTCAAACAAGGGCATCAGGCCAACCAAGGCAATCTCAACCCCATAGCCTGCCCTAAAGCCAGATTGATAATGAGTTTAGATGAGGCCTGCTCAACTTAGCCCCCCCCCAGCTGTTTTTGAACTACAAATCCCATAATCCCCAGCCACAGTGGCCAGTGCCCAGGGATTATGGGAATTGTAGGCCAATATCTGCAGGAGGGCTGAAGCTGAGCAGCCCTTACTTAGATAATCAATTAGTTTTCTCCAAGGCCACTTGGAGCTAGTCAGCCACCATCCTCTCAATCATCTTACACAACCATGGGAGGTTCGAGACTGGCCTATAATTATCCATCACCAGGGGATCCAGAGTGGGCTTCTTAAGAAAGGGTCTAACCACTGCCTTCTTCAAAAAAAGATGGTACCCTGTCCTCCCTCAGTGAGGTGTTAATGATATCAACAGCAATTATTTATATACTGCTTTTCAACAAAAGTTTCCAAAGCAGTTTACACAGATGAATGAATGAATGAATGAATGAATGAATGAATGAATGAATAAATAAATAAATAAATAAATAAATATTGCACAACGATATCCAACAACCTCCCTGCAAGATGAAATCAACCATGTTGGGCAAGGATCCAGAGAACAGGTGGTAGGCCATACCGCTCCAAGCAGTGTGTCCACATCCTCGGGAGTCACAAACTGAATCTGATCCAATCTAATATTGCAAGAGGGATTGCTGTACACCTCCCTAACTAGCCCTGCAGAAATATTAGAGTCCAGATCAGTCTGAATGCGAGAGATTTTTTTCCTGCAAGGAACTCATGGATGTCAGTCATCCTTTTAAAATGATAGTTTGATGGGGAAGGAATTTTAGCTCAGTGGTAGAACATTTATTTTGCATGCAGATGAGAAAGGAAGAGACACACAGCTGCTATCCGTTTGCACCCACCAACCCTGCCCTCTACCCGCCACCAGTAAAGGCCACAACATGAGCTAATGCTTATGATTGTTTTATTATTACTGCAACATAAGGTATATTGATTTTATCTTTTAAGGAGGTACATGATAACGTTTATATATTTAGAGGCAGGATATAAATTGTTAATGAAATAAATAAGTTCTGAGGTAATGCTGTTTAGCCGACCCTCTGATCTAAAGGGGGTAACTCCAACCCTAACAGGATTTACCCTCCTGTAA
Source organism: Hemicordylus capensis (assembly GCF_027244095.1). Taxonomy (NCBI): domain Eukaryota; kingdom Metazoa; phylum Chordata; class Lepidosauria; order Squamata; family Cordylidae; genus Hemicordylus; species Hemicordylus capensis. The sequence goes on along the minus strand of NC_069661.1, from coordinate 176,008,062 downwards.
TCACTCAGGTTCATTGCCTTGAGGCGTTTTTAGAACCACTGCTGTTAAATAAAATGGCTGCACAGTGAGGCTGGTTGTCACCATCACTCTGAATAAAACTGTAGTACAATTTTAACAATGTTCCTAAAGGTCAAAACAAAAAGGTTGGACTACCTGGGATTTAAATAAATAAAAACAGCAATAACTAACATTTAAATAACTACAAAAACAATGAGGGGGCTATTTCAATGTTCTTCAACATTAAAAATGACTTTTAATAACTGGAGGCAACTACTAATCTACAAGTGTACTTTCCACAATACATGTTCTACCCACTTTCATTATATATCAACTAACAACAACTAGAAAAGTAAAATATGTAGTAGTTGGCATTAAAGAACAGTGCTTTCAATCAGCAAGAAATTTTTGCATTTGAGATTATTATGCAAATTAAGCCACTTTCTACTGCAGCAGCATGACTTCAAACAGCTGTTCAAAACCAGGGTGTGTTTTTTTCTTTTCGTTTTACACATACAGTTCCAAGACTTGCATACAATTGCATTTTGTGTCATATTTGTATAGAAGCCATTTTTGTCCTTTACTGGAATAAGACCTTCAGACTGTAATTCATATTTTAGAAACCACTGTGATGCTCACTCTGCCATCTGTTCATATCAATCTCAAGGAAAAAAGGTACAAACTGTTCAATACATTGACAATAATACAGCAAAATTAAAACAGAAGTGCCTGTGCCCTTTAAAAGAAAAGAAAAATAGGAGTGTTTTTTTAATTATTCAGGGACTAAAAATTAAGATACAGCAAAAAATCTAAGGAAGTATTTTAACATGCAGATATTGAATGTTTTTAATCCTTTATAAATTAGATTTTAAACCATGTCAGCTATGGCTTGGTTGAAAACAATTCACTCATTCAAGTGTTTTTCAGATGACAACAGGCATCTCATGATTCCATGGTAATAAAGGTATCTGTCCATGCACCCAGGTTAGAGATCTACATGCACCCATTCGGCATCTCCTTTGGGAAGCACTGAACTAGTTTGGGCACCTGCAGGTTCAGTGAGCCGGGGAGCGGTCCGATTTAGTGGGGAGCACTTCCCCTAAGGAGCAGATAAGTAGGTCCTTATCTGCTCTACTGCCGCTCTGCTGCTTTTCCAGTTGCAACACAAGAGCGATGTGCAGCCTGCAGGGAACAGCACCACAGCTGCATGTGGCCTTTGCTTGAGCAATCACCACGTCCAGAAAAACGGCAGGGCGGCAGCAGAGCAGGTAAAGACCTGCATACCTGCTCAGTAAGTGAACAACTCTCTACCCTGCCTGCGCTTTCACAAATGACACATGCACATCCCTGAGCCAGGTTGACTGGTGTGCACTGAGTCACCTGGTAGGGATGTGCACGGAACCAGTTGGGCCTCCGAACTGGTTTGAAAAACCAGGGGTTCCGCCAATTCGACAGCGGGGAGTATCTAAACTTAATGGCGGGGGGAGGTGCACTTACCCCTCCCACCACTTTACTCCCACCAGCATCCGTTTTTTCCAAAGCCCATCAGGGTGGCATCATACCTCCCTGCCACCCCGTTGCCCCCGTTGTCCAGATATGACTGGAAATTTCATGATCAAGGTTGAAGCCAGAGTGTGCTTGTTCATTCTTAACCTCTGGCTTAAATTATCCTTCAACCACCAGGGCCTGGCCCCTTTGACTCTACAGGATGTTTTTCAATTTCTTGGGAAAGGCCTGTGAGTTCTAAACTATATCTCCTGGGCTTATCCCCCCACCCACCACCCATTTGTGATGGGCCAGCACCGGGCAAAAGCTGTCATTAAATAGAGGATAATGAACACTGAACACCAGGCTGACAGGTGGGTTTCCAAACCTTTTGTCCTCAGAAAGCCGCAGGTACTCTTCTTCCCCGCCACATATCTGTCACAGTTGAAAACCCCTAGCCACAGAAGGACCTTTACCCTCAACCGGTGTCATGACCTTCCATCCGCTGTACTAGAAGGCAAATACACAATGATCAAAATGGCAGAAAGGCTTTGCCCCTGCAACCCTGGGGAGATAGAAAATGCAGAACAAGTACTTCTCCTCTGCCCCTTTTATAGAGACGTTCAGGCCAAAATTATTTCTCCGCTGCTTTGTAAGTATCCTGGCTGCCCAAACCATGTCTACACCCAAATGCTACTCTCTGATGAAGTTCCAGCCTTCACGTTTAACACCACCAAGTTCTCCGTAGCAGCATGTAAGATCCGCCAGATTATGATTGCCAGACTTCGTACCAACTCTGAATAGTTTTGATCTGTTGTTGATACAATTCACTAGCTCTCCTTTCTTATGCACTTTGCTTTAGTCATTTTAGTATGTTAGGAATTTTAGTAATTTCATAGTTTTTGAGGGTATTAGTTTTTGAGTATCATACAATAGCTTTTAATATTAGAGTAATAACATCGCTGTATGGTTCCAAATGTAGTGATTTATACTGATTTTATAGTATTGAATTAGCGTTTTAGTAGTAGTTTTATATTAAGGGGAGAATAATCGCAAGATGAAATGGGCTAGAAAACTGGCAAAGAAAGATTTGATTATAATAGTACATCAGCACAGTCACAGATTATAAAAACTTGCAAGACAAACAATATAAATTAAAAGAGCAATAACATTTTCATCAAACGAATATAAAGAACGGTCTAAAGAAAGGGCCATAGATTTTGGACAAAATAATGGTTATAGATTTCCCCTAAGGAGAATGGGAGGAATTAAATAATCTTGAAGATTCCATTTATATCTGATAACTTTATTAGACAATGCCAGAAAACTTTACACAAATATGACATCAAAGCCAATGTAGTAGCTCATTCAGCTAAGACATTGAAACAACAACTTGTGAGAACGAGGTTATATGACAGGAAATTTGAAAGGACAGACTGCCCAGTATGTGAAGTAGGGGAAGGGAGTTGTAAATTGAAAGGAGATAGTGTATAAAATAACATGCAAAGAGTGTGGGGAGTTTTACATAGGAGAAACGAGAAGAGAGTCCCTGTTGTTTACAAATAATTATGTCAAAATATGGAATTCAGTGAAAATTGATTTACAAAGATGGTCTAAAATGAATCTGTCTTTAATGGGAAGAATTTCAGTGGTGAAAATGAATGTCCTGCCTAAAATGTTGTTTCTCTTTCAGACTATTCCCATAATTAACACTTTAACTTGTTTTAAGCAATGGCAGAAGGACATAACTAAGTTTGTTTGGCAGGGAAAAGACCAAGAATTAATTTTAAGAATCTAACAGATGCAAAGGAAAGAGGTGGTCTTACCTTGCCAGACTTAAGGTTGTATTTTGATGCTGTTTGTTTGACATGGTTAAAAGAATGGATAACGCTAAGAAATCCTAGAATTCTTGATTTAGAAGGATTTGACAGAAGGTTTGGTTGGCATGCGTATTTGTGGTATGAAAAAAGTAAAATACATAAAGATTTTTTGAACCACTATGTGAGAAGGAGTTTAATGAGGGTGTGGTTAAAATACAAAAATTGGTTTGAACCTAAAACTCCGTTATGGGTATCTCCGATTGAAGCCTTATCACGTAAAGAAGTAAAGAAGTAAATATGCAAATGTGCTGGGGTACCTATAGGGATTTGTTACATTTTCAGAAAAAGGATTGTAAGTTAAAAAGCTTAACTGAAATACAAGATTTGGTTAGAGATTGGTTTCAGTATCATCAGTTAAATGAGATGTATAAGAAGGACCTTAAAGTCGGATTTGAGGACCAGACTTCAAATTTTGAGAAGGAATTATGTCAAAATGATGAAAAATTAGTTTCTAAAATGTATAAACTGTTGAGACAAGAGAAGAAGTGGTTAAAATGACTATGATAAAATGGGCTCAAGATGCGGGGCATAATATAGAAATGGCAGCCTGGGAAAAGTTATGGAAAAATGATTTAAAATTTACTGCATGTTATGCTATTAAAGAAAATTATTATAAAATGATGTATAGATGGTATCTGACACCAAAAAAATTGGCATTAATGTATAAAAATGTTTCAAACAAATGTTGGAAGTGTGGACATTTTGAAGGCACATTTTTTCATATGTGGTGGACCTGTGGGAAGGCTAAAGCCTATTGGGATATGATATATAATGAATTAAAGAAAATATTCAAAATGACATTTCCTAAGAAGCCAGAATCCTTCCTGCTGGGAATAACACAAGGTGCAATTTCTACAACCAATTTAACATTTTTTATGTATGCCTCCACGGCGGCTAGAATTATATATGCACAGAAATGGAAGTCTAGTGAACTGCCTTCAAAAGAAGACTGGCTGATACAAATTTTGGAATATGCAGAGATGGCAAAACTTACAGCACTATTAAGAGATCAAAACTTGGAATGTTTTAAAGAAGATTGGAAACCATTTTTGTTGTATCTAAAGAATTACTTTCCTACTATGGACTTGACGGCAGGGTTTGAAATGTAGTATAAATCGCAGGTTGGTTAGATTAATTATGTTTGTAAGGGTTTGAACTTATGTTTTGAATTATTATCATAGCAAGGGTAAATTTTATAGTTGTTGATTCACGAAGAAATGTGAGCGGGAAGTCCATCTTTTATGTGTGTATTTTTAATGAATGATAATATTGTTATTGTTAAAATCAATAAAAATTGAATTTGCAAAAAAAAGAGAGAAGAGAGTTAGTAATTAGGTTCAAAGAACATTTGGCAGACACAAAATATATTAATAGAGAGAGACTGTGGTCAGTACACATGACAAAACAACGTGATGGAATAACAATGCCAATTAAAGTGAATGTGTTGGAAGTGGAATGATGCCTGGTGCAAAGAAAAACCAGGGGGGCGATATGTATCGACAAATTAAAATCCAGGGTAAATAAAGAGTTAAGAGATACGGTTAAGTATATTGGTTATTAAAGAGTGTGTAAAGATAACACAGCTGCATGTCCTTGGCTCACATGTTGCTTTCTGGTCCCCCCACTCTTCCCTCTGCCTTATTTGTTGATTAAGAAATCAACATATATTAGGTGGTATATATTATTAGGCAGAATTTATATTAGGCAGTATATAAATTCAATAGAAAGATAGACAGATAGACAGATAAGACAGACAGACAGACAGACAGACAGACAGATAGATAGATAGATAGATAGATAGATAGATAGATAGATAGATAGATAGATACCTGGTTGTGTATAATTAGAGTGGAAGCTAGAACAATATAAAATTGTGATCCATAGAAAGAATAAGAACAATGAAGCTGACGTATTTGACATTAAAACATTTGTTTTTGTTTTTATCTGTTTTATCTTTTTACGCAATAAATGAAGGTCCTTAAGGAGAAATTGTGAGTCGCCTGTATACTAAATAATAAGTAGTTTTATAGTAATCTTTATAACTTTAGAGCAACAGTTTTTAATATTTACAGTATACAATCATTGTTTTTAGTAATTTTATCATTAATTATATAATTTACAGTCATTGTAGTCTATAGAAATTTCAGTGTTGATATTACAAAATTTTAATTCTGACCGTGCCATTTTATAATTACTTTTTGATGTTGCATGTACTGTCTTATGCCGGTCTCGAACCGTAATAAACTTGATTTGATAGCATTAATTAGATTGGAAGGTGAATGCTCTCTCTAGAAGGCAAATGCACCTAGAAGAACAGGGATAGGCAACTTGAGCTCTCCAGCTGTTGTTGAACTACAACTGCCATCATCCCTAGCCACAATAAATTGTGGGTGCAGCTGATGGGAGTTGTATTTCAGCAACAGCTAGAGAGCCAAGCTTGCCTTCCCCTGTAATAAGTGATTGCTCTCTCATCTTCAAACATGCCACTGTAATTTAAACAGTTCTGAAGAGTTAATGACCAAGTGCAAACACACATAAGAGGGACTTCTCATTTATATCTGCCCATCAACTGCTGCCAACTGGGCAAACAGGTACCTTTTTAATGTGCCGATTCTCTATATTTAGCAAGGGGAAAGTAATACACCGTATCCACCTCCAGCACAGTACCTCCAGTGACTGTTGCTGGTGTCTATCTTATGTTTCTTTTTAGATTGTGAGCCCTTTGGGCACAGGGATCCATCTTATTTATTTATTTATTATTTTTCTATGTGAACCACTTTGGAAACTTTTGTTGAAAGGCAGTATATACATATTTGTTGTTGCTGTTGTTTCAGTACCATCTGAGAGCCAGCGTGGTGTAGTGGTTAGAGTGCTGGACTAGGACCGGGGAGACCCGAGTTCAAATCCCCATTCAGCCATGAAACTAGCTGGGTGACTCTGGGCCAGTCACTTCTCTCTCAGCCTAACCTACTTCGCAGGGTTGTTGTGAAAGAGAAACACAAGTATGTAGTACACCACTCTGGGCTCCTTGGAGGAAGAGAGGGATATAAATGTAATAATAATAATAATCATCATCATCTGAATAATTTTAATATTGACAGGAGCTTAGGTACAACAAGACCGCCCAATCATTTTGGATGTGCACTGACCAGCTGGTTACTACTCAGGTAGTCAGATGAAAAACGTTGTCCTGTCCAGAGAATAAGATAGATATCTAAAGTACCTGCCAGGAACCACAGTTGCTGTTATTCCGTCACACCACCACCACTGCAGATAACTCAGCCTTTTGAAAAATAACTTGCTTCTGTACAATCTTACTATTTTAAATAAGCCATATATTTCTTTATTGAACTTAAATATCATTGTAGCATGGGTATCTAACTTACCCTTTTCAAGACAACAGAGTTATAGAAGGATGTTCTTTTATGTTTTATTAATATAGCCTTCCTTTGGACAATGACCAATGAAATACTATGGAATAACTAATCATTTACCATGAAAATATTCCATTTCATATGCAACACAGTCTGCACTGTGATAACTTGCTCTAAACTCTCAAATGTCTGCTTAAATTCAGCATGAATCTCTGTTCCATATCATTTTGAAGCAGCATATATCAGTTTGCATAGGATGGATAGGTAACATACAGATCTCCAGATGCTGCTGAACTATATCACCCCAAGCCACAATTTATTGCAGTTGTGAATGATGGGAGATGTAGTTTAACAACAACTGGAGAAACATACGTTGCCTACCTCTGCTGTATAATATCATTTGTCTATGCCAAGCACAGGAAGAGATAACCTTTGCCCTGACAGGCAGTTGCTGTGACAGGCTAACATGCCTTCAGTCATGCCGATACAGATCCAGCTCCCTCCTGCCCTTTTGATGGTTCCAGAGCATAAACAGCTTCACAGCCCTCAGGAATACAGAACAAGGAAAAGTCAATTGCTTCTACCTCCCACAATTGTGGTACAAGTAAATGGTGGAACAAGCTTTCCTTTCTCAAAAGAAAAAGCCTCCTTCTTTTGAAGTGGCTCAGTCTTAGCCTATGTGGTAGAGAAATAAGGTTTCCCATAACTCAACGGCTGCTGCAGTGCTGGGCAGACAGGAAAAGAGGTCTGATCCCATTCATTTGGCTTGTCTCATCCTGTCTCTTGGTCATACTCCAGCATATTTGCATCTCAACATGTACTTTTGCAGTCTACAATAAGTATGTGCAGTGAACTAAGTAGGATGGTGGGAAAAAAGTATAATAATGTTATTAATAAGAGCCCCTGGTGGCGCAGTGGTAAAACTGCCGCCCTGTAACCAGAAGGTACAAGTTCGATCCTGACCAGGGGCTCAAGGTTGACTCAGCCTTCCATCCTTCCGAGGTCGGTAAAATGAGTACCCAGAATGTTGGGGGCAATATGCTAAATCATTGTAAACCGCTTAGAGAGCTTCCAGCTATAGAGCGGTATATAAATGTAAGTGCTATTGCTATATTGCTATTAAATAAATGTAGTTAATAGCAATATTCATCTTGGTGAGAATCTATCTATGTGGTCACTAAGAGTTGTCACCAACTTGACGGCACTCAATCAATCAATCAATCAAAATAGCAATATATTGGTAATTTTGCTACAAGGCACGTACTGGTTCACACAATACATTTTTGTCCAGATCCATGTGTATCAGGAAAGATCAGGGCTACCTGCATAAGCCAAAAAAATCAATCCTGTGAAGTGGCCCTATGTCTCTAGCTTTTGCTGTATATTTTCATATTCCCATTTTACAAAATGTTCTCTTTTTTCTTCACTGTGATAAAATATAAAGCATCCTTTCTCATACACTTCCACCTTTATTCAATTAGGCCTGAAATATGATCTTTCATGCGAAGTGCACCAATTTGCCTCTTCTTCACTTGTCTGTTCTACCACTTCTGCTATAATGTCTGCTTGACTATGCCTGCTTGGCATATCATCCTTGAAGAAATATCTCCCTTATTTATGATACTTTGGAAGTAGTGTTTAAAAATATTGCATTACATCTGAAGACCCAGTAATTAAGTAACTCTAAAATGACTAGTAGTATAAGTAGTCTGTTAATCATCCAAGATAGAGAACAATATAATGTTGATGAATTTTCCCCCTTTAAAGCTAATTCTGCTATCATAAGGCTTAATTTAAATCATTTAAGATTTCAGTGATAAAAATAAATATGCCAGCAAAAATATCACTTTATCAAGAGAATAGAGGCAGTTGGATTACTGAAATAAGCAAGGGTTCAGGAAGACCAGTATGCAATCCTCAGAATATCTATTACTGTATGCTACTCAGGGGTTGTCAGACTTAAGGCTTCTGGAAACTACCCCAACCCACAAAATAGAGGCTTGGGGAGGTGGAACCAGTCACCAAATGGGAATCTGGAGAGGCAAAATGGCAGATTGAATAAAAATGTCTATCAACAAAATAAGGGATTTGCAGTGATAGGCTTGAAGGAGGACTAGGCCTCCATTAGAGTAACTGCTTGGGGGGTGGGACTTTTCAAACAAGGAAGAAAGCCTGGAAGATTCAAATCCCTATGGCGCAATCCAGAGTGAGGAGCAGTGTTTGAACAACAACATACAGAGAAGTATGGGAGGGATGTGTTAGAGTTCAGTTCTTCCCTGGAAGCCTCTGAGTGAGGTCTGATCAGCAGCTACAGTAGGATAGGGTGTGCATGGAAATGGCTGGCCTGGTTAGGTTCGAGTGTGAACTGCACTTGAACCTGACTGGAACAATTTGGTCTGGCCCCCCTTCGAACCTAAACTCCCAGTTCCGTCCAGTCCGGGGGAGGGGTTCACAAATATTTTTTTTCCATATATATATATATATATATATATATATATATATATATATATATATATATATATAACCTCTAGCCCCTTTGAGGGGCTTCCTAAAGGCCGTGCGGGGGGGGGCGGCCCGCGAAGGTTCCCTCTCTCCCCGCTAGCCTTGGTAATCACCGCCGCGGCCTGTTTTACTGTATTTTACAGCCAGGAAAAAAATAGCCACTGTGCATGCACAAATGGCCTCTGAGAGGCACTGGGCCATGCCAGACTTTGCAGAGGCCATTTGCACATTCGTGACAACAGGAAAAATGGCCACCACGCCTATTTACAGAGGTCCAAATGGGCCAGAAAATACAGTAAAATGGGCCACGGTGGTGATTACCAAGGCTGGCAGGGGAAGGGGGAACCTTTGTGGAACCTCGCCTCCCACGGCTTTTAGGAAGCTCGCCGAAGGGGCTAGAGGTAAAAAATATTTATTTATTCATTCATTTAAAACGAACTGGCAGGAGTTGGGTTCTTGTCAACCTGAAGGGGAACCTCCAAACTGGTTCGCACATCCCTACTGTAGGACAAAGGCAGTCTCACAGCCTTGGGCTGGGAATCAACTGTGAGTTCCTTACCTGGAAATAAGGAGGAAGGATAGGGACCAGTTTAGCTAGATGCCTCAGGGAATTAATTAATTTTTGTTTAAGTGCTTGAATCTGACTACATGGTTCTTATAGTTCTGTGGAAGGGTTTCACTTGAATGGAAGCGATTGCTGATGTTTAGTATAGTTTTCCTGATCATCCAATTATTACTAAATCCTTGTTGTTAAAGAGTATCACTCCATATTGGGTCCTGCCCCAAGTCACGCGCTCCTGAAGGCCTAAGACTGCTCAAGCCTTTCTTGTAGGGAAGGTTTTTCCAATTTACTTTCCCAGTATATTCTCTTGGAAAGGTTGATCTGCTCATATAAAATAGTGGATGGTGGCCGTCTACCGAAGGGAAGGTAACGGGGGAGCAGGGCCGCCAAAGGGGGCCGGGCTTTAGGGCTGGGCCTTCGGGGGTAGGACTGAGGGCTGGGGGATTGGATTGGGCCAGGCCTTTTGCAGATATGTGTTTGGGCTCTTCTTGAGTGGGAACTGCTGAGGGTGTGCCTGGCAGTTCCAGGGCAGCTATTACTGTAGTGGTGGGGAATAGAAGAATCGGCGCTGGCAGAGCAGCTGGTCATTACAGAGGAAGGGAAATCAGTAATTTAGTAACTGTTTCCACTTCTAACTGCTCTGTCAACTCTTCGGCCTCGGGGAGCAGCTCCGATGACCCACAGAATCTGGCCTTGCTCCTCTGCAATGCCAGGTCAGTTCAGAATCTGACCGAAATTGTCCACGATTTGATCATGGATGAGGGAGATGATCTGGCATGTATAACTGAGACCTGGTTGGGGGAGGCGAGTGATCCAGTGTGGGCTCAGCTTCTCCCACCAGGTTACTCTGTCGTGGAGCAGGCCAGGGGAAGTGGGCGGGGGGGTGAAGTGGCTGTGGTCCATAAGAATACCATTTCCCTTACCAGGGCCCCTGTGAGACAGTTGACTTATATTGAGTGCATATTTCTGAGGCTGGGGACTAGGGATAGATTGGGGATTCTGTTGGTGTACCGTCCACCCCGCTGCCCAACTAACTGAGCTGACAGAGCTGGTCACGGAGTTGGTGTTGGAGTCTCCTAGACTTTTGGTGCTGGGGGACTTCAATATCCACTTTGGGGCTGGCTTGTCTTGTGCGGCTCAGGAGTTCATAGCGGCCATGACAACTATGTGCCTATCCCAATTAGTTTCTGAACCAACTCATGTTGCCGGCCATGCACTCGATTTGGTCTTTTGTTCAGATCAGGGGGTGTTCCGTGGGTGGGGGATCCAGTGGTTTCCCCATTGTCATGGACGGACCACTGTTTGGTTAACGTTGGTCTCACAGCCGTAATCCACTCCTGCAGGGGTAGTGGACCTATTAGGATGGTCCGTCCAAAAAGGCTGCTGGACCCAGTGGGATTTCAAAAGGCCTTGGAGAACTTTGACACTGGTGAGGCCGGTGATTCTGTCGATACCCTGGTGGAATACTGGAACAGGGAACTCAACAGGGCAGTAGACATGATTGCTCCTAAGCGTCCCTTCCGACCTGCTGCAAAAATGGCCCCTTGGTATACTGAGGAGCTACGGGGGCTAAAGCGGTTGGGTAGGCGACTTGAGCACAAGTGAAGGAGAACTCAGTTCGAATCTGACAGGATTCAGCATGTGACCCATTTGAAGGCTTATGCAGTGGCAGTGCACGCAGCAAAAAAGAGATTCTGGTCTGCGCACATTGCGGCTGCAGGTTCACGCTCGGCGGAGCTATCCCAGGTTGTGAGGAGTTTGGTTTCTGCTCCTTTTACTTCGAATCAGTTCTCAGAGTTGCTCTGCTCTGATGCCTTTAATGGGTTCTTTGTGAATAAGATCTCCTGTATTCAGGCCGACTTGGACTCCACTATTTCTGCAAGGTCTATGGAGGAGGTGTCCAGCAATCCCTCTTGCAGTATTAGATTGGATCAGTTTCAATCTGTGACTCCTGAGGATGTGGACAAGCTGCTTGGGGCGGTGAGGCCTACCAACTGTTCTCTGAATCCTTGCCCGACTTGGCTGCTTCTATCTAGCAGGAAGATTGTTGGAGGTGGCCTAATTAATATCATAAATGCATTGCTGAGGGAGGGTAGGGTGCCCCCCTGTCTGAAGGACAGACCACTCTTAAAGAAGCCTTCCCTGGACCCTTTAGCGATGGACAGTTACAGGCCAATCTCCAATCTCCCTTGGTTGGGCAAGGTGATTGAGAGGGTGGTGGCCAACCAGCTCCAGGCAGTCTTGGAGGAAAATGATTATCTAGACTCATTTCAAACTGGCTTTAGGAGCTGGCTATGGGGTTTTGACAGCCTTGGTCGGCCTGATAGATGACCTTTACCGGGGAATCGACAGAGGGAGTGTGACTCTGCTGGTTCTTCTAGATCTCTCAGCAGAGTTCGATACCGTCGACCATGGTATCCTTCTGGATCGCCTGGGGGAGTTGGGGATAGGAAGCACTGCTTTGCAGTGGTTCCGCTCCTATCTCGCGGGTAGATGCCAGATGGTGGAGCTTGGTGACAGTTGCTCCTCAAGACAGGAGCTGTTATCTGGAGTCCCTCAGGGCTCCATTCTGTCACCAATGCTTTTTAATATCTACATGAAACTGCTGGGTGAGGTCATCAGAAGGTTTGGTGCTGGGTTTTATCAGTATGCTGATAACACCCAAATCTACTTCTCATCTTCAGGAAATGGCACTCATTCTCTAAATGCCTGTCTACAGGCAGTAATGGGCTGGATGAGGGATAACAAATTGAAGCTGAATCCAAGCAAGACCGAGGTGCTCTTTGTGGGGGCTAAGAATCTGAGGGGTGAGTTAGATCTTCCTATGCTGGATGGGGTTACACTCCCCCAGAAGGAGCAGGTATGCAGCTTGGGAGTACTCCTGGACCCAGGCCTCACCCTGGTATCTCAGGTGGAGGCCATGGCCAGGAGTGCTTTCTATCAGCTTCAGCTAATTCGATAGCTGCGCCCATTCCTTAAAGAGGATGACCTCAAAACAGTGGTGCATAAGCTGGTAACCTCCCAACTTGACTATTGCAACACGCTCTACCGCAGGGTGGATATGATTTAAATCAAACTTATTTAAATCACGATTTAAATCACGATTTAAATCACTAGCAGGGTGGATAAAAATCAAAAAAATCTGATTTAAATTTTTAAAAATGGATTTTTTTTATCTAAATCATTTTTTTGATTTAAATCGGATTTTTTTATTTAAATAGGATTTTTTTGATATTTATCCACCCTGCTAGTGATTTAAATCGTGATTTAAATCAGTTTGATTTAAATCAAATCCACCCTGTACGTGAGGCTGCCTTTGTGCGTAGTCTGGAAACTTCAGTTAGTTCAGAATGTGGCAGCCACATTGGTCTCTGGGGCAACCCGGAGAGACCATGTTATGCCTGTTTTCAAACAGTTACACTGGCTGCCGATATGTTTCCAGGCAAAATACGAAGTGCTGGTTATTACCTTTAAAGCCCTGAACAGCTTGGGTCCGAGATATCTTAGTAATCCTTCTTTTACATGACCCCACTGCACGTTAAGGTCATCTGTGGAGGTCCGTTTCCAGTTACCACTGGTTCGTTTGGTGGCGAATCAGAGGCGGGCCTTCTCTGTAGCTGCTCCCGGGCTGTGGAATGCACTCTCAGCAGAAATTCACAATCTTAATTCCTTACTGACCTTCAAGAGAGCCCTTAAAACCCATCTGTTTGGCCTGGCCTTTCAGGGTTTTTAATTAGTTTTAATTGTTTTAATGCTAACCTGGTTTTCAGGGTTTTAATTGTTCTGATAGTTCAATTGTTTTTAAAGATATTTTTAATTGGTGTTTATATTTATATTTCTCTTTTAATTGTTATTGGTTTTAATGGTTTCTATTTTTAATTGTAAACCACCTGAGCCATTTTGGAAGGGTGGTATAAAAATCAAATAAATAAATAAATAAAATTCCCAGGACTCCTCACAGATAGAGGAAGGATTGTGTCCCCTACCCACTTTGATCATTATAGGATTTTAACATCAAAAAGCCTGAATTCCAGGAGACTTTTGCTGCAGGACAGGAGGGAAGCAAGAGAGACTGCTTTGTGCGGGAAGAAACTAGAGAAGTTAATAGGAGAGAAAGTGAAAAAGATCCTGAGCACCTGAAGTGGGTGAAATTAAAATTTAATGCAGCTAGTCAATCAAATTTGCATTCCCGGCTAGAAGGAAAGGAAGGAGGAAGGAACTCCAATCCCTAGAGAACTACTTAGACCAGGAGCACCAGTAGCTCCTAAGCTACCTAATGCCCATCCCTGGTGTAAATGAAACACTTCTTGGGAGTTCTGGACTTGAACATCACAGGGAGAAGCTTTGGCTAAGCTGGCACCACTTATCTGTAAAAACTCTGCCTTATCAGAACATTCACATTCACGTTTTCAGAATACAACACAATCCATGTATAATAAATCACAAAAGAGCACAACTCCCAGGCCTTACTTCCCATCGTAATCACAACACAAAACGGTGTATCCCTGATCCATAAGATAAACCTAAAAACCACAAAAGATCGGGGTGGGGGTGCTAATATCGACTAAAAACTGAATATAGATTAAAATGGGTATTTTATTAAGAATAATTAAAAGTTCTACATAGAACAAATTAAAGCACAATTAAGAACATTATATATATAAAATAAAATAAAACACCCTCATGCATAACCAATAAAATAATATAAAAATATAAAATGTCCCAAAATATATGTAGTGAAAGTGTGCTTGCAAATGAGCTAAAACCCTCTTAAAAGCTTATTGATTCCATGCTATATCACCAAACAGTTATAAGTCTTTTCAAAGTATTAAAGACTGGTTCAGTAGGTCAAACGCATTTCAACGTTAAAGGCTTTCTCAATGATGCTGTCATGGGGGCATCACTCTTAAAGACTTCAATCTCTTTTACTCATTCAGTAGCACATTATTATTCTTATATATGGGGCTCTTGTTATAAAAGTTAAAAAGTAAAACTGTATTAACTTAAAATGTGAAATGTGACCATCTCCTGCAGAGTTACCAGGGTCGTGAAGTGAGCCACATTTCTCTCTCTCTCTCTCTCTCTCTCTCTCTCTCTACACACACACACACACACACTACACACACATATATATATATATAATGCTGGTCTATGATCATAATAAAGATAGACTGATTGACTGAAACACCTAGAGATTTACATATCAGGCAGTATAAAAATATTATAAATAAATAAAATTATACAATTCAAGGTCATTTGCAACCTATTAAGAAAGGAAAAAAGACAAAAACCTCAATTGAGGCAAGAAAAAAGTTTATTATAGTATAATGTTGTGGCTTAATGCATTTTGTGTTAAACACACACACACGGAACTCAACTTATTCAACTCCATCACAAGATAATGGGTGTGATGTTGTTCCAATGTCCATATATATGTGACTTTATAAAGAATAATAGGTCAGGTCTTGAGAAAGAGAGCTGGTCTTGTGGTAGTGAACATAAATTGTCCCCTTTTCTAAGCAGGGTCCACATTGGTTTGCATTTGGATCAGTGACTATATATGGGTGCTATAAGACATTTCCCTTAGGAGATGGGGCCATAGCTCAGTAGAAGAGCATCTGCATGCTTGCATGCAGAATGTTCCAGTTTCAATCCTGGCATCTTCACTTCTGGCTGGAAGAGACTCCTGCCTGAAACCTTGGAGAGCCCCTGCCAGTCAGCGTAGACAGTACTGAGCTAGATGGACCAATGGTCTGCCTCGCTATAAGACAACTTCCTATGTTCTTACAGTATGCTAATGAGTTTTCAGTCTAGATATTGACACAAGGCAAATAATATAGGAAGGGAAAGGAAACAGAGGCAGGAATAAATAGGGGAAATATCTGAATGTTTCAGTTACATGCATTTGAGCTTGCTTACACAAGAAAATAGGGACTAATGTTTTGGGCCAACAGGTTCAATGAAAAGGTGGTATATAAGAAGGGAGTTTAAGGATTTAAAATGTTGTGTTTTTATCTTACATTTTAACTTTGTGTTGTAAACCGCCCAGAGAACAATTCATTATGAGGTGGCTAACAAAGTTTATTATCAGTATGTATGTATGTGATTTCTATAGTGCCATTCCAAAAATGGCTCAGGGTGGTTTACACAGAGAAATAACAAATAAATAAGATGGATCCCTGTCCCCAAAGGGCTCACAATCTAAAAAGAAACACAAGATAGACACCAGCAACAGTTTCTGGAGGTACTGTACTGGGGGTGGATAGGGCCAGTTACTCTCCCCCTGATAAATAAAGAGAATCACCACGTTAAAAGGTGCCTCTTTGCCAAGTTAGCAGGGTATTATTAAGGAAGTAAGAGAACGTATGACACAACTGTTCCTGGAAGCAGTTTCAAGCATAGCAGGCTGCAAGGGAGAAAGGCAGATGTTTGAGGTAGCAGAAGGCCTTTGAGAGTGGTTGTGTTGGAAAAGCAAAGTTCATGGATTGGTGTGTAATGGAAAATAAGATGTGAGAGAACAGAAAGCTGCAGAGAGTTTGAAAGGACAAGGGGTTTGTACTGAATCTGGGAACAGATAAGAAACCAGTGAAGTAATTTAAGGAGATAATAATGTGGAAGTATAAGAGTGGTGAATAGTTTTAGCAGCAGACTACTGGAAGGACCCAGTGGTGGGAAACTGTAGAGCCAGACTTCCTCAACAAGCCTGGGTGCTGTCTAGATTTGCTAAGAGCTCCATTTTCTTTTGGACTCAAATATTGCAAGATTCTTTTTCTTTTGGATTCAAATGTTGCATCATTCTTCCTTCATACATAAGAGCTACGTAGAAAAAACAATTGCAAAAGAAACATAATTTTGTATGCAGAACTTTATTCTTGATGTCAGCTCTTAAGGTTGGTTGGTTGGTTTTTTGTAACTATGGAATACCTTTAATAATGATCACTTAAATCAGTATTGTATTAAAGCAAATATAGGTTCTCTTTAGCTAAATGTGTTTGGACAGCATCAGACTGAGTCCAATTGAAATTAATGCATCAGAACTGTTAAATCTCATTACTGATTTTTCTCATTGATTTCAGTAAGTTTCAATCATCTAGCAATATTTCCTGTGCCATGGCTGAAGCATCAAAGCTCTCTTTTCTCTCTTTCATGTTCTCATCTTAAAGCATTTTAAAATTATGAGTTGCAGCCCTAATATGGCCATTCTACATTCCTTATAATAGGCTACTATTTCTGGTTTTTATTCTTGCTGCTATAGTAAGGGTGTCACCTTTCCACAAGTTATATAATGATAATCCACAAGATAATGTAAAGCAAGATTCTGAAGTATGTACAAGATATTCATGTGTCTACTTGCGACAACTTTTATAAGTTTTTACTTTTCTAATGTGAGCCACAAAATCTCACCGTATTTTAGAGTAAAATGTGGCTTCTTGATTATCTGTAAACCTTCATGAGCTGCGTATGCTTGGAGTGACGGCTGGTGACAATTGTAGGAAAAATCCAGATACCCAAAAGTGTACCTGTCATTTTGTGGAATACAAGTAATGTAACTTAGACTCATGTCTGTTGATAACAACCTACTTGTTTTCAAATAAAATAAAATAAAATAAATAAATAAATAAATAAATAAATAATAATGCTAGCATGGAATTATGAGCTGGTGTACTTTTTGCTTCTTGCCCTAAAACCAGAGAAGGCATTTCTGTCGCATATTGTGCTCAGAAAAGAACTAATAGTAATGCTGAATCATATAGGAAATAGTGCATGAAATAATTTTAAAAACTAGAAGAGAAAACTATCCCATTATGTGACTAGAAGTTTTGTTTTATCATTGTTCAGCCTCAAGTCATTGCTGACCTAGGTGGATATTGCCTCATTCTGCAGGGGGCGGAGGGAACCCAAACAAAACAGTAAATCAACATGTTTTATTATTTTGAAGCTATAAATCTGATTGCTTATCATTTGGGGAAAATGTGTAGTTACGTGGAAAATGCCATCCAGCGTTTATCTCAAGCACAGAAGAGAAAACAGGAGGAAGAACATGCCCCAACCAGGTCAATGTCAGAAAGAACATGACTTATTGGCTCCCCATTGAAAAAGAGGCAGACTGGTGAAATCTGTTGGCATCATTAGTGTGGGAGGATCCAGGCAAA
Organism: Hemicordylus capensis; assembly: GCF_027244095.1. NCBI lineage: Eukaryota > Metazoa > Chordata > Lepidosauria > Squamata > Cordylidae > Hemicordylus > Hemicordylus capensis. The sequence goes on along the minus strand of NC_069661.1, from coordinate 175,990,109 downwards.
CAGCAAATATTGTGACTGGAGTTCACATGTGTGTGAGAGACTTTCTTCGCAACCGAGATGAGTCCTGAACTTGCTATACTTAGCTTCTAGTCTGGCACAGGGGTTTCTTAGTCTTATAATCTAGTCACACCAGAAATTCAGTATGAGTAAACAGAAGAATGAAAAGAATAATCTCACCCAGCAAGGCTGATATGCAAATAGAAGAAAGCTTCTAAGCACCAGACCTGTCAACACAGTCTATCCAGTACCTAGGAAATTCTATCCAGCACCTAGGGCTACTCAACCAATGTGAGTGCAGCAGCCAAGCCACGCTTAAATGTAGAGATTGGTGTTCAGCAAAACCCATAATAAATAAAAACTTTTGTTTCTGAATAACATACTGCCAAGAGGAAGAAATGTTTCAGGTGGCTTTGTACGATAATTTGTGTTTTTGTACGATAAACTGTGTTTAACAACAATTGCATGTTAAGGCACATTTTTACTAACCTTATATTTTAAAGCATAAAATGCACATAGCTGAGAATGTAGACAACACAGATGTAATTTTAACTGAAAACTGATTACAATAGCATCTCAGAATGAAGTGCTACCGCAGGCAAGAGTATCCACATCCGTTGGGAAACACCCCTGGGCTTTCCTTACCTCTGTAGAATCTGAATAACATTTGTACTGGAATTCTAGGATGGATAGAATTTCTGTCTGATACCTCTCTGAGGAAGTCTGATGACTTTCCATAGTTTTTGTCTAGGTGACATACCCAGATTCACACATTTCACAAACACTGACCGAAAGAGACACGCCCCAACTGCCGCTGATAAGGGCAGCATGGTCTCGTGCATGGCAGTTAGGGGCGGAGAGAGGAGCTAGCTAATTGGTCCGTGAGGTCACTGCGCAGGCGCAGAACCCATGTTATGAAGGCAACGGATCACTATCCAGATCATTGTAGATACTTTGACTGACACTGTGACAAATGCTGTGTCTGTGAGACAAAAATATGCCCAGCCACAGCAGTAGTGTTCCTGCCTAATAGGTATGGATGCTCTTTTCAACCTGACACCATGTACCTGTTGGTTGCTGAAGCCTTGGGGACATAGTTTCAGATTGCAGAGAACACTTCTGGAGGAAGGACAGATCAGCAAAGATCTTACCCACTTCACATCCACATTGCTGAGCAGGAATGCAGTAGCTCTGGCTGGGCATAATTTCATTGTATACTGACACTGTTAGACAGAATGTTAATTAGGTTTTTGTGTTATAAAAGTTAAAAAATAAAACTGCCTTAACTTAAAATGTGACCATCTCCTGCAGAGTTATCAGGGCCATAAAGTGAGCCACATTTGTCTTCTTTTAGATATACATTTAAAATATAAATTTTTACAATAATTATCTAATTGAATCTGTTATTTAAAAAGCAATAAAGTTCTACAGACAAGCTAGGATTTTACATTGCAAAAACTGATGACAATTTTTCAAATCCAATTTAGTGCTGAGCAAACAAAAAACTAGCAGTAATATTCAAGCTGTTATTAAGGTACAGTATAGATGCTCGTAATTATCAATAATACATGAAAATATTACAGAGGCAGCATAAATGTCAGGACCACTGGGATCAACAAAGGTTGTCAGAACTATGCCATATGTCAGGATGTCAGAGCACAAGTGAGGAACCACCACATGTCAAAAGCAAGTTAAATGCTAAGTCAAGATGTAGAGTGTCATATTGAAGCAAGATACCAGAAGATGAGGTAGTACACAGAAAATAATATTAGAATCAAAGAATCAACTAGGAAGCCTCTATCACACATCAAAATCTTGAACTATAGTTTCTAAATATTCCTATACCTAAAGACCATACTAAATGGAACAGAAATGTGATATCCAATCTGCTATTTATTTTGTTTCTAAGTTTTGGCAAACAAGAGTTGTGGGGAAGATCTTTAATAGGACCACAGTGTTGCGGGGGGAGATTTATTCCTGCCCACTACATTGTTTTCTCAATGAAAATCTCTCCTCCTGAGCTGCGATTTGCCCATTAGCCTCAAAATGCTTTCTTAAAAAGAAAAAGTACAATTCAAAGATTGCCCCATTTTAAAACATATGACCAGTCCACTCTGCTTCTTTAAACGTATCTTTAAAAGGTCCATTTTCTCAGTCAGCCCTGGAATGGCTGTCTGACTACCTAGACAGCTAATGATTCAAGTTCTTTCTCTGTGTGATCTGGAGCACTTTACCTAAATGGAGTACTTTCACTCCACCTGCCCCCTCCAAATTCAAAGCAATCCATTTAGTTTATGTTATTTAGTCCTGGAGATGTTGCTCCAAGTGGAGACAGAAATGTTGTATTGCTTATTTGTGTTCTTTCTCCTCATTAAGGTCAGACTGGTCTCTTCTTAATAGAATGTAAGGCCATTGTACACATGTACAGAGAAACTGATGAACAGTCAGTTCATATACACAAAGGTTATTCTTTCCAGTTTCCAAGCACCTCTGGCACAAAAATGGCTTCTCTCATGTCGAGCAGGAAGGCCAGATCAGTACAGAATGGTACAGAATTGCATTTATCGATGACATCAGTAAATGGTGGACAATAGACATATGAGAGAAGAAAGTGATGGTTGGTTCAAATGTTCCATAATGTGGTTATGTGGCAGCTGGGCAGGCAAAATATGCATGTCTCATCAAACATTTGAGTGAATCCGTCAGATGTTAACATCTGTACTGGCTAATACAGTTCTTCCTAATTAAAAAAAAGTTGAAATTCTCAGGATTCCACACCAAATGTCAGAACCTGCATGGGGTGTCAAACCTGGTGTGAAATTCTTTACATGCTGTCAAGTAAATCAAGCAAAAGAAAATAATTATGAGTAGAAAGCAATTCATTAAAATACAATTACACAGGAATAAAACATGATTGCTATATAATACTTTCTGGCTCCTTAAATTTTATGTGCATATTCTGTGGTATTATGGCTAAGGTGAAATCAAGGACAATTTTTGCAAGGACTTTAATGCTGACATAATTATGCATATGTAAGGCTAGAAAAGGTACAAGTCCTGTTGGCATTCTGTTTTGGTGAACATTTACTAAATGCTTTTTTCTACGTGTTCCTGAATAACAGAAAACAGGTTTTTCACATGAGAAAGAACTAGAACAGCTTGGAAAAAATCATAAATTAAAATCAACAAGATCAGCACCCAACAGCAGTTGTTGCTGCTGTAGGGATGAACACTCTACACACTAGACAATAACTGTGCACAATTTTGTGGCATTTGCCACTACAGACCAACAATGTTACTGTCTGAGTTTTCACCTCTGTGAGGGATATAATTTGTTCCAGTCTTCATACCTATGTTATTGTCAAAATCACAGCGTACATTTAAAGCCACTTAAAGCTTCTGAAACACTGAGAGTTGCCGCTCAATTTTGTGGGGGTGGGGGAAGCTTTAAACAACATAAATACCTTTCCCTTTTTCTTTTCTGAGTGACCTTCTGGTTGGATTCAGCTTGATGGACATTTATTGAAGCACTAATTATTACTGCTACCTTCCTGTCTTTACCTGTTCTTTTAACTGTCCATAAGTTTCTTTGGTTTAGAAGTGCAGTCAAGCATTAGAGAAAAGTGCAAGCCAACTGATCTTATTTTAACCTTTTACAACAGAAAAACTGAAAAGCTGGGAATTATTTTGAATTGTTTTTCTTTATTTACATATAGTGCACAATTAAGTGGTAATTCACACCTATTTTGTCATCTGAAGCCCATGTTAAATATTTTCAGAAGAAAAGTGAAACATAAAAGTACATTCTGATGCTGATACTGTATATGACCATTCCCTCCTCCACTGGCCACCTCTTAGCTTGCTGGGCAATTAAATGGAAATGTAGAGGTGTGTATATCTTTTCAGCTGACCCACAGGCACATGAACTAAAGAAACGAATTAAGTCAGAAGATCCCCAAGTATTGTTTTGATTTGTCACTTAAGGGTTCCTAGTCTACTTCCCTTATCTACATACCATGCAGCCCTGGGACAGAGACATATTTAAAAATACATTCTTAAGAACAGTCCTGCTGGAGCAGGCCCAAGGCCTAACTAGTCCAGCACCCTGTTTACCACAGTGGCCCACCAAAGGTCTCTGAGAAACCCACAGTCAAGAAGCGAGGGCAAGCCCTCTCTCCGGCTACTCCTCCCCTGCAAGTGGCATTCAGAGGCATCTTGCCTCTGAGACTGGTGATGACCTATAGCCACCAACCTAGTAACCACTGATAGACCTCTCCTCCATGAATTTGTCCAAACACCTTCTAAAGCCATCCAAGCTAGTGGCCATTGTTATGGACGCCAGAAGTATATGAAATATAGGCCTGTGTCTGATTTCATTTTATATTAAGAGTTCAATTAAATGCCTGGACTCAAGGTAAACTGATGCCCAGGTCAACTGCTCTGTGAGGGAGGAGGCAATCCAGCATTGTATTGTGGAATGAGCACTCACAGAAACAAAAAGGCTAGGCCTGAGCTAATCAATAGTCTGCCAGGGGCTGATCTCCCCCCCACCATTCCTGTTGCAAGAAGCCAGTGTTAATCCTTGTCAGTGATTAACTCAATTGCTCTCCATAGAAATTCAACATAGCTAAATGCATACAGAGATCCGCCTGTAGACTTTAATTCTTACCTCACTGATGCTTCTGCGCTAGTTAGCCAAATGTATTGAACATCTCACACATGTATAATTACACACTATATAGAGGTACACAAGAAATAATGTAATGGCTGTCTCTCACCAATAGAACTAAATTTTCTCACTAACTCCTGACTTTTAACACCTTCTGGGGGAAGATGCAATTTGCAGCTCTGAGATGCAGATTTGCCTTGGGCAATGTTCCCCCTCCCTTCTAAGCGCACAGTTTACAGGAGATGAGATTGAGATCTCTCTGAACTGACCAAATATCCTGAGAGATTTTTGGTAATTAAAAGACAATATTCAGAGGATAGCAGGAATAAACGCCTTTTGTGATCCAGAAGACTCAAATGGACATCCAAGGATGGAGCCATTATAAGAAGGAGTCTCTGGACATGGCAGTTTAGCAGTTCTGTGCCTACGGGCAACCTGCTCACACGCCTTCCCAGAGTTTGCTGCTAAACCGCGAGGCAACAAGCAGGAACTCTGCCCATGGACAGGGGCTGTCTGTGACTTCTACTGCGCAGTGAGAAAGTCAAGACTCCCCAGCCATGGTGCCCTGGCTCTCAGCCGTGATTTGAGCACTGCAACAACTCCTGCCAAAGGCCTCGCTTCTTCAACTGAAGAGATTCACAGCTCTCAAATCTCTCTGATCCTGGTAAATATGCTGCTCCTACAAGCCTGGAATCCCCTCATCCCTTCCCCTTTCCCTGCCCCCCTTCACCTCTCCCCCTACTAATTTCTGATCCCCCAAACCATACCTGCCCTTAGCCTTCCTTCCTCCTCCCCCCCCCCTTTCTGTCTGTATCTGAATTGTATTAGGCTCTAGGAAGATTTAATTGCACACACATATGGTAGTTAGGAACACTGGTGGTGGTTAGGATGTTCTGTTTAAATACTGTTGCTGATATTGATAGAGTGTTCTGCTTTCTGCTTGCTAGATTATGTTGTTAGTCTTTTATACTCAATAAAGCCCATTGAATCTTTGAGGAATGGTTTGATCTCCTTTCTTCCACACGCCCAGATCATACATGGTCACTAATATAAAAGAACTTGGTCACTTGGTGACACTATGAGCCAGACCTAATTTTGTATACTAGCTAATGAGCATATTTAGTATATAAATCAGGCGTGGACTGTAACACCATCACCACATCCTATGGCAGAGAATTAATTATGTGCTGTAGGGGGAAAGTACTTCCTTTTATTGTCCCTAAATTACCTGGCTATCAGTTTCATGGGATGATCCCTGGTTCTAGTGCTGAGAGAGAGGGAGAAACATTTCTGTGTCCACCCTTTCCACTTCATTCATAATTTTATACACCTCTATCATGTCTCCCCATAGTTGCCTCTTTTCCAAACTAAAAGGCTACAGATGCTGTAGCCTTGCCTCATAAGGAAGGTGCTTCAGGCCTGTGATCATCTTGGTTGCCCTCATCTGCTAAATGGGCAAAGAGGCACCTTTTACCATGGTGATTCTCTTTATTTAGCAGGGGGAGAGTAACTGGCCCTATCCACCCCCAGCACAGTACTTCCAGTGACTGTTGCTGGTGTCTATCTTATGTTTCATTTTAGAATGTGAGCCCTTTGGGGACAGGCAGCCATCTTATTTATTTATTGTTTCTCTTTGTGAACTGCCCTGAGCTATTTTTGGAAGGGAGGTGTTGAAAATGAAATAATAATAATAATAATAATAATAATAATAATAATAATAATAATAATAGAAGGAGAAACTGCAAGAAACCTAGAAACACCAAATAAAGAAGAAACAGTGCAATTCTGGGGGAAATTATGGGACAATCCAATAAATTATAATAAAAAAGCAGGATGGATGAAAGAGGTCAAAAAATGTAACCAACAAATGCAAGATCTAATAATAACACCAGAATTAATAAGTGAAAGAGCAAAGAAAATTAAAAATTGGACTGCGCCAGGTGACGATGAACTGCATGGCTTTTGGCTTAAACACCTAACAAGCCTTCATAAACAACTATCAAAACAGTTCAATCACGTTTTGCAAGGAGGTGATATTGAACAATGGCTAACAACTGGGAAAACTCATCTCATCATGAAAGACCCAGCAAAAGGTGCAGTTCCAAATAATTATAGACCAATAAACTGTCTGCCAACCATGTTCAAATTATTAACTGGAATAATAGCAGATGAAGTCATGCAACACTTATTAACTAACAAAAAGCTTCCAGTTGAACAGAAAGGAAATTGCCCGAACACCAGAGGCACAAAAGACCAGCTGCTGATTGACAAAATGATTTTAGAAAATGGCAAGAGAAGAAAAACCAATCTAAGTGTTGCATGGATTGACTACAAGAAATCCTTCGACTCATTGCCTCACACATGGATACTAAAATGTTTAGAAACAACTGGTGTCAGCAAAAACATTCAGATATTTATAAAAAAAGCAATGAGCATGTGGAGTACACAGTTAACAATCAATGGCGAGACACTTGGACAGATTAGCATTAGAAGAGGCATTTTCCAAGGGGACTCGCTATCCCCTCTGTTGTTTGTAATCGCCATGACCACACTTTCACAAATACTAAACAAAACAGGCCTCGGATACCAAACATCTAAAACATCAAGTAAAATCAACCATCTGCTGTACATGGACGATCTGAAGTTGTATGGAAAGTCCCAGTCAGAAATCGAATCACTGCTAAACACTGTTCGTATATTCAGTAGCGATATAGCAATGCAGTTTGGACGAGACAAGTGTGCTGCATTAATAATGAACAGAGGAAAAATAACAAAAAGAGAAGGAATAGAACTGCCCAATGGAAGCAAGATCAAGAACCTGGAAGAAAAAGAACCTTACAAATACTTGGGCATTCTCCAGGCTGATAACATTGCACACACTGAAGTTAAAATAAAAATTGGAAGTGAATACATCAGGAGAGTTAGAAAAATCCTCAAGTCCAAACTCAAATGGTGGGAACACCATACAAGCCATAAACACCTGGGCTATACCTGTAATCAGATACACTGCAGGAATAATAGACTGGACCCAGGCAGAGCTAGAGACACTAGATCGTAAGACCAGGAAAATCATGACCATCAATCATGCTCTGCACCCCCGCAGTGATGTCGATAGGCTATACCTCCCTCGCAGCTCAGGTGGAAGAGGAATGCTGCAAGTCCATCAAACAGTAGAGGAGGAGAAAAGAGGCCTTGAAGAATATATCAAGGACAGTGAAGAAGATGCACTTCAAATTGTCAATAACGAGAAACTATTCAACACCAATGAAACAAAGCAGGCCTACAAGAAAGAACAAGTCAAGAACCAAGCAGAAAAATGGAAAAATAAGCCACTGCATAGTCAATACTTGCACAATATAACTGGAAAATCAGACATCACCAAGACCTGACAATGGCTTAAGAATGGCAACTTGAAGAAAGAAACAGAGGGTTTAATACTGGCTGCACAAGAACAAGCACTAAGAACATATGCAATAAGAGCAAAAGTCAAAAAGTCAACAACAAAGAGCAAGTGCCGCCTTTGTAAAGAAGCAGATGAAACAGTGGACCACCTAATCAGCTGTTGTAAAAAGATCGCACAGACTGACTACAAACAAAGGCATGACAAGGTAGCAGGGATGATACACTGCAACATCTGCAAAAAATACAAGCTACCTGTAGCCAAACATTGGTGGGACCATAAAATTGAAAAAGTTGAAGAAAATGAAGATGTAAAAATATTATGGGACTTCCGACTACAAACAGACAAACATCTGCCACACATACACCAGATATAACTGTAGTCGAGATGAAAAACACGTTAAAATAATCGACATAGCAATACTAGGGGATAGCAGAATAGAAGAAAAAGAAATAGAAAAAATCACACAATACAAAGATCTACAAATTGAAATTGAAAGGCTGTGGCAGAAAAAGACCCAAATAATCCCAGTGGTAATTGGCGCCCTGGGTGCAGTTCCAAAAGACCTTGAGGAGCACCTCAACACCATAGGGGCCACAGAAATCACCATCAGCCAATTTCAAAAAGCTACTTTACTGGGAACAGCCTATATTCTGCGACGATATCTATAACAACAGCAACAACATTGACAATAAAATTCAGCCATCCCAGGTCCTTGGGAAGGACTTGATGTCTGGATAAAACAAACCAGTCAATAACACCTGTCTGACTGTGTAAATAAATAACTCAGTGTACGGCACTGGGTTGACACTTTAAATGAGCTGTCCACCACAATCCAAAGATATTTCTCCTGGTCAGTCACTGACAGCTCAGATCCCATCAGTGTAAATATGAAGTTGGGGTGCTAGTCTTCACTTCCAATTCTAATTTAAATAGGACTATGTGCAGGTCAGAAACAGAATGGGGAAAGAGGTTCTTTCTGTTACGTGCCTGGTGCTTCGCTAGCTAGCTATTTATTTATTTATTTATTTATTTATTTATTTAAAACATCTGATATACCGCCCACTTCGAGGACTCTGGGCGGTGTACAAAAACATGCAAAACAAGACAGCATTAAAATTACATTCTAAATAACACTAAAGTAACTAACGGTGGGGGGGGGGGATAGATAAACTACAGGGTAAAAGCCTGGCAAAAAAGAAAAGTCTTCAATAATAAAGATTTAAAAATCAACAGAAAAATCAACAAGGAAGGAGCTAAACGAATCTGCATGGGAAGGGAATTCCAGAGAAGTGGGGCGGCAACCGAGAAGGCCCTTTTACGGGTCCTATCACCCTGAAACCTTCGGATATTGGGGACTGACAAAAGGGCCATCTGACCAGATCCGACTGGATGGGATGTAACTGGATGGGAGAGGCGGGTCTGTAGGTCAACAGGTGCCAAACCCCACAAGGCTTTGAAGGTTAAAACCAGGACCTTAAATTGAACTTTAAGAAGACAGAGGGAACAGCTTGGGTGGGGCATTGACTGACTGTGCTGTCTTTGGCTCTGCCCCTTCTTCCTCAGGTGTGTAACATCATCTCCTTGGGCTGTTGCTGTGCTGGGGCTTTTGCTGCTATATAGGGCTGGCTGGCCCAAGGGCCTGGGGGAAGAAGACAGAGGGAACAGCTTGGGTGGGGCATTGACTGACTGTGCTGTCTTTGGCTCTGCCCCTTCTTCCTCGGGTGTGTAACATCATCTCCTTGGGCTGTTGCTGTGCTGGGGCTTTTGCTGCTATATAGGGCTGGCTGGCCCAAGGGCGCAAGCCTCTTGGCGCGAGCCAAAGGGCGAGAGCACAAGGGCTCTCATCCTTGTGGCTCTCAGCCGTGGGGCGAGCTGCCTGGGGCTTAGAAGACCCTTCTCCTTCTGCCCTGAAGATCCTTCTTCCTGAAACCAAGAAGCCAGCAAGAGACTGCACAAGTCTGGTTTTGGTTTTTATTAAGCCAAGGAGCCGTGGTGGGTTAGTCTGGGGAGATGTGTCTGGAAGAGGGAAAAAGTGGGCATGGAGTGGGGACAGCAATATTACGGGTAGCGGGCAGAGAGAGGTATGGCGGTGGGAGTTGGGCAGGCCGTTACAGGGGAAAACGGTCCAGGCAATTGAGGCCTGTTCCTTTTCCCGGCCCTTCTCCCAATCCTCTGACCCCAGGGAGCTCTGAGAACACTCCCTCGAGGATTAGGGTGCTGCTGCTAAATGCCAGGTCAGTTAATGCAAAAAGATCTCTCATCCACGATTTGATTGTGTGCTGACCTGGTATGTGTGACGGAGACCTGGTTGGATGCGCTGGGTGGGGTTGGTCTCTCTCAGCTTTGTCCTCCAGATTTCCAGATCGTGCAGCAGCCCCGTCTCGAGGGTTGGGGAGGAGGCGTTGCAGTCATCTTTCGAGAGACCCTCCCCGTTTCCAGGTGCCCGGTCAGGCAATCTCAGAATTTCGAATGTTTGTCCTTGAGGGTGGGCCTCCGAGATAGGCTGGGGATTTTGCTGGTATACCGACCACCCCACTGCCCTTCAGTCTCCCTACCTGAGCTGGCGGGGGTGGTCTCGGAGGTGGCCTTGGGTTCCCCCAGGCTTATTGTTTTGGGGGATTTCAATGTCCATGCTGAGGCCCCCCTAGTGGGTGCGGATCAGGATTTCATGGTCTCCATGGCAACCATGGGCCTGTCTCAATTGGTATCGGGCCCTACCCACGTGGCAGGACACACTCTGGATCTGGTTTTTGCCGACCGGGAAATAAATGATCTGGAGGTGGGAGAATTTGAGACCACTCCCTTGTCATGGACAGATCATCATCTGGTGGGGTTTAGTTTGACTGCTCCGTCTGCCCTCTGCAGGGGTGGTGGGCCGATTAAGATGGTCCGCCCCTGGAAGCTTATGGATCCGCTTGGATTCCAGACGGCCCTCAGGGAATTTCCAGTGTTCAGAGCTGGTGACTCTGTCAAGGCCCTGGTTGATCTCTGGAATGGAGAGGTGGCCCGGGCTGTTGACACGGTTGCTCCTAAATGCCCTCTCCGGCTTGGTGGAGCCCGATCTGCTCCTTGGTTTTCCTCGGAGCTTAGGGCGATGAAGCAACTCGGGCGACGGCTGGAACGACGCTGGAGGAAGAGTTGTCTCGAATCCGATCGAACAAGGGCTAGAGCCCACTTTAGGGACTACGCCGTGGCGGTGGGGGCGGCGAAGAAATGCTTTTTCTCCGCCTCCATTGCGTCTCCTCAGTGCAGACAAACAGAGCTGTTTCGTGTGGTAAAAACCTTGCTCCACACGTCCCCCCAGACAATGGGGGAGGAGTCATCTACAGCTCTTTGTGATCAGTTTGCCTGTCACTTTGCAGATAAAGTCGCTCGCATCCGTGCTGACCTGGACTCCAGAGTTTTGGCAGTTCCGGCAGACGTGCCTCTGGTACCATCTGGTCCTGTTGTGTTGGATTCTTTTCAGTTGGTGCGGCCTGAGGATGTGGACAAGATCCTAGGCAGTGCGTGGGCGACTTCGTGCGCTCTTGACCCTTGCCCTTCATGGCTAATAAAAGCTGCCAGGGAGGGGACAGGCAGATGGTTGGAGGTGATCGTTAATGCTTCATTAAGGGAGGGCAAGATGCCATCATGCCTTAAGGAGGCGGTGGTAAGACCACTATTTAAAAAGCCCTCCCTTGATCCCTCCAACCTGGATAACTATAGACCTGTGTCTAACCTTCCCTTTTTGGACAAGGTGATAGAGCGTGTGGTGGCGTCCCAGCTACAGAGGGTCTTGGATGATATGGATTATCTGGACCCTTTTCAATCTGGCTTCCGCCCCGGGTATGGGACTGAGACTGCCTTGGTCGCTCTAGTGGATGACCTATGCTGGGAACTAGACAGGGGGAGTGCGTTCCTGTTGGTTCTGCTGGACCTCTCGGCGGCGTTCGATACCATCGACCATGGTATCCTTCTGGGCCGCCTCTCGAGTATGGGAATCGGAGGCACTGCGTTGCGATGGTTCCGGTCCTTTCTTGGGGGGAGGGCCCAGAAGGTGGTGCTGGGGGACTACTGCTCAGCCCCGTGGCCGTTGGCCTGTGGGGTCCCGCAGGGATCGGTCTTGTCCCCCATGCTGTTTAACATCTACATGAAGCCGCTGGGAGAGGTCATCCGGGGATTTGGACTGAGTTGTCAGCAATATGCGGATGACACTCAGCTCTATCTCTCCTTGTCATCTGATCCTAGGGAGGCGGTGGATGTCCTGAATCGGGGGCTGGAGGCCATGATGGGCTGGATGTGGGCTAATAAACTGAAATTGAATCCAGATAAGACGGAGGTACTGTTGGTCAGTAGAAGAGTCAATCGGGATGAGATTTTACCGGTTCTGGATGGGGTTGCACTCCCCTTGAAGGAGCAAGTACGCAGCTTGGGGGTACAACTGGACCCGGCTCTGCTTTTGGAAGCTCAGGTGGAGGCAGTGGCCAGGGGTGCCTTTGCACGGCTTCGGCTAGTGCGCCAGCTGAGTCCCTTTCTCGAGAAGGCAGATCTGGCCACGGTTACCCATGCCTTAGTCACGTCGCGGCTGGATTACTGTAACGCGCTCTACATGGGGATGCCCTTGAAGAATAACCGGAAACTGCAGCTAGTGCAAAACGTGGCAGCGAGGGTGTTATCCGGAGCTGCCCGTTGGGAGGAAATCACCCCCATTCTGAAAGAGTTGCACTGGCTGCTGGTTCATTTCCGGGTCCAATTCAAGGTGCTGGTTTTGACCTTTAAAGCCCTTAACGGTTTGGGCCCGGGGTAATTGAGGGACCGCCTGCTCCCAAGGGTTGCTGCCCGCTTGATGAGGACATCTGAGGGGGCCCTGCTCCGGGTGCCGACAATGAGAGAGGCCTGGCTATCGTGCACTCGGGACAGGGCCTTCTCTGTTGCTGCTCCCAGACTTTGGAATGCTCTCCCAGTGGCCATTCGCTCCTCGGACTCCATCACGACTTTTAGAAAGCTTGTTAAAACTTGGCTTTTTACCCAGGCTTTTACATAATTGTTTTATTGCTGCTTCTATGTGTTTTTACTTGTATTGTTTTTATGTATGTTTTTAATATGTTTTTATATTTTTAGCTTGATGTTTTTATTGTCTTTTTATTGTATGTTTTTAACTTTTGTAAACTGCCTTGGGGTTGTCTTTTAACGAAAGGCGGTACAGAAATGCAACAATAAACAAACAAACAAACAAACAAACAAACAAACTTGGTAGCAAATAGGCAACCAGTGCAATGACTGCAGGAGAGATGTTACCCTGTCATATTTTCTGGCACCCAGAAGTAAATGAGCCACTGCATTCTGGACCCGTTGTAGCTTTCTGATCGTCCTCAAAGGTAACCCTAGATAGCGGGCGTTACAATAATCTAGGCAGGAGATAACAAGGGCATGGGTCACTGTCATTAATGCTTGCTGATCAAGGTAAGAGCATAATTGACAAATCAGATGGAGCTGGCCAAAGGCACTTCTGGCTGCAGCCTCCACCTGCTGATCAAGCAAGAGATGCAAATCCAAAAGGATCCCCAAGTCACGTACAAGCTCCTTCGGGGGCAGCGCCACCCCATCTAAAACAAGGTTCACATCCAGCTGTTGGCCGGTACGAGGGCTGAGTAAGAGTAGTTCAGTCTTGGTGGGATTCAGTCTGAGCTTATTTTGATACATCCAGACCTTAACAGCTTCCAGGCATTGAGTAAGCACAGAAACAGCATCTCCAGAATAGTCTGGGATGGCAATATACAGCTGAGTATCATCAGCGTATTGATGAAATCTCACTCCAAACTGGGAAATGACCTGACCCAGCGACTCCATATAGATGTTAAAGAGTACAGGGGTAAGAACTGAACCCTGGGGAACTCCATAAAGGAGTGGCCATGGGTCAGAGCATCTGTCCTCAATGCATACCGACTGGACACGCTCGCTAAGGTAAGGCCCATTTCATTCCCCATCCCACCCCAATTCATCCCCACCCTCCTAATTTGTTTTCCCTCAGCAGCCAGGCTTCCCTCCCGGACGTCCCACCGCTATCCCAAAATCTTGCGAGAGCTGCAGCACATGGGATTAGCGACGGGTACACCTAGGAGAATTAAATATATAGATTTGATGTAAACTATGTTCAATGATTAATCAAATTAGTATGCAGACTATTGCATACATATTTTCATCACCAGGCATTTTTCAAAGTCATGTCATTAACTATAGGAAATCACAGAATAGTTTAATTACACATGCATTTATAGAAAGATCATGGACATTTTAGGTCACTTCTAAACATTAGAAAAAACTGTGGTCTCAATGAGCTGAAATTTTATTTTTTCCAACTATAAACATTTTTTGTATCAAGAGCTTTTTTCAGCTGCCACTGGCTGTTTCCTCTTGTACTTGTATTAGACTGGTGTCATCACCATTTTACTATTTGCAAACATATGTTAATATTCCTTTTCTTTCATCTCTCTCTTTCTCTCTCTCTCTGGAACGGTGGAAATGAAAACAACAAAAAACAAAACCCGGCTTTTCTTCACAAATGTATCACCACTTTGCAGTGCTGTAAACCAGGCTTATTGTGCTATGTCTAGTGGGAAGCACATGCAATTATATGTCTCTATCCTTGACATGGCCTTAATTGATGCTAAAGAATTGACATCAAGGAGAAATTTGTCTGCTAAGCCACTTCAGAACATGCTTTGAGTCACATTCAACTGCAGGAAGACTGAAAATGGTAAATCAAGTCGAAGTCTGAAGACTATGCACAAACAAACCTTAAACCTGCATGTGGCTGGTGTATGATTTATAGACATGCTCCAAGTGGATTCAAAGCTCAACTATACTTCCATACAGGCCACTCAGCTAAAGAATTTTCAAGGAAGTAAAAAGCCATCAAAGCACACATGATTCATAATTAAGGGAAACTGAATTAAATTTTAAAAACTCTTTGATGACTTTGATCACTTGTAATGGACTAGTTCACTGGCATTGGATATTAGCTTAGGCAATCTCCAGTACACCACTAATTTCTAGGAATATATGGATGGGAGATGCACTGTTGTCTTTGTGGAAAGCAAGGCCTTACACTGGGATCTCAGGATGTGTTGATGAGCCAAGTTGAGGTTGTCAGGAACTGAGAAGTGTGCCCCTGCATCCAGTCACCTGATGGGTACCACAGGAGCTGGGGTTAGACAACAGGGAAGACAGGAGAGAGCTCCTGCAAGTTCAGGGTTTTAGAGAACAGAGCAGCAGCTATGGAACCAGAATCAGCAGCTAAGAGTGAACTGTTCTTCCAGCAAGGTGTGACTGTAAGAGGCAGGCTTATAAGGGCAGTTACTCTGGAGCTGTGAACTTCCTTCCTTAGTGCTGGCAGCTGAGTTTGGTCTCTCAGATTCTGAGGGGGGGGTGTCTACCTACTCTCATGTAGACCTTTGAGGCAATCCAGGCTGTGCTGCCAGGCGAGCGCTCTTCTGCTGCCCAGGCTTTGCAGTGGTAGTGAGTGTGCGGAGTTGGATCCTCCTCTGGACCTAAGTCTGGGTTTGAGTCCATGAGACCTGCCAAGGGCAGCTGAGGGTCTTTGGAATCCCCACCTTCCTCCTGGGGAGCTTCTGGTGGAGTAGCTAGAGATCCCCAATGGAGTCTGTAAAAGGATCTTCAGACCTCTCAGGCTCCCTCAGATCAGGGCCTGTGACCAGAAGGTCGTTCTCCTGTGAGGCCACTGGCACTTCCCTGCTGGAGGCCCCTTTGGGTCTCCCTTCAAGGGAAGCTGGTTCAGCTGCTTTTTCCCCCCAGCAGACATGGTAGACATGTTCACCATCTTAGGTGGACATGGGCGGATGACAGGCACATAGCTACACATTGGCACCAATGGACAATTCCATTTCAGGACAAGCAGCATCCACAAGTTGGGGGCTAAAACTAGATCCGGACCATGGTGGGGCAAAAAGGTAAAACTTCTTTCCTCGCACCACAGTATCAATCCTGATCAGGTTCTCCCAGCTTGTATTTATTGTAAAATGATGAGTACAGAAACACAAAACACTTCTTGTAATATATTATTTGATCCTTAACATGTGCAAAAATGACTCTCAATCTCATACACCAGCAATAACAGTAATAATTCAAAGTTTGCTGTGCCCTGTCAAATTATCCTGTTTCGTGCACGTGTGTGTGTGTGTGTGTGTGTGTGCATGCGTGTGTGTTTTGGGGGGAGCCTAAGTGGATTCTTCCTTGTGATATGAGAACATGCTAGCAGCTGGTTACCAGTACCTGTTAGCTATTGCTTAGAATGATGAACTAAGACTTTTTCCTTCAATGCTGTTAACTCCTGTATGACTCCATGCTTTAATTTTATCAATTCCCTTCCTCTTGGCTTTCCTTCATTTATCATTTTATTCATCTATCAAACACATTTTTTCCTATATTAAGCACTTACGAGCAAATTACTATGCACAATCAAGCACTCCTGCACACCATACATTCCACAGTCCGAATTCTAAGTCTAATTCATACTTCCATATTATACTCTATGTTGCTACCACCATCTGTCAGCTGTCATTTTCTTGTATTCATGGGTATTCTCACAAACAAGCCACTGCCGCCACCACACAAGTAAAATGCTCTTATACATGCAGGGACAGGCACTTAAAAGCATAACTGGCACGTGGGGGCGGGGGGAAGACAGGAAAGGAACTACAATAGTAATGCCCACAATGCATGGTGCTACTCATCCCAGAAAGATTCACATCACAATAGTGCTTGGAAAGGAACTTCCTATGTGTTCTATAACAATCTCCTTGCTTCCTCTGTTCCTTTGCCACACAACAAAGCATGTTGAAGAGACTATACAATTCTTCAACAATGTACATGAAATTATTTTAGATACAGCACACAGTAACTGCCTGCAATGACACAGCACTCCTTCCTTGTAGCTGTGATCAATGTAATCATCAGCATAATTAGCAATTATTCAGCATGTGCCTTTCTCTTTCCCTCTTTTGTATTATTAGAGCAAGGATTCCATAGCCTCTGCAATTTTATCCATTATCTCTGCAAAGAATACAGCTGATCTGTCTGTTCAACATAATGACTTGTGAAAGCTTCCTAATGTGGTATAGCTGAGGATGTTTATGTTTACTCAGCCCAGAAACTGCTGATGAAATCTAGTTTAGGCACAATCTAGCCCATGTTTTGAGTCCTACTGATTTCAGTGAGCACATCAGAATATATGTACATATGAGACAAAAGTTCAAAAACTCAAAATTTCAGCTCCAAGTTGGGGGAGGGAGAGAGGAGGCTATTATCTGGGAGGTGATTTTGAAGACTGAGGGAGAATTGGTTTAAAAAAAAAAAAAAAAAGGTTTAGGGAACTTAACAGCTGTTGGGCAATGGAGTTCTTTTCCGAAGCTGTCCACTGGTAGTCACTTTTTAAAAACAACAGAACACCCTGGAATTATGCTATACAATGACATAGCAGCATCCACGGTTATTCTAGGTAAACAAAAATGGTGGTTGCCAGCAGGTGGCCAGCAAGTAGAGATCAGCTCCTTTTAAAAACATTAAAGGAAAAAATAGAAAGGGAATTCTTATTGATTCTGCACCGAGTAAGCCCTGAAGCCCAAAAAGCATACCATGCCCCTTAAACGCCCCCTTAAATTTGCCATTTAACTGCAGGGGGTCATTTTGTCTCAGCCTTACCAAGTAGACAAGCAAGCATACATAAAGCTTCATCATAAGAAATATTTCCAATGTAATAGAGGACTTAAAATATATTTAGACAATAAATAAAGGCAGAACTTTACTATGCATAAAACCATGTATCAAAATAGAATAAAACACAGAGCTGTCATTGTAATTATAAATGTGGACCATTTGTATATAAAAGGACCCCCCTTGATGTATCCTCCTTGGGCTTGTATGTAATAAGCTACTTTAAGAATGGTGATGATGCTCCAAATAATATTTACTCCAATAAAGGAGCAATAGACTTTCCCATACAATAGGATTTAGTGACCTTTGTAGCTGTTAGTGACTATTCCTAACTCATCATCAACCAGCTAACATAAATAATTCAAAGCATACATAGAGGATATTAATCTTCTAAATACATTATTTGACAGCTGTTGTCAGGCTTCTGTTGCTAACACAGTCTCCCCAAGCAAATGTGATATGTTCTGAAATTCAGGATTGTATAAAGTTTTAATGCCATCTGTACACAAAATTATGGATTGGAAGGATGATATTGTCCTCCCACAATATGATACTGCTGCTGAGAGACTGAACTCTATTGGGGCAAAGTGGTATGTTTATCAAAGAATGGATGCAAGTTGTAGCTTTCCAATTTGAATTGTGAGCTTCATAATTTTCTTATCTGGTTTTGTGGGAGGTTGGAAATGACAAGCGATGATATCACCCATGCCTGTGATCCAGAACATCAAGGTGGCATGACATTAAAGAGGGTTAGGAAGCTGTGAGGTATCAACCAGCAAGCCAAGAGGCTGCTGTGTGATCCTAGGCTGCTCCCTTTAGATCTGCTAAAGCAAGATGGAGGTCTAGTTAGCTTACATCACAGGTAGTAAGGGACAAATGAGGCAGGAGGAATCCAGTTAGTCCTCCTCCATGGTTTAGGCATTAGGTAAGGGCATGCTGTCTTGATTCCTTCAGAAGCCTGCCGCTGTTATTATTTTAATAAAATTGAGACCAGGTCAATTTGTTTCTCCATCTTGAAAAATATGTGTTAAATGCCCTGACCACCTTCTTTACTTGCTAGTTGTATATGTAGAAGGTATTTGTTTGTTTGGAAGATCATTCTATCACTAGTCCCCCACCAGCATTCTGAAGTAGTATAGCCATGCAGAGTTTTATCACCTTAGTGAGAAAAAGGCTTTGACTACTACTACTGACCTATTCGCATTTAAAATACCACTTCCTACTCCTTGTTTCTTTCAACATACCTAGATAGTGGCAAACCCATGCTACCATTTTGCCATTAGTTTCCTGCCTTATCACAGATTGCAGTGGGAAGACAGAACAAGCAAAGCATTGATAAAACAAAAGTTCCCCTTGCATATCAGGAAAAAACCCCAGTACTCATTAAAAAGCATTTCTTGCATGTGACAGATTTAAATTTCTTTTTAAAAAATAATAGTTTTCTAAAATTTGGTTTCTACAAGTTGTTTTTCTGTTTTCTGATTACTTGATGTAGACAGTTTTATTTAGTATCACAATTGCTTTGCTTCTATTTGCTTTTGGGACAACTATATTAGGGCTGCTTTTGTGAGATTGATAGTCTTTTTACTTGTGGGGAAAGATTGTGTATACAGGTGTATTTATTGCTTTTGATTTGTGGTTGTATAGGAGTACAGAAACATTTTGCATACAAGTCTAGTTTAAGATTGCATACCTGAGGGAAGACAATCTCTGCATGTTTCTTAGATTTCTCATGAAGAGGTAGAGATTCATTGCTTGAAATTTTCACTCATGAGGTAGAGATTCATTGCTTGAAATTATGTTGTGGAAATATTTCAGTCAAAGAAGTGTCAGGATTGCCACACGCCTGCATTATTGTTTGGTGGTTTTTCAGGGCAGTTGGATAAATCACATAACACCACATATTCACATTTAAGGAGGACATAGTTGGATAGGTTGATTATATTGTTTTTTATTATTTTGGTTGCATAACAAGCTTTGTTCTCCAATATAATATGAAGAAAGAAATATCATTTGTTGTTAAAGCAACCAGTGTACAAAAACTAACGAACACATTCTGCCTTAGGGTATAAAATAGAAGAAAATTGTCAGACATTAATAATGTAGACTAAACAGTTTCAGCACAAATTACGATTTGATGGAAGAGAAAATAAATCACACCCAACTGTACAAACCTGTTGCTTCACAATCTGTTGTATTTTATCAAATATGACTAGTACAAGTCTGTTACAGCCACTGAAAACATTAAAGGAAATTAATATGTAAAGTACACAGGTACTGGCTTGGGATGTTATTTCATTCATTTGAATTCATGGACATAGCTGTGTGGTCCAAATTAATCAATTTCTCAAATGCCATCCCAAAGAGAATGCAATGTTTATTTAGCAAACCATGCCTCAAATTTGGGCAATGAATATAGTATCATATAGTACTAAAACAGACTTCCATCATATATATATATATATCCAAGTATGCAAGATTGTTACTTATAGATACCTAAATAGAACTTTATTGTGTTCTCTAATATTCCATTTCCAGTGGACAGAATGGAAGTCTGTTTTAGTACTATATGATACTATATCCATTGCCCAAATTTGAGGCATGGTTTGCTAGATAGATAGATAGATAGATAGATAGATATCAGGAACCAGTGTTTGTGAGCTGAATTAATGCTACACTAACTGTGGGCAGCAATTTTTACATATCTCCCCTTTGCCAAGCTCCTCCCTAAAACCCTCTGTCTCTCTCCAAAATATGTCAGAGGGTCATGCAGCCTCCTTCAGAAGAAAGGAGAGATCAGTGAAATACTGTTCATCCCTCATAGAACCAGCACAGCATTAGTGTGGATGTCTGTGAGAGTTTGTGATATTGACAAAAGTGTAGCAAATGTGCATGCAAACATTTATTTATTTTTATCAAATTTGTACACCGCCCCAAACTTTCGTCTATAACAAAAACATATACAAAAACTAAAAACAATTTAAAAATTTAAAAATAAACCAGAGATTAAAACCTAGAAATGTAGGAAACTGAGAAAGCTTGGGCAAAAAAATGGGTTTTCAAGTGTTTTTTGAAAATTGCCAGAGATGGGGAGGATCGTATCTCAGCAGGGAGCACATTCCACAATCTCGGGGCAGCAACTGAGAAGGCCCATCTCTGTGTAGCCACCAAACAAGTTGGCGGTAACTGGAGACGGACCTCCTCAAATGACCTCAATGGGCAGTGGGGCTCGTAGTGAAGAAGATGCTCTCTTAAATACCCAGGGCCTAAGCCATTTAGGGCTTTATAAGTTATAACTAGCACTTTGTATTCTGCCCAGAAACGTATTGGCAGCCAGTGTAGCTCCAACAGTAAAGGAGTAGTGTGGTCTCTCTGAGATGACCCAGAGACCAACCTGGCTGCCGCATTCTGAACCAACCTGGCTGCCGCATTCTGAACCAGCTGAAATTTCCAGACTACGTACAAAGGCATTCCCATGTAGAGCGCATTACAGAAGTCAAGTCTGGAGGTTACCAGCACATGTACCACGGTGTTGAGGTCACTGATCTCGAGAAACAGGCGCAGCTGGCGTATCAGCTGGAGCTGATAGAAAGCACCCCTGGCCATTGCCTCAACCTGAGAAACCAGGGAGAGGTGTGAATCCAGAAGTACTCCCAGACTGCGAACCTGTTCCTTTTGGGGAAGTGTGACCCCATCTAGAACAGGCAGATCAAAATCGTCTCTATGGGTTCTGACCCTACACAATAAGTACCTCCATCTTATCTGGATTCAGCTTCAGTTTATTCTCCTTCATCCAGCCCATTACTGCTTCCAGGCAGGCATTTAGGGAGGATATGCCAGCTCCTGAAGAAGTTGACATGGAGAAGTAGATCTGGGTGTCATCAGCATACTGGTAACACCCAGCTCCAAATCCCCTGATGATCTCTCCCAGCGGGTCCACGTAGAGGGACACCATACTTAAGCTCAGATTTTGAAGAGCAACAATCTCCAATCTACACCATCTGGAATCTATCAGAGAGGTAGGAGTGGAATCACTGTAAAACAGTGCCTCCCACCCCCAACAACCACAGATGTTCCAGGAGGATACTATGGTTGATAGTATCGAAATATAACAACTGCTGCATTCTACAACAAAGATTTAGGACTACTCTATTTCACCCACCCACCCCCATGTGACCAGTTCATTATCCAGCACATTATCCAGCACCACCACTCTTCTTTCTGTTTGGGGAGTGTCCAAACAGTATACAGGGAAAGGTTCCATGCCGCTCCGTTAAAATATTTGGCACTCTGGTTAAGTTTTCCCACATCATACTCTCAAAAATAAATAAATCCAAAGGCACCAGGATTATAGTTATTTGCGGGCCATCACTGCAACTAGCTCTATGATTATCAAACCAATTGCTTGCAGAAATACGTGTACATTTCTTAAATGCCATAGGATTCTTTTTTATGGCTAGCATCTCAGTTTTTCTCAATATTAGTTGATTCAAAAATAAGACAATTCTGTGTTTAATAGATGATCACAATAGTGATGCAAATATATAGTCAATCTGGGATTTAATTATTTCCTTTGCATAACTGACGTTATCTCATGAAGAACACAATTAATTTCACCTATACAAAAGGAACGCTGACAGGATTCACCACTGCAAGAAAACGCTTTGGCTTCATTTAATTTAGGAGTCAGTAAAAACAGCAACATATTTTCAACTTATAAACTTTTTATGTTTGGACACCAGGGGCATATTCTATGGTCTGCTGCTCTGCAATAAACAGCTGTTTGATTATGCCCTGTGTTACAAATAACAGGTTGCCTTCTGGGGTTTCCAGGACATTTATTCCTAATGACCAAATGCAACATTCTGGTAGACTACATGAAATATATATAATATATATAGTTTTACAGTATCACTTTTTGGCCTTTTGGTTAAGATCAAGTGTAGTAGTTTGACAGACAGACAGACACACGCACGCACACACATACCCCTACACCTACCTACTCTTCAAGGCATTATATAACCTTATAGCAAATTCTGAGATCTGAGATTTCTAGTTGTGTGTAAGCAATCTATGTGCATTTGTCCTTATCAGAAATGCTAATAAGAAATTATTATTTCAGATATCCAAAGATGATAAAAAATTAAGGTGTCCATGCTGGAACATATGATGAAGCCATAGCTTGGTGCTAGAACATCTATTTTGCATGCAGAAGGTCCCAGTTTCAATCCTGGCATCTTGAGACAGAACTGAGATAAATTCCTACCTGAAACCTTGGAGAGCTTTTGCCAGCTTTGCCATGTACCAATGGTCAGACTCAGTACAAGGCAGCTTCCTATGTTCCCAACATTAAGAAATTAGTTCTCATGTTGATGATTTAAATTTTCCATCACTTTTTCCTCATCTAAATCTATTCATTATTCAAAATGGTAGTGGTAGAATACTGCATTGTATCACTTCAGCCTGCTGGGGAAGGGAGAATATTATTTTATTACATGCTCCTCATTTAAAAATCTTCCCTGCATGTACTAAATTAGCACAGCAGAGAGCTTAGCCCTCATATTTAGCCTCAGCTCATTCAAGGAATATAATAAATAAGCAAAAGCATTCTCTCATGCTGTGAGAGCCATTAAAATTAGATATTGGGGCAGTGTGGAGAATCCATCACTGCACATTTCTAAAATAGAACCCATGATACATCCTTACGTAGGCCCACATAAGCATTAACTGTCTGGTTTTGCACGTTATGGTTTTCACAAATATGTAAAGTGTGATTCCCACATTTTCAAAATCCAGCTCTATTAACTTGTCACCTCCCCCTTCTTCCTTCTTTGCAACAAACAACCTTTGCAAGACCCAACCTTACCTTTTGAGCCCACAGGATAGCAATTCTGCATTCGGCACTTGATCTCCTTTATCAGGATGCAAAAATCTTTAATGTTTTGACAAATCACTAAAGGTTTCAACTTCAGAAACAGAATCTGGCTAATTGTTTTATTTACATTACTGGCTATATTACTGGATGCATGTACAAAAACAGATTGCAGGACTGAATATACAAATAGATTAGCACACTTGAGAATCTTCCAAATGGCGCCTTGTCAAGCATGACTGAAGTAATGCTCTTTTCTTCCACAATCCTGCCATCTTTCATAGCACTTGTAAATTCAGATGGGCTCTGCAGGACTATATAAGTGAGTGACTGCTAGTCACACAGGATTAAGGTGTATAACAGTGCAGTGAGTAAGCACATCAGCAAGGCCTTACCATTCTTTAATTCCTTCAGCATTGTGTTCAGCTTTTCATTATAAGAGCCGGAAGAATGGCAGGTGCATCTAAATGTTGTCATTGCTGCAGCTCATATCCATTACATATCATTTTACACTTCAGAGGCCCATTGCATCTCAAGAAAGACATGACTATACCCATCAGGATGCCCCATTTCATTTATTAACAAAACAGAATATGATTAGCCTGACCCATCCACATGAAATGAGTAGTCCCAACTACTTTAACATCATTTTCATTTCAAGAGAATAGGTATTGACATGACAGTTTCCCTATACTTCATGAACACATTTCATACTGAAGCATTCTCTTGCTTTCTCGCTTTCTCTATGACTTTAACTCGCCATATCTGAGCTAAAACGGAATTCAAGCTTTTAAATATGATTAATCAATGCAACATGACATATGGAAGAGATTACATTTCTGCCTATGAAATTTTATATGCCAATTCACTTGGCATCAACATTAGATCAAGCTAATACTGAAGCTGTTTTCATACCATCTACAAGTGCACGGCTTTGTGGTTAAAACACTTCCTCTTTCTCAGACCAGAAATGTCCAAGCTGTTCATTGTAATTGATGTCACTTTAAAAAAAAAAGTTTCCTCGCAACAGTCACATGGTTTTCAGGGATATTGGAGGTGAAGGAAAGAGGGAAATGTTAATATGATGCTAATCAGAGACCAGAAACTCATTATGGTCCATATATGTATCTTTTCCTTTTCTTTTGCAGATACCATGTACTGATTTTATGCTATGGTATTTAGAAATTCAATAAAATTCAAGTTTAAAAATTCTCTTCACATTTATCCATTTATGTAGGTAGTATCAACAGATCACAGACCTCTACAAAATGTCTCCCAAATGACCAAAAACCACAAAGAGAATTTATTGCGTGAATGGACATCACTCTCACAAAACCTTTCACAATCTCAGAACAATTTTTACGGTCATGGCAGCTACAAGTGCAACCATAAATATAACAATTCAACGGGAATGTATCTGTGAAGCACTGGTTCAGACAAGACATTTCTTTGCACAAAGCAAAGTAACTTTTTGGAACATCACAAGCAGTATACAGGTGTACTTCGTTATCCTGGCACCTGCAGTTTTGCGTATCCCCGACTGGGCTATATGAACCCCAACACGTTATCTGTGGTTCTAAAAATATTCTAAATTCACCTATCTGCAGCTCCTGAGTCGCCGGAAATGACTTTCAATGTCATTTCTGGCCACCATTTTGCACCATGGAGCCATTTTGTGGCTCTTTTTTTAAAAAGAACAACTTCCCCATTATTTTCCATTGAAAATCGGAGAGATTGGGTAGATTGGGTGTTGGGGAGGTTGCTGGACAGCTAGAGACCTGGAGAACATGGTATACTACTTTATTTCTCTTATGTCTGCCTCCTGCCTGCTTTTTAGCCCTTTGTTGAGTATCTCTCAACCTACCACCCCCGCCGATTCCCACTGAGTCAAGGTCTTATTATCCACAGCTGTAGGGCAGAACGGAATCTGCACGGATAATGAGGGCCACCTGTACACCACAATCTGAAGCACTTTTGTTCTGTGTAATTATTTCCAGTCCAGGGTACTGCAATTCTTCCAAGGCACACACACATAAACTATGTCTGCTTCCCCTTCCCCTTAGTGCCCCAACTGCTCTACTCTGACAGCTGCTTTATCAATTTTGAACCCATATACAAGGGAGGTGAGCAGTCGGGGGCAAGATAAGAAGGCTCCTCTGTCACACTGTCAACTCTGTCAGCTCCTCTGTCTTGCTTGGACACTATCAGCTGGCATCCTCTGTTTTTTGGATGCTCCAGTTCTGTCTTCCAGCTCAGATGAAGGGCAGCCAGCCTGCCTGCCTGTCATCTTGTTCCACTCGGCTGCCTTCTAAGATTGACTGACACTCATCACCTGTCACTTGCCTGAGGAGCTTGTTCTGATAGGAGGGGCTGCTGGAATCTTGGAGGCATTTACACCAAGAAGGCATGCCTGAGGCGTAGCCAGCGGTATGGCCAGCGGTCCGCCTGTAGGCTACTGCCGAAGTCAGCCGCTAAAAGTGCCGGGCCTTTGGGATGGGGCTGAGATCGGGGTGGGGGTTATATTAGGGTAGGGTGATAGGTTTGGGCTGGAGTTGCTGGTTCTCCATTTTTATTGGGCCATGTTAGACCGCTGTAGGTATGTGTTTGGGCTTTCTTGAGTGAGATGGTTCCCACTCCCAGAGGGCGGTGTCTGGCAGTTCCAGGGAATAGCTATTACTATTGTGGTGGGGAAAAGAAGAATTGGCACTGGTAGAGCTACTGGTCATTCCAGGGGAAGGGAAATCAGTAATTTAATAACTGTTACCACTTACAGCTGCCCTATCTACTCTCAGGTCTCGGGGAGCAGTTCCAACTACCCACAGAGTCTGGCCTTGCTCCTTTGCAATGCCAGGTCAGTACAGAATAAGACTGAAATTGTCCATGATTTGATCATGGATGAAGGAGCTGACATGTATAACTAGTTAGGGGAGTCAGATGGTCCAGTGGGCCGAGCTTCTCCCACCAGGTTACTCTGATGTGGAGCAGGCTAGGGGAAGTGTGTGGGGTGTGTGTGGAGTGGCTGTGTTACACAAGAATACCATCTCCCTTACCAGGGACGCTGTGACACAGTTTACTTATAATGAGTGTGTATTTCTGAGGCTAGGAACCAGGGATAGATTAGGGATTCTGTTAGTATACTGTCCATCCCGCTGCCCAACTGACTCCCTAACAGAGCTGATGGAGCTAATCGTAGAGTTGATGTTGGAATCTCCCAGACTTTTGGTATTGGGGGAATTCTATATCCACTTTGGGACTGGTTTGTCTGATGCAGCTCAGGAGTTTATAGTGGCCATGACAACTATGGGCTTATCCCAATTAGTTTGTGATCCAACTCTTGTTGCTGGCCACACACACGATTTGGTCTTTTTTGTTTGGATCAGGGGGGTGTTCAGTGGTTGGGGGATCCTGTGGTTTCTCCATTGTCATGGACGGACCACTATCTGGTTAAGTTTAGCTTCACAGCCACAACCAACCCTTGCAGGGGTGGTAGCCCTCGTAGGATGGTCTGCCCGAAAAGGCTGCTGGATCCTCTAGGATTCCAAAAAGCCTTGGAGGGTTTTAATGTTGGTGCTGCCAGTGATTCTGTCAATGCCCTGGTTGGAACCTGGAATAGGGAGCTCACCATGGGGTAGACATGATTGCTTCAAAGCGTCCCTTCTAATCTGCTTCAAAAAACGCCCCCCTGGTATATAGAGGAGCTGCGGGGTTATACAGAGGAGCATCAGATTAGGCGACTGGAACACAAGTGAAGGAGAATATAGCTTGAATTTGACAGGACACAGCATAGGACCCATTTGAAGGTTTATGCAGCAGCAATGCATGCAGCAAAAAAAAAGATTTTGGTCTGCACGCAGTGCGTCTGCAGGTTTGCATTCAGCAAAGCTATCTCGGGTTGTGAGGAGTTTAATCTCCTCTCCTTATGTCTTCAATCAATCCCCAGGAACACTGTTCTGCTGTGATACTTTTAATGGGTTCTTTGTGGACAAAGTCTCCTGTATTCAGGATGACTTGAACTCCACTATTTCCCCTTTCTTCTATGAAGGGGGCAGAGGCGTATCTAGGGAAAATAGCACCTAGGGCAAGCACTGAAATTGCGCCCCCTGTCCAAACATCTGACACCCATCTTTCAGATAACTTTACCATAGTGGCTAAATGGCTTAGGTACAGGATACCTCAGAGAGCTCCTTCTTCTGCATGATCCCCACCACACGTTACGGTCATCTGAGGAGATCTGTCTCCAGTTACCACCGGTACGTCTGGTGGCGACTCAGAATGGGTCTCTGTAGCTGCTCCTGGGCTGTGGAATGCACACCCGGCAGAGATCCATAGTTTGAGTTCATTGTTGGCTTTCAGGAGAGCCCTTAAAACCTATCGGTTTGGCCTGGCCTTCCAGGGTTTTTAAACTTTGTTAATCGTGTTGTGCTGTTTTTAAATTGTTCTGTAATGATTTTTTTTTTAAGTATTGATTTGTAGGTTTTATTTTTGTTTTTGTGCACCACCCAGAGCCATTTGAATGGGGTGGTATATAAATATAATAAACAAACAAACATACATACATTTAACTTCCCCACTTCATCTAACACACTTCCAGTTGAACATCCTCAGTAAGTACTAGTCAAAAGCAAATTTTAAAATCCCCCAACTATTTCCCTGTCAAAATCTCCAGGCCCATGCTACTTCAGTTCTTCCCTTGCTCTTACTGATGTCCTGAGCATGAAGTGCTGAGTTGGTGATAAATAAACGGTTGGCCAAGATGGCATTTTGGTACTTTTTAACTCATCTAGTTTCTGGTCCTACCATTCCCTGCATCACTTTTTTAGTTTTACTGATTTAAAAACAAAATCAAATCAGTAGTTTGGAAGTGGAACCTGAAACAATCAACATAAGGTATTAGATTTGTGTTTTATGTTTTTTAAACCCTCCCCCTTCCACAGTTATTGACACAGCAGGAACCATCGCATCTGAGCAAGAAACAATAAGACAAAATTAACACCCACAAAAGACTATGAAATTAATTCATCCATGTCAGATTAAGATGATCATAAATGATGTTAATTTGTGTAGCTTTAACCATGTTTAATTGCTACATTAACAATCCTAAATGTGTTCAACTGAGATATTACTTAGTTCTTTCAGAACTTAGAAGAGTGTCAGCTTGAATTAACCTGTTTTATCTACATAGTGTATGGCTTTTACAAAATTATCTACAGTTATTGTTAAATCCTTCTTTTGTTGGACTTCTTATTTTTGTAATTTTATAACTTCAATCAATACGGTAATTAAATCTATTAAAGTACTTTCCACTAACATGAACAATACAATTTCATTTTCCCTTCAGGCTACAAATTCCATTCTGATTAATCTACAGTAAACAAATCTCAGGAAAAATAGTGATAACAATAAATGTACAATTTATGTAACTGTCATTACTGATGTTTCACTTTATTGCTGTCTGAAGTTGGTTAAGAAAACTCTTCCACCAGATTTTTATAACTTCCTTAGCAGCTGCTAAAATTAACAATAATAATAATAAATTTTGATGCAGGAAACCTGGAGCAGATTTCTCAAGAGACTTGCAGCTCGGTCACTTTTCACTTTACATTTTTATATACACAAATCAGTCCTTGCAGATCATCACAGTAGTGTTAGTTTTCAAAGACCACGTGTCTGGAAGCAAATTCCTGCAGCTTCACTCAGTCACTTATATGGGGTAAAAAAGATCTTGGTGTAGCAGTTCTTGCATTGTAAATCATGTTTTGTCATATAAAAGTGTCAAATTGTGCATATGAAAACATAATAAATTTGTATGTATGAAAATAACATTCCAGAATCTTATCTCTATATCTGTGGCTAAGAAGGAATCCCCTGCCTTCTTCCTTCTCCAGCTGGGATTGATTCTGATTTTTTTAGTTTGTACTTGCAGTGTATTGTTGGATCCCTTGTATCATCTGGCTTCTTTTACTAAGCTAGTATTTCAAGTAAGTACACCAACATCTCAGCCTACCCATCCATACATACCTATAATTCACAGATAGCTTGTGAATGGCAAGCTGTTAATCTAAATGCTGCAACACAGTACTGAATTATTTCTCATCTGAAAAATAATATGGTGTGTGACCAAACTTATCACGTACCGCAGGATCTGCGACATACATCCTAAGGCTTTTAGCTATACAGATATTCTATACCTCTGTAATGTATACCTTTGTGGTGCATTTTCTTGTTGTTGTTTGTGTTTGGTTGTTAGGTGACAGGAAGTTCAATAGCAGCTTTAGTAAAATGGGAAATGAGCAGTTTCAGAGGGATAGTAATGATATCTGTCACAAGCAGGTGGAATAAAGCATTATGAGGCAGGAATGGTGAAATTAAGCATAAAAATCCAGTCAGTGGATGAAATATTCATAGTATTTGTTCCAGTTTGGAAACAGTATCAGTTTCCAATAACCGTCTCTTCTCTCTTTTTTTGTCCTCTGAGGAAAGTAAGCTACAGCTGTTTAGAATTATGCTAAGCCTGTTTTGTTTAAGTTTATACTGAATAAAAATCAGTGGCTTGGATAAGTCTTGGTGCATCTGTTTGCAGGCAAGTTCTAGGAGTATTCTAGTAGCTAGAAACACTACTCACCTTTTTGAGGAGTTCCTTAATTCCTGAGAGCCTTAGGTTGCAATCTAATGCATGATATAATGGAAGAAGATCCCACCGAACACATTGGGTAGTATCCAAAGTCATGACCAAGTACCACCGAATCAATGGGACAAATTAGTTGTGACTAGTGCAGTGCTGAATATTCCTTTCTCTCTTAACCTTTTCATGATCAAAGAAAAGAACAGAGTGGAATGTTCATGCCATATGATAAACATTTTTGGGATGGAAACATGAGACTCTTCTTATTTTGGCCTGATTTTTCAGTCTGTCTTTCAACTTGAAAAAGCTACAGTGGCAGCAGCTGCCAGATTGCTTCAAGCACTACTTTCCTTCCTTGTGACAGACTCCTGCTGGCCACCATATTTTCTCTTAGAATACGCCAGTGAATGACATTACGCACACCATCCTTCCATTGCGTTCTCTAGAAATGATGTTTGTACCTCAATTCCCCAAGTGCAATGGGGTCAGTACAATGGCAGCTTATTCCAGTTTAAAGAAGATTGAAAAATACGGCTAAGGGAAGACTACTTCTCCATTCGTACCCCGTCCCACCCTGAACATTTTTATCATACTTTTGTGGGGCTCCACCAAACTGCAAATTCTCTCTCTCTACCACTCTCAAATGTCAAAGGGTTATTTCCACGAATTGTTTTGGGTCACCACTAGTCCTGACTAACATTACTTACTTTGTTTTCCTAGGTTTTTTATGGGTAAGCATGGATAGGATCACACTACTAATTCCCTATCTGCAAGATGAACATAAAAATGATTTGCTTTACAGGTTTGTTTATGGGGGAAATAGTAGTAGTGTGTTTTACAAAGTGATTAATCATATTGCATTGCCTCATTTCATAGCTTTCCCAGTTTCTGATCTGCAGGTACTGGTGAGTACAAGCATCTTCTGTTCCCCACATAGAATGGTGTAGACCAGTGACTGCCAAACTGGGAGCCTCCAGATGTTGCTGAACTACATTATTATGAGAGAAGGAACAGAGTAGGGCTGAGCAGCTGATGGAGGGGCAGCTGCTGAGGAGGAGGATGGAGGGAGGAAAGGTCAAGGAGGAGGTGGCGCTGTGGCAACAAGGAGCAGCGGCCTTGGTTGCCCTGCTGAGACTCCTCACAAGGATGATGGCTGGGGTGGAAAAGTGCTCCAAGGGCCATCCGTGCAGGCCGTAAGGGAAGCCCTCGTGAGGAGACTCAGCAGGGCGATGGAGGCCGGCCCTCAGTGAGCTCTCCTGGCCAAATTGGTCATCCTCCCATGTGGAGACTCAGCAGGGCAACGCGATGGAGATCAGCAGCATGAACTGACCTAGGCTGCTGCAATGTCATTCTCCCAAGGAAGGAGAGAGCGAACCCACCAGTTGTGGGGGAGCACGCACAAGCGAGTTGGGGGGGGTTGTGAGTGAGTTGGCAGAGAGCAAGTTGTGGGAGAGAAAGTGAAAGCGAGAAAGAGTGAAAGCGTGAAAGTGAGAGCAAGTTGTTGGGGGGAGCGAGCAATTTGGGGCAAGAGAGCAAGTTGGGGGGGAAATGGGGAAGGTTTGGCCACCTCTGCTGCCATCCCAGATAACAGAAAGTAGCTTAAGAAGAGAGCAGAAGCAGGGCTGGCGGTCGAATTATATGGGGAAGGATAAGAAACAGAGAACTAGGGTGCAGATGTTCTGTGCTGGTCCAACTACTTTAAAATTATTATTTTTAGCTACTAGAATACTCCCAGAACTTGCTGTCAAGCAGATTCACCAAGACTTATCCAAACCACTGAAACCCACAAAATTATTTATGTTATCAATTTTAAAAAATGCTACAGGACCTCATCTTTTGATCTGTGAAATGACAATTGTTCAAAATCTGGACAACAACAATGTAACAAAAGCCTTGTTTCTCCTTACTGTGTTTGTATGAGTAATAACCCTCATTCAAATGAATATGATTTGGTGATTCAAGTACATTTCCATTAAGCATGAATTAAAACAATATGAAAGTTGTTCAGTCCAAATTGACACAACAGAAAAACAAGACTACAACAATTTCCGAGAACGGCAGCCTCTTGTCAGCAATTTCAGGTCTGTTGTGATAACATATATGATTACAGAGGTGAATGATTCTATGTTAGTAGAATCATGCAATATAATCTATAAATATATACCAGTTTCCAAGAATTTAATCACACTCTCTCACAAAAAGCCAAAATTGAATCCATAGCTGAAGCTATGCACAATAGTACCTAGCTCTATATTAAATTACTCCATTCAACTCCTTTCCATCCAATAAAGCAAGTGGGTGGCCACCTAGGGCAATATTGCAACTTAGATCTCACACCAGTCAATCAATCACCATTATTTCAGTCTCAGACCAGCATAAGAGCAATATGAACATAAAACATGGTAAGTGACATACTAGAAACCTAGAGATGACACAATTCAAGCATATGGTATGGAATCATAATAACTGTAAAAGACTATAAAAATCAGAAGTAGAAGTAAAATTTAGAGTAAATCTATGTCTGTCCAGTACAAAATGCAAGGCTACAAACTAAGTGGCCCTTAATGACTAAGATCTAAACGCTGTAGTTAACAAAAGTTAACAGTAGTGAACAGTAGTTAATAATGCTAAATGGAAGTTAATTAAAAGTGGTAAAAAGTGGATCCCAATGTTTAAAAGGTCATAAAGCATAAAGAACACACACACACAATCAAAAGTTATATAAAAGACATAAGGAAGGCATAAAAAGACATATAAAATCATACAAGGGCATAGAAAAATTTTTGTCAATTTCAGGCAAGCTAAATGCTTGACTAAGAAACAGAAGGTAGCTGGTTCAAATCTCCGCTGGTATGTTTCCCAGACTATGGGAAACACTTATATCAGGCAGCAGCAATATAGGAAGATGCTGAAAGACATCATTTCATACTGCACGGGACGAGGCAATGGTAAACCCCTCCTACCAAAGAAAACCACAGAGCTTTGTGGGCACCAGGAGTCAGAATCGATTTGACAGCACACTTTACTTTTACCTAAGAAGTCGAGAAGCTGAAGGCTGTAAAACTGTAGGAGCACAGGACTGTCATGAAGCGCTCTGTGGCAGCACTGAAGTTAGTCCATAAAGCTGGGTGCTGAGCATGAACTAGAGGTCATCATCCTCTGGATTTTAAATCACTGCCGCACAAAACCTGGCACCACTGTAAGTGGTGGTGGAGTTGTCAGAAAGCAGAGGTGTCAAATTGGTCTGTGTGATCTGGATACTTATGTAATAACGGTAGAATGAAGGTAGACCGAATATCCCTGTAATAAGAGCCCTGAAGAAGGAAGTGTTCTGTTGTTTCTACTTGTCCAGAGTCGCAAGGGCACTGACATTCCGAGAGTGGGATCTTCCTATACCGTCCCTCCAGCACGGCTGAGGAGAGAACATGGCATCGCACCAGCATGAGAGCCCTCCTGTGCTTTGGGACTTCCAGGTGTCTTAGGTATGCCACAAGAGAGGGAGAATATTTCACTGATAAGGAATTTCAGGGCCCTACCTATATCAGACTGGTGTTCTAGGTCTGTAATGAGCTGTTTGATGAAAGCCTTGGCCTGATTGTAGCCCATGTTAACTAGAAGAGGGGGGACTGGCCCAGAGATAGTATTTTAGTCATGGCTGACTGTTTCCAGCTAGATTTGAAGTCATCGCTCAAGGTTAGGGGGGCAAGACCAAAGTGACAGAAAGACAGTCTAAGCCAGTGTTCCCTCTAACAGTAGTTCCCAGATGTTGTTTACTACAACTCCCATAATCCCCAGTCAAAGGCCACTGCAGCTGAGGATGCTGCAAGTTGTAGTGAACATCTGGGAATCCCTGTTAGAGGGAAGAGTGGTCTAAGCCAATAGTTGATTATGGTAATCCAGACCCTGGGCTGGCCTCCACTTTCATCATACCTGTCTCCAGTCTCAGTGTGGTGTTAGAGACACATCTTGGAACTTGAAGGGCTACTCTTAGGAACTTTGATTGCACAAGTTCCAATGGGACTAAGCTGGAGAAGGGACCCAGCTGGGCACCATAGAGAAGCTGTGCTAGTGGCTTGAGCGCTGCGTGTAAATAATGACTACCTCTTGTCCGAAGAACAGCAGAAGTACTCTGTGCATTTGAAGCAACATAGTCCCCATGTGCCTTCCTAGTGTCAGTGGAGTGAAGGACTAAACCCAAGTACTTAAAGCAAAGAACCTGTTCAAACTTGTGCCCATCTACAAACTAAGAACACATCTTGGGCCTTTTGGCAAAGGCCATAATTTTGGTTTTATGATAATTAGGTTCCAGCAGATCTTCCTTGCAATATTGTGCTATGGCCCTCAGTGTTCGTTTAAGGTCAATGGAAGTCCTTGAGAGTATCACTGCATTATCTGCATATAGCAGGGTGGAAATCTAGTTTGTTGATCTGACCCACCCTGGTGTTGATGTAGAAGTTGAATAAAAAGGGGGGCAGTATGCAGCCTTGCTTGACGCTCTTCCAGGAGCCTAGCTAGGGGAGAGGGGGCCCGTACTCAGCCCTCTATCTGGCAGCCCCCCGAGTGAGGGAGATAATGAAGAAAATAGGGAGGGATGGGACTGAGGAGCCTTCAGAAGCTGGGGGCTCGGGTTCTTTGAACCCTTTCGCTCATTATAGATACACTCCTGTGCCCTTCCATGTTTCGATGGCACTTCTGAGATGTCCCTGGGGGTTACACCTTACCTTTAGCGACATGCGTATTAAATATAACAATCACTGATCAATCGAGGAAACTTCAAGTTTCTCCCATAGGTTGACTCATGAGACAGAGTCAAAAACCACTTTAAGATCTATGAAGGCTCAATAAAGAGAAGTTGTGTTGCTGGAAGAGTATTTTTCAATAAGGTGCTGGAGTACTAAGCCCTGGTTGATCGTAGATGGGCCTTCCCTGAAGCCAACCTGTTTCTCTGCCAGTAGTTTTTCCTTCTCCAGCCAATCCCATAATTTCCAATGTAGATGTCTCACACAGAGCTTGCTGATTGTATTGAGCAGACTAATTGGTCTGTAGTTGGCAGGGTCATCCCTTCTGCCCTTTTTGAAAATGGGAAAGATAATTGGGAACAATAGTCCCCCAGTCCTTGGGGATTCGGCCATGAGTATCAATCAAGGTAAATAGTGATGCCAGAATGGGGGCCCACCAATCCAGATTGTTTTAAATGGGCTCAGGTGAAATCAGGTCTTCCCCCAGGGCCTTCCCCTGTCTCAGATGGGTGACAAGGCTCTTAATCTCAGATGTTGTCACTGGTGTCCACACGCTGTGTCCTCTATAGTTTGCCCAGGGCATCTGCTTTCTGCTGAAGTATCCTCAGAGTTCCTAGAAGTGTTTTCCTGCTGACCACCGGAAATGACCCCCAAACCCCTGGAAATGACCCCCTGGCCCCTGAAAATACCCCCAAACCATCACCACCCCAATTTTATTTTCCAAATCGCCAAACTCAGTTCGCGGTTGGCAAGGGCAGTCACAATTTCGCAGTCACGGATACTCAAATCTGTGATTGGAAAAACTGCAATAGGCAAAGGATGACTGTAGTATAAATCCCTTTGAGGGTGGGACATCCTTCTGAGTATATAGGATCAGGCTGAAAGATGCTTAGCTATACTTCTGTATTGACTGAAGTTATTATACCCTTATTACCAATTATACACTTATATACACTTATTACCCACTATAAATTAATATTTTTTAAAAAAAATTCCTTTAAAGTTGGGAGAAAGGTAAATTTGATTCCTCTCACAATGCTTGCCTTATTAAAAAACCGAGACCTCCTATTTTTCCTTTCTGAAGGGGAAAATTATTCAAAGTACTCCCACTGAAATTAAAACAATGCATTTTATCCCAATTGTCCTTTTGATTTCCATGAGATTGAGTAATTTTCCTCATCATGACAGCCAATATTTGTATTTTTTATCTAGTACTATCTTCTACTATAACTATTTCCACAAAGGAGGAAAAATGTAATGCAGAATGCTTTGAGTTAAATATTGCTCTTCCAAAGCTGTTTTAAACTATCTTGTTTTCTCTTCAGACCAAATAAAAGTCAACTTTTTTAAAAAAAAGTAGTTGAATGTACTTAACCTTTCACACAATTCCATTTCATACACACCACTTATCAAAATAATCAGTGACCTAAAAGATTATATCGCAACAAGATGTTTTACACAAACATGCTGAAGTCATAGATTTCTATCTCATCTTATCTCCCTTCAGATATATTAACATCTCTAGCCATCACTGGAAGCAATGTAATACTGCTAGTTTGTTTCAAATGCATGGCCCTCTTCATGACTGGAAACCACATTACATGCTGATACTACCTCCATTATTAAGGCAGGGCTGAGCAGAGGGTCTCCACAAAATGGCTCACTAATCAGCCGCCACCCTTTACCTCTCTAGCAACCTCAGCTGCTGATGCCAGGGTCCTATCTACCACACTAGTGGACCACTACCAAGCCACTCTGGCCTCTCAAGGATAGCAGGAGCAGTGCTTTGTTCGCCTGCAGGAACACACACAGGCATGAACACCCCCCACACACCCGGCCCACCCCACCCCAAGGGACCTTGAGGGTCCGAGCAGGCTGGCTGCTTGCCATCCACATCTGATACACCCCTAAGACACACACACCCCAGGTCCACATGCAGGGCCATCGAGTGTCAGCCCAGTGGGCGTATCAGGTCAGCAATCCAGCACCCCTGTGTGCACTAAGCCAAAGGCCCCACTGCAAGCCCCTCTGCATCTGACATGCCAGGGTCCCAGGCAAGCACAAGAAGAGCCCTCTGGTGCAGCCCGACAGCTGTCACCACAATTTCAGACAAGGCTCATATGCCAAACACTACCCCAGACCAGGAGCCTTGTAGCTTATGAGGGGAGGAGCTTCTGGCCATGCGTCCTGGAGCACACTGCCCCCATCCATTCCATTGCTTGCAAGAAAAAGGCCACAGGGCAAGGGGGCCCAGTGCAGCCACACACATGCCAGGGCTGCTCTGAGGCCAAGGGGAATACAGGGGAGACAGGAGGAGATATGGCCATGCACAGACCACTGCTCCTCAAGAACAGGGCAGAGAGGATTTCAAGGAAACCCCCAACCAATCCTCCCCTACCACGTAGGCTTGCTAATCCACCTCTGAGTACGTCCTGGAGCAGAAGGTTGCCACGTAGCAGACATTTCTGCATCCCACCTTGCATTGCCTTGTGTTTAGAAGGCACACAACAGTAGATATAGACTCCCCCCGCAAGTATGCAAACCCTGAAACTACAAGCTTTCGCGGCTGCTCAGAGCTTCCATAGCAATGCCCACACCCACTTGTTCAAAATCTCCAAAGTTTGCTATTCTCCTCTCAGAAGTTAGCAAAGAGTATGCTGTATGGTTTGCCATCCACATGTGTTTCTTTGTGTGACAGACGTGTATCTGTTTCTTTGAAAAAAGCTTGATTCTTTGCTCTTAAAACTGTTGTGCACTTTTTTCATCCAGCCCACACATCCACTGCCAGTGGTCTAAGAGAAAGGGGATTTCTGTTAATGCTGGAAGGGGGGAAGCACTGAAAGGGAGCTGAATGCCAATGTTGGCATGCAAGGTCTTTCAGAGCACCCCAGAAAGTATAAACGAAAAAGCTGCATTTTGAACTAACTGAAGCTTCCGAACTCCTTACAAAGGCAGCCCCACGTAGAGTGCATTACAATATTGCACTCTGTGACTTGCTTCTTGGTAGATCATTTCTTCATGCTGAGAGTTCTCCACTGACAAGAATTGGGGGGTGTGTGTGTGTGTGTGTGTGTGTGTGAGAGAGAGAGAGAGAGAGAGAGAGAGATACATGGCTGTCTTGAAGGAAGTGCAGCACCTAGGATTTTAACTATTTTACCCTGGCAGAAGTTTATGCCCTCTTTGTATTCCACATTGGTGGATTTTTAAATATGCATCCAGAAGCCTTTATGTGTGCATGTGCACACACACGTGCACATACTTTTGAGGAAGGCTGAGGCTGAATACGATGTGTGTATCAATAAATACTTTTTGTTCTGAGCACGTGTTTGAGGGTCTGCCTCCCTTTTTCTTATCTTTGTGCTGCCTCTTTCCCTCCAGTAACACTGGGTACTTTTTCTTGTATTTAGCTGGAAAGTCCTGTCTGGCACGGAGGGACCTGGGTATCTAAAGGAACCTGCCCTGTATACTGTGCCTATCTGTTGATACTGTCCTTTGGATTTAATGTTTTTTTATCTGTGGCTTCCCATTTACTTACTTACTTACTTACTTAATCAAGGTTGACTCAGCCTTCCATCCTTCCGAGGTCGGTAAAATGAGTACCCAGAATGTTGGGGGGCAATATGCTAAATCATTGTAAACCGCTTAGAGAGCTCTGGCTATAGAGTGGTATATAAATGTAAGTGCTATTGCTATTGCTATTAATTAATTTCTATATCGCCCTTCCAAAACGGCTTAGGGCGGTTTACTTTAAAACATTTGTGGAACTCCTTCCGTAAACAGGCTTGCCTGGCACTTTCACTGTTTTAAGTTAGGTGTGTCAAGCCAAGACTTCCCTGTTGCCCCAGGCCATTCAATGTTTTCTTATGGTTTTAATTGCTGTGAACGGTTTCACTCCTTGTTGATGTTGTTTTTGGTGATGTTCTAGTTGCCATTGTTCCTTTTTAGTATGGTTTTATAGCTTTGCTACATCCCAAATCTTTGCTACATCCCAAATATCTTGAATGTAGTTTTATTAGAATGTGTTGGATTTGTATACCATCCTAATATCTTTTGGATGAAGGATGGGAAATTTATTAAAGAAAATAAAGGAAAATAATGAAGGCCAGGTAAGAAGAAAATTATCCTTGATTTTTCCTGTTGACTTTGTGTTTAGAGATGTGATGAACCATCTGATAACAGATTGTAGAATATTTTGGAATGCATTTATTCTGCTTTAATCAAATAATAAATTCACTTTATTTGAAGTTTGGCTCACCCACCCCATTATGTAAGAAAAAATGTCTGGTTCATAGTTCTGCCACCTCTTGCACTGCAGTATTGATGAGC
Organism: Hemicordylus capensis; assembly: GCF_027244095.1. Taxonomy (NCBI): domain Eukaryota; kingdom Metazoa; phylum Chordata; class Lepidosauria; order Squamata; family Cordylidae; genus Hemicordylus; species Hemicordylus capensis. Next base: position 175,950,770 of record NC_069661.1, on the reverse strand, counting down.
TGCTCTATCCTGTTCTGATATTATGTTGATTTGGGAGATTTTCACTGCTCCTTTTGCTTGAGATGCACATTTTGACACACCTTGTTACAGCTGGGGTGTTAAGTGTAGAACTTGCTTCTCCCTACCACCATAATAGGATGCTTTTAGTTTTCTGACTGATTTTAGTTTTCCAGAATTCCTACAACTACTCGTTGTCAGGATCTAATTTATCATGTAACTACAAAAAATGCATTCCTGACCATAACCCTTAGCTGAAAATGTTCAGGTTGTCAGGTACTCAAACAGCCATGGTTATTACCACTAAAAGATGAATTCTGGCTGTCTCTGACACTAGCTATTTTGCACTCTCACTGGGGGAAATAGATTCCAAAGAACTGTTATGAATATATTACACAGTAAGTGCACCAATCATAATGCTGCACAATAAGAAACCCATGCAAAATATCTGTCAAAGCCTCAATGAATTCTTTTTTTTTAATTTTTAAGTTCTGTAAGTTGCATAGATTTGTACTGTAAGATTTAAATGAAAGTCTAATGCTCTAGATAACATTTTAAAAGTATAAATAGGCAGTACAGACACATTTTGGTGTGCTTGAATCATTGAATGCTGAGATTATTTTTCTTAAAAGTGAGGTATTCTTAGAGCAACTGCTGGTTAACTCAGAGCATTGTGCCCAAGAAATGAATGACATATTTTAAATATATTGGGGATGCTAGAGATGATGAATTTATTAATGTTTATCCCAAAGATCCTGTGTAGCATAATAATTAAAAGCTAGATGTATGAAATCACTTCTGAACAATACAAAGGTTCAGACTCTAAAATGCAGGGTGAGTGAAAAGCAGTCTCTTTGAAATATATGATGGAAAAATAAAAACAAAGAGATTTAGCATTGTCAAGGCTGAGTATTATCTATACTTTTCAGCAAAAGAAACAAATTTTGCAATCTGAATATAGCATACAGTTTAAGGAATTGTGCATCTCTTTGTTTTTCTATGTTCTGCTTTCCTGCTGACTATTTTTTGTTTCATATATTATTCTATTCTTAATGAAGGGAGGTGCAGATTAAAAAAACAACCCTAATCTGAACTCTTTTTGGCCGATCATGCTTCACATGATCCACCGAAGGGAAGGTGGGCACCTCTTGGTTCCTGGTGAATACACGCTTTCAGTGGATGTGTCATGAGAACCTGTCCAAGTCTAGTTTCCAAGCCATCTGCCTGAAATTCTGCCAACTTTATCCACTCAGCTTCAATCCTGTTTCTAAGTGGGTGGAGAATGTTGAGTGGAAATCTGTAGAATGTTGTACAGATAGCTTGGAAAATGGACTTGGGTGGGTTTGCATGACACAAAAGGGCATTCCTTCAGCTCCTGCCTGTAGACTTCCAGTGGCATCTGGTGGGCCACTGTGTGAAACAAGATTCTGGACTAGATGGGCCCTGGGCCTGATCCAGCAGTTCTGTTCTTATGACTCAAGTCTCCCTGAGTCATGGTACAAATCCAACAAATTGCAGTACCTTAATATAGCAGATTAACCAAACTCAAGTTCAGATAGGAAAGTTTTTCTTAGAAATATGGTTATATTTGACCATGCCGGGGGGGTTGGGGCAGGGTGGGGCGGAATCAGAGCTTTGGTTGAAGCTTCCAAGGATGCATCTTGATATTTCCTCATCTGAAGGCTTTCTGAACAACCAAATTATCTGATTAGAAACAAAGGAGATGTAAGTTTTGGGCAGTGTAAAAATGTTAAATAATAATGATAATAATACAATATCCTGAGTCAGACCACTGATCCACTTAGCTCAGCATTCATGAACAGGGGCGGATTAAACTTTTTGCTGCCCGTAGGCAAGCAAGGAATTTGCCGCCCGCCCCCTCCACTCTTCTCCAACAGAGTGTGTGTGTGTGTGTGTGTCCCACCACTTCAAAGCCAATCCCAAAAGTCTCCAGCAATATAATTTATCATTCAAATAATCAGACAGACAGACTTTTATCAGCCTGGGTGTGTCCAGAGTGTCCTCCCCTTTCCACCCGCCACGGGTTGTGGTAGGTGCTCCATGGCGGAGCGCTCATCCTGTCTTTTTCTCTGGCTTGCTGCTTGATGATGATAAGAGAAGCAGCTAAATAAATGCCCACTGCCGCTGCTTGCTCTCTGGCCATGACGCCGGGGGACCCCCAGGGCCCAGCCCCAACTCTCAGCCGGACTGCCCCCCTCCAACTCCAGGTGGATCTGATCGGGCACTGCGGCCCAGCATGCTTGCGCTTGACTCAAGTGGGTGGTGGGCAGAGGGGGAGGGGCCAGGCTTAGGCAGTCCACTGCACAGCACTCCCGGAGCTCCTTGGCTGCTTGCTTCCGCAGATGGGCTCCTCTGTGCACCTGCTAGGCGACCCCATATCCTCGACTCTTCCCATGTGGCGCTGCCTTCTGGGAGTTGATCTTTTCCATACGACGGCAGCAGAAAACTCTCTCTCTCAGACCGAACTGTCCTGGACAGGAATCCTATTCCCAAACTCTCTTACAGTATCCTAGTCCCCCTATGACCCAGGAGGAGCATAAGGCGGGGTGTGTCTCTCTCTCTTTATTATTACACAGAGTGGGACTGGTCCGAGAGAGAGAGGAGTGCCAAGAGGACTGCTGCTTGTTCAGGGGAAACTACAATAAGGATTTCAAACACCCTTTACCTTCTTGATCACAAAAACAATCAGCACAGTAGAACCTCTCAGTCCTCTCTATCAACCTCTCCTAATAGCTAGCTCCGATCGCAGGATGAGGAGGAGTCAAAAACACACACCCCCGACTTGCCTGACTGAGTGAGAAGAAGAGAACGTGTGTGGCGTGTGTGTGCATGTGCACCAAGAAAAAGAGCCACCAGCCAGCCTGTCTCTAGGATTGGTTGCTGCTTCCCGCTTCCCTTCAGCTCTCCCCTCTGAGTGGCAACAACCAATGGTTGGTTGCAATCTGCTATGTGCATGCACATGCGCACACACACACACACACACACACACACACACACACACACAACAGTGAGAGATAAGAGAGAGCACAGGACACCCCCCCCCCGCCCTGTCCCTTTGCTTTAGTTCCTTCCACACATTGTTTCAATGACCCTAACCACCCCGTAGCTGCCCATGCGTGTTGTTGCTGGTTGGTTATACTATTTACAATGACTCTCATACAGTTGTTTATTTCCAAAATTCGCTGCTGCAGGAAGTTTGCCGCCAGAGGCAGCCAACTCTCCTGCCTCTTCTTAAATCTGCCTATGTTCATGAAATACCCTAATTGGTGGTTGTTGAGGGGCTCAAACCCTCTTGCTTCTGGCTGTGTGTGGTGGGCAAAGGTAGCAAACCTGACTCCCTTTTTCCCTTTTCTCCAAAAAAACCCTTCAGTATAGTGTTGGCAGGTCTATGCAACCAGATTGGTCTCTGGTGCAACCTGGAGATACTATATTATGCATAAACTTACTTACTTATTTATTTGATACATTTAATATACCGCCCACTCCAAAGACTCTGGGCGATGCACAACAACATGCAAACATGCAACATTAAAAATTACATTCTAAATAAAAAACGAAAGTAACTACCAAAGAACAGAAAAATAAACTACAGGGCAAAAGCCTGGCAAAAAAGAAAAGTCTTCAATAGTGATTTGAAGATCAATAAAGAAGGGGCTAGCCGGATGTGTAGGGGGATAGAGTCATTTTTAAAAGATACATACTTACTACAATCATTTCATATATTCATGCAACATCAATAACATTTCTATCTTTCTTATGTGCCTCCCACCCCACACACACACAAAGTGTTCCATGGAAAAATGAGTCCCAGATTTCTGCTCAGAATTTAGGGGTAAACTGAACCTAGTTGAAAAGACTGTTTGAAAGCAGATAAAAGGATTATATTCTTTTTAATGAGGGAGGGATTGAGAAAGGGTCCTTAAGTTCCTTTAATTGAAGATATTTTCAGCTCTGTCTCAGCTTCAAGAGGGAAGAGAGGGGAAGGAGTGTCAAGAAGTATCTCTCCCTCATCCCCTCCTTGTGGCTATCTGGCTGATGATCAGCAACGTTTTCCACCCTGTTGAGACTACCAGTCAGGCTAAGAGAAAGTTGAGGTGAACATGAGCACTAGCCAGCCAAGTTAGAAGGAGAGGAAGAGCAAGGGAGGCTTCCTGACACTTCTCCACCTCCTCCTCATGAAGAGGTCTATCTCACTTCAAAACAAGATAAGTGCTCTGTTCAGGAGTATGTCAGTGAATCGGGGAGGTGAAGAGGAAAGAGCAAGCTGTTGCCCAGCGATAACTACACCACACCCAAGGCCATTTCTCCCACCTTTTTCAATTATAGCTACAGCCCTGACATTAAACTACTTCAAGTCTTACCAATTTCAAAGGAAAAGTATTCCCACTGGAAGAAATGTGGCTTAATTTTTTTGTTCTTAATTTTTTGTTCTTAATTATTTCTGGCTAATGACTGGAAAATAGTCAATGTAGATAGGCTCTTATTGGCAAAAACCTTCTCTGCACTGAAAATATCCCATTTTAAGTCCCCTTCCAATGCTACTGTTAGTAGTGCAAGAGCTGCTGCAATAAGGCTCCTACCTGTACTGCCCTGTAGTGCCACAAGTCTGAGGCCTTGTGGAAGGTATCCATGTTGTGGCTGTTTGCCATGTTATTGCTGCAGTTGCCCACAGAAGCAATGCTGGCACAGGAAACCAATGCCAACAGCACTGCTCCAGTTTCCAGAGGACCAATGCTGGCATGAGAAACAAGAGACTGCTCCTTTGTTGTGACCTTGAGGGTTTCAGTGTTACTGCAAGGGAACACTGCAGTGGTTCTCATGCTGTTCAAGCCCACGTCAAGTGCCCTTAGTCACAATGGACACTTTATATATACAAATGCCCGACATATAGATAGGAAACCAAACATTTGCCAACCACTGAAAAACAGGAAGCAAGATGTGCTGACAATTCCAGCTCTAACAAATAAAATGTTGAGAAGGTCTCTCATAATGGCATGATACCAAAGATGTGTGTTACGTTCACAGCACGATACATCATGGTGTGAAAAATATTATAATGATGGTGTTGTTAAGTGATAAACGTGACCTCAATGTTCAATATTTAAAAATGTAAGCTAATTAGAAGACTTGTATACAAATATCTCACAAGAATTGTCCAGTCACACATCTAATAGTGTCTCATATGTTACACATTTTGATTTGTCTGTCATTTTTTGTGTCATTTCTTACTGTTGCTTTAGGCAAACAAGTCTGTGCAAGTGACAACTTAAAAGAATATACATTCAGCTGTTTCTAAACTCAAGGAGAAGCAAAAAACAAAATATGCCATCTGTCAAATGTCACCAGAGTTTCAAATACATCTCATTTGGGAAAGAAATTCCCTCTGGACTATTCAATAATTACCTCACAAAATATTAATTGGTACCCAAGTTTGTATATCTGAAATTATTTAACATATTTAAATTGAAGTAGGGTCTTATTTACAGGAATATTCACTGTTTGCAGAAATGGTGCAGTTAATTCAGTTTCAGTTAATGAACATGGATTTGCTTATATACTGAGGAGTGTTACTGAACATACATACACTTCACTACTTTCAGTTCAACCAAACTAATGTCTTCCTCATTCTATGTTTGCACAAATATAGGCGGTCAGGTGAGCCCCAAGGCTTCACGCTTGGCCTTCTGTCTAGAAGACTGCTCGAAGCACAATAAGATTCAGATTCAATTCCTCCCATACACACACCCCATGTTAAAGGGAGAATACATAATATTGTAATGAGATATAGCACACGGACCCTGAAATATGCAAATGAGAAGTTGCTTTAAAACTTCAAAAAACTAGTCTACATTTCAGGTTCAAAACTCAACTCAATCTTTCATACCCGATTTTCAAAATGTAACCTACCCAAGGAACGCGAGGTCTCCCCTGAAGAACAAATTATAGGAATAAAAATGGGTATGCGTTTCATCTACATTTCATGAGGGAGAGGGAGAGAGGGGGAACGCGCACACTGGTCTTGTGGTAGCAAGCATGAATTGTCCCCTTTGCCAAGCAGCATCTACCTTGGTTTGCATCTGGGTGGGAGATGTGAGAATTGCAACATATTCTCCTTAGGGGATGGGACCATAGCTCAATGGAAGAGCAGCTGCATGCTTGCATGCAAGGCCCCAGGTTCACTTCCTGGCATTTACAGGTAGGGCTGGGAGATATTCCTGCCTGAAACCTTGGAGAGCCATTGCCAGTCGGTGTAGACCAGGGATTCTCAATGTTGGGTCCCCAGATGTTATTGGATTTCAACTCCCACAATCCCCAGCCCCAGTGGCCTTTGGTTAGTGATTATGGGAGTTGAAGTCCACTAACATCTGGTGACCCAACATTGAGAATCCCTGGTGTAAACAATACCAAGATAGGTGGACCAATGGTCTGACTCGGTATGAGGCAGCTTCCTATGTTCCTAACCTACCTTAAATCCCATACATAAAATTCATTGTAATCTATCTGACTTGAAGACATTAACGCAGTGTATGTTCTTTGGTATGTATATATACTGTATAATACTCGATGTAATGCACTTAAATTCTGTGCCTTTCTACTGGGGATGAGTGAGTGGAAACAAGGAAACAAACAAACAAACATTATGCAACAAAATCTGAAGCCAGATTTCTTGACCACTATAGCCCTCTTCAGATGTTATTAAGCAAAGCTTACAGCACAGAAATCAGGGTGGAAGTCCTGTCCCAGAGCTGTCATTCACAACCTGCTGCTGGTAACTCATGGTTAGAGTGGTGTTTGTCTGAAAGGGGAAAGCGCTATAGCTGTGATGGCTGGTGCTTCCATGAGCAGCAACCTGGATCACCTGAGATTGCCGCTCATGGAAGCACCAGCCATCACAGCTACGGTGCTTTCCCCTTCAAACAGCATCCTAAGCATGAGCGAATGAATGACAGCTCTGTTAGAGAGCTCAGGAGAAAAGATTTCTTTATCTGCCTCAGCTACAGCCGAAGTGCACAGGTAAGGGAGCACTACTAAATATTGTCTGGAGACATGGAGTTAAAGTTACAGATAAAGTAGTTTAGTTAGGAAATCCATCAGGGAGATATATACGACCTATCATATATATATACGACCACTGCTAGTTACATACAGGAAGCAGGGAAGGGAGAAAAAGGAAGTGTCTCTCTCCAGGTGAGACAATGAAACCTGAGATTATCAGTATAACAAAGGGGAATCAGAGTACAGAAAGTGTACTTAGAGAGGTGATTCCCTTGCTCACTATCTGTGGTCAACGGGGTTGCTGGTGCTAAGAGTCGATGCCATCAGGAGCTGCATCTCCAACACCTCTTCTAATTGTCTCATGCACTGATTAACGACTCGCATCTTCTCTCAAAGAATCTAGAACTGGTCTCTTGGCAGTAGCTTGGTCAGCCCATCTGCTACCATGTATTGAGTTGGGAAGTACTTTGGCTTAACTAGCCCACTCTTTCGTGCTTTTCAGATATAGTGATGCTTTGCATCTATGTGCTTTGCTCAAGACATCAGAGAGTTTTGGATGCACCCTTGGTTGTCCTCAAACATCTCCGTTATCTTTGGCTCAGTGATTCTAAAGTTTAACAGTAACTTATGCAGCCATGTGGTTTCTTAACATGCTTGGCTAGCTGATATGTACTCTGCTTCTGTGGAAGAAAGTGGACTGACTACTTCTGGCTAGTCCAATTGATGCCTGCACCTCCATAGAAAAAACTGGTTTCTGATTTGCAATTGCAATCAGTTCTGTCTTCAGCCCAATCTGCATCCACTATCTGGGGTCCCACTAGTCTGGGGTCACTGCTTGCTGGTATCAAAAGTTTCAAGTGTGCTGTACCTTTCCGGTATCAACTCAGCCTTTTGACTGCAGTCCAGTCATTCTTGGGTGGTGCACTTACTATTCTGCTCAGAATTCCCAGAATTTGAGTGTTGCTATGTTCAGAAGCTTTCCAATTGCTCAACAGTCATAGACTGTTGTCTGGCAATGACTCACTGTCCTGATCTTGCTTCAGAAAGTTTGTCTCCATTGGTGTACTGACCTCATTGGCTTCTGCCGGTTTCAGGCATTCTAGGAGATCCTTTATCTTCTGTTTCTGTTGAGTAGGTAACTTCCATCCTTTTGTCTTTCTATCTGAAGGTCAAGATAATAGGAAATGCTAATTCTTTCCCTTCTACTTCTCAAGTATAGGCAGAGGTCAGCCTTTTCTTGTGTGAACCCCTCCTTGAGTAACATCTAGTTCAGTTTCTCATCCCATGCTCCAGCAGCTTGCTTCAAGCCATAGACGCTTTTTTGGACATTTCATACAAGTCTCTTTTGCAGGATCTTCAAATCTTGTTGGCTATTCCATGTAGATGTCTTCCTCTGTTTCTCCATGCAGAAATGCAGTTTTCATATCTGAAGTTAATCAACTTCAATATTTGGAAGATGGAACCATCAATAAAGTAGTTTATTTCAGAAATCCATCAGGGCGATATAGACATATTTAGATATAGATTATATCTAAATGCCTCATTGATAGCTACATACAGGGAGCCCTAGTCTGACCTCCTGCTGGCTCTTGAGTGCTATAATGCATTAATCCAACACAATGCATTATCTAGAAGACTTATGCTCCTTCCACTTTTTTGTGCTATGGCTTTGTGCTCTTGATATATTTATTTATTATTTGGCATTATATAGCCTCGCTGTATTTATCACTTAGGCTTCTATAAATTGTACCTTTTATCCTTTTTAATCCTTTTTATGCCTTTTATGTGTTGAAATGCTTTTTAATGTTTCCTTAGGCCTTTTAACGTATCATTATACATTATACTTTGTATTGTGCAATCACCCGCTGCATTTTATACTGGTCTATGACCGTAATAAAGATGATTGATACAGGAAGAAGGAAATGTCTCTCTCCAGGTGAGAGAATGAAATCCAAAACTATCAGTCCAACAAAGGGGGAGTAGTAGAGTAAATATAGTCATAGAGAGGATTCCCTAGCTATCTCTACTCCCTAGTGATCAATAGAGTTGCTAGTGCTGAGTCGATGCCATCAGGAGCTGCATCTCCAACAAGCTCTGAGAAAAGAGTTTCTTCCCCTTCCAGGCTTTAAGGGGCTTTGCTTAATAATGTCTAAAGAGGGCTTATCATCTCTTAATGTATAATGGCACATCTTTGTGCTTCTCTGTGGAAAATTAAAAATAAGTAGAAAGAAAAACTGGAGGAAGAGACTGAAACAGGGAATCAAGCCAGGAACACAGACAACTGAATATCAAGAACAGAGCTGGACTATACATTTTAGCTGATGTGAAATTTATGCAGGATATCAGTTTTGGAAAGTGCGGAGCGAGGCGAGCTACTCAGCGCTCCTGTTGTAGCCCTCCTTAGTCTGGCTGGCCATCATGGCACATCCATAAGTAGACAGAAAATTCGGTCCTATTACTTCTTGTTAGACAACTGTAGCTATGGTGGAAGAGAGAAAACACCTGGTACTGTAGATAATGGAGGGAAATGGTGCAGCCTGCCTACAACCAAGTACTGAGCCACAAGGGAATTGCATTATTGTCCTTTGGAAGAAAGGAAAGAAATTGCCATTTTTGGAAGGGCGGTACAGAAATCTTCTTCGTCTTCGTATTATTATTATTATTATTATTATATACCAAACTTCTGTTGTGATGACCACAGCTGGCAATCCTAAATTTAAAAAGCCCTCTTTCTTCCTTAGTCCAACACTCTGCCTCCAACCGTACCCCTGCCAGATCCCTCTTGAAAGCTCATAAGCAAGACAAAGTAGCCATCGCCTTATATCTGCCCTAGTATCTGGCCTATCCTTTTCCAGCTATGATAACTAACCAGCACACCATTATTTGTCTGCACACCCCTTATCTACATTAGTAACCATCATATACCATTTAAGAGAATGTCTTCTTCGCTATGAACTCCACCGCCATTAGGGATATGAAAACAGGTTCAATGTTGAACAGGTTCGAAACTGAACCTGTTCAGTTCAGTGGTCCAGTATCGAACCGCCACCCCCGCCCCCAGTTTGGTACCGGACCAACACACACCCCTAGCCATTCGGGTGGGGTTCACAATCTTTTAAAACTTTAAATTCTTTTTTTTTTGTACTTGCCCCCTCCGGGGGGGATGTGCTTCTCTAAGGCCACGGGAGGTCTCCAGAGGTCTACGTGACCGGGTCATGAAAGGTTCCAAGGCATTTCAAGGGAAAACCTCTTCCTCAGGGGAAAATACACAAGAGTAAAAATAACTTTCCGGAAAGAAGTCTTAATAGTGTCACACCCTCGATCTCCGACAGCGAGGAGGAAGGGGAAGCTGTCAACTTTCCAGGCGATGCAGGAGTGTCGGAGGGGCAGAGCCCGGCTGTCAGTGTTCATGAAACAGCTGTGGATCATGACTCTGAGCAGGCACAACAACCTGAGGCAGCAGAAATCGTGAAAGACCAATCGGAACAAGAGCTATGCAACCAACCCCCGCTGACCCCCCAAAGTGGCGTGTCACGAGACACAGGGATCAATTGGAGACTATTAGGAAAAGCAAACGCCTCTTGCAGAGGGCTGATAAGCCTTAAATCCCTGCCAGCTGGGAGCTCTCATGGCTTGCACTATAAATCATGTCGTCAGTCGGCTACTCACTGCTGAAAAACAACATTCGTCAAACTATATGTCGACAGCGTGCAGCCAAGTTCGGTCAAGACCTTGACAAATAGATGAAAGAGGTTTTCCCTTGAAACGCACTGGAACCTTTTTGGAAATACATTGCTATACTGCTCCTTCTTCCCCCACTTTTTCTGCATAACATCTGGCAGTATATGTTTAAAGCATCTTCAAATAAAAACAACAAGCTGGGCCGGGCACCGAACATCTGTGCCTCTGGCTGGCACTCCCACCTGACGCTGATTTTTTCTCCCCTCACCCGCTTCTTTCCTCCGCCCGCTTCCCTGCCCCACGCACTTTCTGGTTGGCACACCGGCCAGCCCGATTCTTCTCCCCTACTCCCACCACCCGGGCTTTCCGTCCAACCACTTCTCGAACACCTTGTCTTTGCTTGTCTTCAAACTGCAAACTACTTAGTGATCTGCTTCTCAATGAAACAGCAACCATAGCATAAATCACTACCTAACACCACCACTACATCTGCAGTCTTCTTTCTTCTTTTCCTTTGAGTCCTTAGGGCCAGCTCTTGCAGCAGAGGTGCACTTTGCTATATATGGGCCCAGTATCCATGGTTCCGCATATCCACGGTCAGGCAGTTGACACCAAACCTTGACATACATGGAAAACTATTCTTGCATATCCGTGGTTTCCAGGTGGTCAGAAGTGACCTACGAGGTCATTTCCTGGGCACCATTTTGAGCAAAGGAACCATTTTGTGGCTTAAAAAAAAAATTATGTGATATTTCAGGGCATTGCTGGACTGCTGGAGACCTGTGGAACATGGTAGGCCACTACCACCCACCCAGTTTTAAGCAACATTTTTTCAGCATTTTTACAACTACCCGGAACCTAAACCCTCGATTCCCATTGCCTCTGTATTCGCGGTTCCATTATTTGTAGTTGTAGCAGAGAACAGAACCCCCACGGATACCAAGGTCCTCCTGTACTGTGTTCTTAATTATCTATGTAGCACATTTTGTTCTTGACTCAAGCTAATTTTCTTAAATGGAAAAAACACAGACTATACATGAAAATCACTTATTATGAAATACAGCACTGACATTTTAAATAGGTATGATTAAAAAAATGTATTTGACAATACAAAATATCAGAATGCTCTGAGCATTTAACTGAAGATTCATCCGTTATTCAGGCTTTGGTACTCCACCACTTCCTGCCCCACCTTCAAACTTCACCACTTCCTGCCTCACACTCACCAGGGTCTATGTTTATTTCAATATCTCTGCTATCTCTCAGCGAGAACTCTGCATCAAATTCCTCATAAACAGCTGCTACTCTGCAGATCTTTGATCTCAAATCAATTAGCCCAATTTGTGGCCAAATTCTTCGAGTGTTTCATATCCAGGCAAATGCCATGCAATCCCCAACCCCCAGTACTTGACTTAAAGATCTGACTGTACACATGTCCATTCATTAATAGTAACAGCATTAAGTAATAGAAACCTCAGCCATTTTCAGACTATCACAGAAGATACCACATGATTAGAAAACCATCTATCAGCTGAAATTTAATTTAATTTTAAATTCAGTTTACTTGTTTTTAGCTGTTCAATGTTAAACTATGAATGCTTTAGTTTTGTTCTGAACTGCCTAAAGACATTACTTTCAGGAAGGATAGAATTATGTTAAACAAACTAAGAAACCTGGGAAAGCAGAGTTCCCAGTTACATAGAGAGAACTCTCTGCACATGCACTTCTTTCAGACTTTGCCAATGAATGTGTGCCACACAAGGACAGTAGCTGCCACAACACTGACAGAGCAACAAAAACTTCACAGATTCATCTAATACACAAAGATTGTCTGAAAAAAGGCTCCGCTTTGAGTTTCATTCTTTCCCTGAAATGTCATAATACTGACACTTAATCATCACCACCGGCTGCATTTGTAACCTTGGACAGCCCAGGAGCTACTGGTGTGGATGGCAGACAATGGGCTGTGTACATTTTCAGCATTACCTAGAAGTAAAAGAAAAATCAGCCCACAATCCTTGTTACTATATCTACCTGAATCCAAGACTAGTCCCCCCCCCCCCAGTTCTTTGATGTTAGAAATCAGGGGGGAGTCTTAAATTCAGAGTCCTCTTCTTTCAGGTAAATATGGTAATTAATAATAATACACAACTGATGATACATAAACAAAAAAGCAGAATGTGTGTGAAACAGCACATGTGAAATTTTATATATGTGAACATCATTTACATAATACATAATTAAATTCTGCTAAATTATGTTGAGAACAAAAGGAAGTAGGCATAAAAAGAGACTAGAATCCCTGCCTTTCATAAGCAACACTGCCCAAAGACCATGTTTTGGGCAACATACAAATATGTTAAATAAATAATAATAAAATAAATCACTGTTCTAGCTTCATTTGGACAAAACAGAGCATTTAAGAAAATCCAGAGAACAAAAGAAATCTGCTGGCAGATTATATATCTATTATATTTGTACTCTGCTCCAAACTTACATCTACAGGAGGTTTACTTTGATGAAAGAAAGTCAGGATATCTACTTGCTAGCTAAAGTAAACCTCCTGTAGATGTAAGTTTGGAGCAGAGTACAAATATAATAAATATATAATCTGCCAGCAGGTTTCTTTCGTTCTCTGGATTTTCTTAAATGCTCTGTTTTGTCCAAATGAAGCTAGAACAGTGATTTATTTTATTATTATTTATTTAACATATTTGTATGTTGCCCAAACATGGTCTTTTTTGAGGGCATATTGTGTTTGATGAACATTTGAGGGCATGTTGTGTTTGATGAAAGAAAGTCAGGATATCTACTTGCTAGCTAAACACAACATCCCCTCAAATGCAGCAGTTTTATACACACAGGAGCCCTAGTATGCATATGGGGTCTCTGTTACTCACAGCAATACTGCAGACCAATCCACAAAAGTATTTCCATATTATTCACCCTATCCTACATTTAGTGAACAGGGAACTCTATGCTCTTTGCAAGCTCTGAACTGGGGTCTAAAATTCTGTATCCAAACATATAAAGATCCAATGCATTCAGTTTACAATATGAAATTCCACACTGGCACCCTTTTAGGGCAAGAACCAAAATCTGTTCACATTGATCAGCAGATCAGTAATGTAGACACTTAACTGAAACAGTGAGTTATAGTTAACTTTTTCATACATACACATTAATATATAAGAACTAGATATAAGCAACAAATCCATTATTTCTGAATCAGCACAATGGTCCTGAAGCTTATTTTAACATCACTTGCTTTGCATGAGGTTACAATATTGATTTTTCTCCATCCTTGTAGCAAAGGTGCATTCAAATAAGTTCAGACTACAAATATTCATATACTTGTGATCTTTAAAAGTGACAGCAATGTAATGCAGTGCTCTTCTAAAGTGGAAAGTATCCCATATGAGAACCACAGAAAGGTACTACACTACTGAAAGAATAGAGAGCACAGTAGCACAAAAATACACATACCGCTGGTTATCCTTACATAATTGCTAATATATAAATTGAATCCCCGACTTAAGGAAAGCAGAACTAAGTGATTCTCAAGGTAGGTCACTAATTTACAATTTTCAAGTAGTAGGGATGTGCCCAAACTGCTTCAAGCAGGCGCAGATGGGACCAGTTCCTTTAAAAATCAGGTAAGCAGGTCCTTACCTGCTCCTCTGCTGCCCCACCACTTTTCTGGGTGTGGTGCTCGCTGTCCAAAAGGCTGTGCATGGCTGCAGCACTGCTCCCAGCAGCCTGAATGCGGCGTCGGCATGCACATGGCAACCACGTATACACATGCTGACACCAAGTGCAGGCTACTGGGAGCAGAGCAGCAGGCACGGCAGCATTTTGGACAGTGAGCGCCGCACCCAGAAAGTCACCTGCTTACCTGTTTTTAAAAGAAACCGATCCTTGCTCAGCCAATGCAGGTGCCTGAGCAGGCTCAATGCTTCCCTGAGTAGGAACTGAACTGTTTTGGGCACATCCCTATCAAGTAGTACAATGCAGAATACAAGACAACATGACAAATGAGAGACTTCAACAACAAAAAACCCCACAGGGTTCTATTTTAATAATCCCATACATTCTCAAGTTATGACTACCCTATGGGGGGTGGGGGAGAATCTCTCTTTTTCTCACATATGAATACTGTATAATTCATTGCAGAAAGAGATGACTAGCCAAACTAATTATGAGGACTATAAGGGCAGCTTTAGATAAAATGCATTCATATTACAGCCAACTGAATGGCCAAGCAGCCAACTGAACACTCTTGCCTTCATCTGGAACAGTATGTTATCTACTGTGTGCATATTTACTTTGCCTGAACATGCCACTAGTTTGAATGTAGCCTTTCAGTTATATAATTGCTCATTGTAGGGGCTCAGAATCTGAGGGGTGAGTTAGCTCTCCCTGTGCTGGATGGGGTTACACTCCCCCGGAAACAGCGGGTACGCAGCTTGGGAGTACTCCTGGACCCAGGCCTCACCCTGGTGTTTCAAGTGGAGGCCATGGCCAAGAGTGCTTTCTATCAGCTTCGGCTGATTTGACAGCTGCATCCATTCCTTGAAGAGGATGACCTCAAAACAGTGGTGCACTAGCTGGTAACCTCCCGGCTTGACAACTGCAATGCGCTCTACGTGGGGCTGCCTGTCTACATAGTTCAGAAACTTTAGTTAGTTCAAAATGCGGCAGCCAGATTTGTCTCCGGGGCAACTCCTAGACACCATATTATGCCTGGTTTGAAACTGTTGCACTGGCTGCCGATATGTTTCCAGGCAAAATACAAAGTGCTGGTTATTACCTTTAAAGCTCTAAATGGCTCAGGTCCAGGTTACCTCAAAGAGCGCCTTCTTCAGTCTGATCCCCACCACACGTTAAGGTTATCTGAGGAGGTCCGTCTCCAGTTACCACCGGTACGTCTGGTGGCGACTCAGAGGCGGGCCTTCTCTGTAGCCGCTCCTGGGCTGTGGAATACACTCCCTGCAGAAATTCGTAATTTGAACTCTTTATTAGCCTTCAGGAGAGCCCTTAAGACTTATCTGTTTGGCCTGGCCTTCCAGGGTTTTTTAATTGTTGTAGGGTTTTTCTTAATGTACTGGGGGTGTTTTGTTTTTAGGGTTTTTAAATTGTTTTTAACTGATTGCTTTATGGTATTTAATTTTTTTGTTTTTATTGGTGATTGATTTAACTGTTTTGTTTTGTTTGTGAACCTCCCTGAGCCAAATTGGGTAGGGCGGTATAAAAATCCAATAAACAAACAAACAGATCCTCCGGCAATGCCCTTTATAACCAGACTTCTAAAACGTATTTCCTTAACTTCCTTCAGTAGGACCAGAGGCTCTGTGGCAACACCCATGACTGAGCATTCACAAATTGGTACAGGTAAAAATGCCTTTATTTTAACATGCACTAGAATGAACTTGGAAAAATGCAAGTCAGTCACATAGAGCCTTTTTTTTAAATGGAGGTCAAGGACTAATATCAACTGTATCTGTAAAGTTCATTTGTTAAACTGCAGCTTTTTACTGAGATGATTATGAATATACTCACATTTTAGACAGAAGTCATAATAATGTAAATCTCTATAGATTTACATTATTAAAATGTAAATAATTTACATTTTGCATAGTGTTCATAATGTAAATAACACATTACATGCATATTACATAACGTAAATAATGTTCTCTATAGAATCACCACACTCTAAGAGAAGTGGTGATTCTTTTTATTTAGCAGGGGGAGAGCAACTGGCCCCATCCATCCCCAGCACAGCAATCCTCTAGTGGCTGTTCCTAGTGTCTATCTTATGTTTCTTTTTTAGATTGTGAGTCCTTTAGGGACAGGGAGCCGTTTTATTTCATTGTATTTAATTATTTATTTATGTATGCATATCTATGTAACTTGCTTTGGAAACTTTTGCTGAAAAGCAGTATATAAATATTCATCATATTTGTATTCTATATATTTGATATGCAGTCTTCAGTGAAATTACCAATGATTCCATATGGTGAATTCAGGTTTCAGAGAATGCTTGGGGGGGGGAAATACTACTACAAAAGAGAGAATGTGTGTGCATGGTATACCACCAAAAAAACCCCAAAACATTCAAAACACAACATTAACTCCATTAAAATAAGTAAAAATGATGATCTTTTCAGTCCTTTAGATTAAAATTTGACTTCTATGAAATGCTAGCCTGCCACACAACCAACTTTTATTAACAGCAGGACAGTGATCAATACCTTTACTAAAAACTACTCCCAAGACTCTCTTAAAAATAAGCACTAAGGTTATGAGAAATGGAAAATACCCAGTTAGGTTTCCCTGAACTTACTTAGCTTGTCAAACTATTGACTGCTTTGAGCATAAATATATTCATACTTGTGAGCTTGAGTAGAAAAAATTAGCCCTTTTAATTAGCTATAAACCAATCCAGAAACTAGGCATCTGGTTTGTCTCTGGCAGAGACTGAAATTGTACTTTGTCATCAGAAATTTAGAATGCCAGAAATAAAGTGCTGACCTCCAAGGGCAAATCCAACTTGCCAAACTACCTTCTCCCAGATAATTTCAGGTCATAGCTTCCTAATAAATCCTTCCTACAAGTCAGTCTTCTGCTCCTAAGTTCTCATTTCCTAATATAGAGGAATAAGGAGATGAATTATGTATAGCTAAAATCTGTTTCTGATATGATAGAGCGAGAACTGGAAAAACCAACCTGTTTACTTACGTAATTGCATTTCAGCTATAACTCTGCATACAAATGCCTTATAAGGATTGTATTTAAAGTATAATCCATCCTTGCCATTTGCTTTTAATTTTCTCCAAAAAGGTTCCTACAGAACTGGAGTATTCGAGCCTGATCTCAGTCTAATTTTTAAAAAAGATTAACAAGGATATCTGCTCAAGGGAGAAGGTCTTGTTTGTTTGCTTGTTTTAAACAAAAGGCCAACCAGCTGGGGAATGAAAAACAGCTTTTGCCTTCATCCAAATGTGGTGAATATACTACTCAATAGCTCTTGCATCACTTACATGTGGTTTTACCTCTTAATACACTCTGAAATCCTAGTCATGTCATTTTGCCTATCTATGTCCATCAGCCACTGTTTTACATTGATCTTCAACTTCTCCATATCTTCTTTAGTTTTAGCCCATCCCTGTAACATTAAATTCCTTAACCACAATGTTCTTCCTCAAGGAATTAAATTCATCTTTCAAGACTAGAGCTGCCAACCCTACTGGATGCAAAGTTTGACCTAGTAAATTACAGAGAGCGATCATTCAGGTCTCAATTTAACATAAGCCCATCTCTATCCTTAAGAGGGAGTTTGCGGTATCCCTTATTACTTACAAAATCACCTGCTTCAATTGAGCTGAAGCTTCCATTCAAGCCAAGTTATGTACCATGACATTTGTGATATGACCTTATACTAAAAAAGTTTTAAGAGCCACTGGAACAAACGGCCCACCATTAGCATAATATTTCTGAATTACCAGTGCACTCCTATTTGTAAGTTATTCAGGCCAAGGACAATTCTAGCACTCAGGAAGATAAAGGATAACTTCACTGTCATAGAGGGACAAGAAGTGGGAGAAAATGACATAGCTGGTCAGCAGACTGTAATTATGAATGCTTAAGATCTTTCGTACCAAGTGCATAGACTAGTTCAGGCCTGCTCAATTTTGGCAACACAGCTATTTTTAGACCACAGCTCCTATAATCCTCAATCACAGTGGTCAATAGCCAGGGATTATGGGATTTGTAGGGCAACTGGAGAGCTGGTCTTGTGGTAGCAAGCATGAGTTGTTCCCTTTGCCTAGCAGGATCAGCAATTGAATGGGAGACTACATGTGAGCACCCCAAGAAATTCCCCTTAGGTGATGGAGCCACTCCAGGAAGAACATGTCCCAAGTTCCCTCCCTGGCATCTCCAAGATAGGGCTGAGAGAGACTCTTGCCTGCAACCTTGGAAAAGCTGCTGCCAGTCTGGGTAGACAATATTGAGCTAGATGGCCCAATGGTCTGATGTGGTATATGGCAGCTACCTATGTTCCTATCTGCAGGAGAGGCAGAGTTGAGCAGCCCTGCTCTAGTTTGATGCTATCTTCCAAGTCTAAAAAAAGTACATAAGAACATAAGAACAGCCCTGCTGGATCAGGCTCAAGGCCCATCTAGTCCAGCATCCTGTTTCGCACAGTGGCCCACCAGATGCCGCTGGAAGCCACAGGCAGGAGTTGAGGGCATGCCCTCTCTCCTGCCATTACTCCCCTGCAACTGGTACTCAGAGGCACACCCTTGAGGCTGGAGGTGGCCCACAGCCCTCTGACTAGTAGCCATTGATAGACCTCTCCTCCATGAAGTCATCCAAACCCCTCTTAAAGCCATCCAGGTTGTTGGCCGTCACCACATCCTGTAGCAGAGAGTTCCACAAGTGGATCACACTTGGGGATCCACTTGGGGGTGGGGATCCACTTGGGGGTCCACTTGGGGGTGGGGGCATAGTCACTCTGAAGACAAATACACGGACATTGCACCAGAATCCCACCAAGCAATTGGCTTCTCTTCGACAGATAAGAACTGGAACAGTAGCTTAGCCCTACAAAAGAGTTGATAGTGAACAAGTGTTTGCATATCACTGTCAAAGAGTAGTGTCAACTGATCACTGGTGGAATTGTGAACAGAGTTCTTTCTGGCATTTCACTTTAAGAAAGGAAAACACCATGTATGAGATGATTAATTGTCAGGGGCAAATGCAATAATTTTTAAGTTTTAACTGGTGGGCAGAAAGTTAAGGAAACACTTTTTAAACTACTTTAGTTTAATACAAATGCAATCAGGGGAAAAAATATGGCTTTTCCTTCTAAAATCAATGACAGCTCAACAAACTGAAAATTATTTTTCAAAAGTTAAGTATGTTAATATTTGAGTAATGGTGTGAAAGTGTTTAAATGATCATCAATTAGCCAAATGTAAGATGATTCATCAACTACAAATTCTTGGTGGACAACTATATTTTTAAAAGAAGCATGAATAGTCAGTGAATGGTGTTAAGAGAATATGCTGATGAGAAAGTCATGGCCCACTGGTATGAAAAGCTAGGGGAATAGAATTGTTTTGTTTGGTTCGTTGGTTGTTTTCCTTTTGTTTTTGCTCTAAACAGAAAACTTCTATGTCCTATCACAATCTATTCTGAAATTCCTCATCGTTTCAAAAGCAGTTGGCCAAAATAGCATTGAGAGCTGCTGTCAGAGAAATACAAATCCAATGCCTTATTGAGCACGTGCAACTGATGGATCCAAGCCAGTTTGAGGCTGAAATGCTGGCCTCACAGGCTTATCAGCAGTCCCAATACCTAAAAGATTGATTGTAAATGCCTTCTGTTTAAGAAACAGCAGAAACAGCCACAGACAAGTTTAGTGAAAAATTACTGCTGAAATGTTATGAAATATCCTCAAGACAAAATTGTGCTTTATTATCTGTTCACGTTCAATCTGAGTTAATGCCACATCATTTAACTATTGCTTCAAGAGAACAATTCAGTTTTGTAAAATACATTGTGCTATTCTAGTGAACAATTTCACTGGCAACACCAACATTGGGTGTGATGGGGAGGGAATCCAGTGTAGTATGTTCCACACAATCAAGAACTATTCTGCAAACAGAAATATTTACTTTGAAACAAACCATATTCAATTCTCAATTGACATTTCAAAATCTTGCCCTATTTCTTTGCATGGAAGTGAAGCAGTGATCTTTGGCAAGTTTGAAGCTCTAAGAGGATATTGGTCATGCAGACAGATCACACACATTGGGTCGTGCTGGGTTTTTTGCCCAAGTTAAGAACATAAGAAAAGTCCTGCTGGATCAAGGTAAAGGCCCATGTAGTCCAACATCCTGCTTCTCACAGTGGCCAATCAGGGATATCAAGGAAGTCTGCAAGTGGGGAAAAGAGGGCACCTGCCGCCTCCTATTAGTGTTGCCCAGCACCTAGTGTTCAAGGGCATGCCCCATCCAGACTAGTAGCCATTGATAGCTGGATACCAACATATTGCCCATCAACTCTGTTTGTAGTCTTCTGTGAAGTTTATTTTCCTCTAGAGACTACTGCAAGCTCCAAACAGATATGCTAGTTGCTCGCAAAACCGTGGTTTGCAAATTAAGAACCAGGCTCTAGAACCTGCCCTCCTCCCTTCCCTTGGTAACAATATCTTATTATTATTTATTTTATTTTAACATTTTTATATCCCGCTTTTCCTCCAAGGAGTCCAGAGCGGTGTACTACATACTTAGGTTTCTCCTCACAACAGCCCTGTGAAGTAGGTTAGGCTGAGAGAGAAGTGACTGGCCCAGAGGCACCCAGCTAGTTTCATGGCTGAATGGGATTTGAACTCGGGTCTCCCCAGACCTAGTCCAGCACTCTAGCCACTACACCATGCTGGCTCTGTACATCTGTACTTATGCTGACTGTAGTTAATGTTAAGCAAGGTTCAAAAAGAATTTGCAAATCCTGATTAAGATGGAAACATAGATAGGCACAGTTCACACATACACTTTAACTGAAGTTAAAGCTGCCAGAAATTGTAATTGTAGTATGCCCAAACATGCTAAACCACAGTTGAGGGTCTGAAGGTAATTCCAATTTGCCACGCTAAACTCCAGTTGGAACCCAAAGTTTTCTCTAGGCTTCGCCATTGACAACCACAGTTTTGCCATCGAAGAATTACGCCCGAAGGCAGACTTGGCCATAACCACAGTTAAGTGCCCATTTTCAAACCCTAATCAGAGGCAGTGGCGCAGGCCAGCCCAAGGAGGTGGCTGCTCCATGCTTTCAGGACTTCTCGTTGGCAGCTGCTCAGAAAATCAGCCAAACCCCTCCTGTCAGCCATGCAACTATGGAGTTGCCAGGAAACAAGGACGCGAACACACTCCATCCTGGACTGGCCAGCCTGTCAAGCCCCACAGTGGCTCGGGGCTAACAGTCATGGATGTTCACAAGCTCAAACACTCCCCAAGTGGCAGCACAAACAGGGCACACCATCACAGCATCAGGCGAGGGAAGCCAAAAGGCAGACCCAAGCAGAAAAGCTACAGAAAGGTTGGGAAAGGGGGCCCACCCCCTTCACCTTTTGGGGGTTTGTTGCCCCCAGGGGCTTGCTCATGATCAGAACTGGTAGATGAAGACTGTCTTGGGTCAACTGAGATCCTTTTTCAAGGATCCAGTCACCCGACCCAGGACTCAGTGGGTTGGCATGAGAGTGACAAGAAACAAGGACCAGTTGCAGGGGAGTAACAGCAGGAGGGCGGGCAAGACCTCGACTCCTGCCTATAGGCTTCCAGCGGCATCTGGTGGGCCACTGTGTGAAACAGGATGCTGGAATAGATGGGCCTTGGGCCTGATCCAGCAGGGCTGTTCTTATGTAAGGATAGCTCATGAGATGGACTGTCAGAATGGAGAGGAAGAAGCAAATTTCCCAGACAAATCTGCTATGATGCTAGATGGCAAAACATCTCCATCTCCACTTAACAGCTCCCTCACGAGAGCATCAGACCATGGGCACTCTGAATAGAGCAAGGATGGTTTGTGGTTCACAGCCACAGAGTGCTAATGGCCATACAAACTACAGCCACTCACAAGAATGTCGGGCAATGGGTGCTCCAAGTAGAGCTCCATTGCTGTGTGTTGGGAAGCAGTGGGCGGAATTATCCCTGAGACTGCCTTCCTGCTCCTATGTATGGCAGCCAAGGTGGAAACCAGCCCCCTGCCTGGCAAAGTGTCAGGGGGCCAACTAGAGTGGGGCTCCTTTGAATTCCCTGGTGGTTAAGTGGTAAGATCAGATAATGAACTCAGTCTGCAAGTAGACTGGCCCTTTCATGAGAATGTGAGCCTACAGTGCAGCAAACTGCTTGCAGCAGCTTTATACTGCAAGCAGCGGCTTTGTGATGAGTCTGGATGGAGTGATCTGCTGGGGTCTCCCCTCACATCTTCCCTGGACACCTCCCCCCCCCGGATCCTTTTCCTCCCCTATCTGCATATCCCATCCCAGCAAATGTGGGTTATCCCCTCCCTTCCAGCAGTGAAAGTGAGATTTCCCCACCCTCCAGCCCCCCAAACTCTCCAGGAATTGGAGTATGCATGGTGCTTCTGGGGTGGTGGCAGTATGCCATGGTTGGCTAAAGTGACGCTGACAATGAAGGACATTTAAAGGGCTTTCCATGTTCTTCTCCTGCCGAAGGCTCTGCTGGAGTTCGTAGCCAATCACGGCTGAGTAGCTGATGCAGTGACAATTTGCTCATAGTCTGGCTATAGAGTTGGCTGGGATTGGGCTGAGAGGCCAAGCGGTAGGGAGGGCCTCCACAACTCCAATTAGGTTAATGGCAGTTTGCTGTACATCAGAAGGAATTGGAGTCAGGATTTTTAACTCCAGTCAAGGCAAACTGCAGTTATAGTATATGTGTGAATGCTGTCACACCATTAACAATGGCCTATGTTGGCCATCCTTAGCCTCTGGCCATGAAGCAAATACAATTTTACTATGTTTGCTTCGATATTCAGAGAAGCAGAGATGTGGTACTATAATGATCAGACTCCCATCCCCCTAAAGATTTAACCAGAAGTGAACCCTGTCTTGACTGACAGGCTAGTGAATTCCAGGGCTCAGCCAATCAGCACACCAGGTGGGTGGGACCTAGAGAGCTGTTGCCAGGAAGAAGGGAGTTCTTTGTTAGGAAAGAAGCTAGGTGGGAGGTGCACAGAAGTACATGTGGCCATGGAGGTTGGTTGCAGGAGAATGACCACAGATCTTAGAAGACAGAACTGCAGGGGTTTGATTCTCAACAGGAGTTTGGTAAATTCAAGAGAAGAGAAAGCCAAGGCTAGTGGCTTCGGATGTTTAGGACAGGAGAAAGTGGTTTATTAAGAGTTTGCGTTAGAATTTCTATTTCTTTGGGGTGTGTGCTTTTGTATATTCCTGATACTGTCCTATTATTGTTTACTTGTAACGTAATTAAAAACTAGCCTACGCCCATCCTCCTTAGGGCGTTGCAAATGACTACAGACATTTAAGCATGCATTAAGACTGTTTTTGTAATCCTACTAACTATTCTTAACTGTATTTAAAGCTGAGAAAGCTTCAGATGGAAGTAGTCTGCAATGTCAGGAGCCTGTCTGTCCGGCGTCGAAGTCATGGTCTCCGTAAAGGTTGCTGGAAGGTCCTCGGAATCCTCTTTGGTCTCCAAGGAAAACACAAAAGAACAATTCACTACAGTATCAAGTTCAGACAGCCTCCCCCACAAATTCAGTCCACTCACCAGATAGCATGGGTCCAGAGCAAAAGGGGTGCAAGGCGTTTCCAGGGGAGACGTTGCAGCTAAGGCAGTTGTCAGGACTCGGTCCGGTAGCAGAGTTGAAGCAGGAAAGGCCTGGATCTCTAGAGACCAACACAAAGCTGGGGTTCCTCTGAGTGTGAGGCTTGGCTGAAGCAGGCTCAAAGAGCTGCTCTTCAGTGTTTGGCTGCAGCCTTAAGACTTAATTTATAGCTGGGCTTAATTGCTCTCCGCCTTCAGCCAGCTGGCACAGATTCGGGGTTTAACTGGCTTTTTGAGCAGCCTTCTATTTCTCCTGAGTTCTTCCACCTGTTGCTGGCGCTTCATCAATCTTCTCTCTTGAGAAGGCAGCAGGAGGTTCATCCTTAACCTCAGTGTTTTGCTCTCCACTCCCTGTCTCTGCTGCCCCTGATGGCCCCGCTTGTTCTGCAGCTTCAACCGGACCTGCCTCAGGTATCTCCTGTGGGCTGAAAGCCGGGCTCTGCCCTTCAGATATCACTGCAGCTGCTGGAGGACTGCCAGCTTCCTCTTCCTCCTCGCTATCTGACGATGGGGGCATGCTGTGTAGTAATTGAATAAAACTGTTTTTAAGTTCTCTTGTTTTTACAAGCCTCTTCAAGATGGATTTTAACTAAAGAAAAGTGTGGAGGGTAGGAGATTCCTCTGGTGCAAACAAGTCCTCAAACTGTCAGCAACTATCAGTTTTCTCACCACATGTAGGCTCACCACGTGTAGGCAGTTTTCTCACCACGTGTAAGATTTCTGTACTTATCCAACAGCTGAATAAAGAGAGTTTTCTCTAGGATTCCATCCCAAGCCCAGGGAGGTTCAAGCTCTGTTGATAAGAGGGGTAGTGGTGGTAGCATTTTGAACCCATCGATACTACAAAATAGTTTTAGGAGAAGCCTAGCCAGGCAGCTCAGCAAGGATAATTCAGCATTTCTTTCCCTCACGTGAGCTTGCTCTGAGACAAATGCTTTAATTCGCCTCAGGTTCTATAGTGATAACACCTTAAGTAGCGCGGTGGGGAAATGCTTTACTATCAAACAGAAGGTTGCCGGTTTGAATCCCCGCTGGTATGTTTCCCAGACTATGGGAAACACCTATATCGGGCAGCAACAATAAAGGAAGATGCTGAGAGGAGGCAATGATAAACCCCTCCTACCAAAGCAAACCACAGAGCTCTGTGGGCTCCAGGAGTTGAAATAGACTCAATGGCACACTTTGCACTTTAATATAGTGATGCTCCAGCTGTATGTAAATAACATATGGTCAGAACTGCTATGTAGTAAGTTTTTGAAAAGCTATGTGATTAGGTTTCTTCAGTTCATTTTAAGAACATTACAATGTATAGAATGGCCTTCATTTTGTCAACATGACAGAAAATTCACAACAGTAAAAACAATATCAGATCAAATAATTTGTTTTCAATAAGTGTCTCCTGTTATTTGTAATGAACATACAAATTAAATCTGTAGGTTGTCAAGCTACATTCATTTAAAGTTTTTACCACGTTAAAGTACTTCGATGCCATATGAGAAAAGAGGTAGGTGATGGTCATAATATGCAGGGTTTTCTAACACTAGTCCTGCTAGGCTGTCATTTCATTCAATGGTGACTGTACAACCACTGTCTCCTTGCATATTTTCTAATTTGGAGGAGGGCAAAGGGTAAGGATCATATGAAGCAGTTGAATGCCAAAGAGAGATTTGAAAGGTCTGAAAAGTTGATTATGAAGTTTGAAACTTTGCAATTAAAAACTGCCATTAAAAAAACCCACTATGGAATAAGAGAGGACAGCTGACAGAGTCTTAATGTTAGCAATGTTACTGGGCTCCCCTGTAATGAAGTGAAAAGCAAATCTTATTGTTTAGATATGTGTACTGTATTTGAATACCTGACAGAAATTAACTGTATGCAATGTGTCAGCAGGATATAATGAATACCAACAGCATCTGCAGTTTCTTCCAATCAGAAGTCACTCTTCAACGCAAATAGTTCCAGATAGCCTGTCTTTGGTCATTTTGCTTCATATGTTTAGTTTCCCTGTTTTCATTTTCAACTAAGCAGCTGTGGCCATTATGGGTGCCATAGCATCAGTTTCTGCTAAGGCAAAAGTTAAGTATCAACTGGAGTAATCGAACTCTATGCCAAGAATAGGGGAAATGATGCCAAAATTGCCAATTTTCTACTGCATGTTAAATAGGCAGCTGCAGTAGACAACTCTAGTAAGCCAGCTATGTCCATTTGGGTAGATATAAGTGCTAGAAAGATACCACCTAAAGTTATCTCTCTTCCCACCCACACACCACACACACTCTGAACCAAGATCCCTTCCAAAACCCTGAATCTCCACATTTCTGTTCCTCTCTAATATGAGGCTGCAACTTACAATTCCCTAAAGGAATGATGTCAATTGGCATTTTCAAAATGAATTCAGTGACCTACAATAATATGAGTTTCTTATGCACAGTATTTGTTAGCAGGCAGCACAAGAAGTTCAGAATTCATTTCGAGTTCCTATGCTTTATAAAGGCAAACAAAAGAATACTTAAGCTGCTTCCTCTGGCTTGATAAGTATCTTGTGCTGAAGGGCTGCCTGCAACATGTGAAGGATGAAAAAACGCTATCAGGACACAGAGCAGCTCTTGGCATAGTTAAAATTCAAGAACCAGGAGGAAGAAAGCCCTCCAGATAATATATGCTCAAACAGCTGCCATACTGACCTGATGAGAAATTTAAAGCTTGCAGCAATTTTACAGTTTTTTGCAAGCGAGGTTTACTGGATCTCACTTGTGCTTGCGCAGCTTATATTTAGTCTCCAAGCTGAAAATTGGCAACTGTAACTACTCTTTTATTCACCTTAAGCAGGTCTTCAGGGATAGAAATGCCCATTTTGAAAGGGCTTAACATTCAATTATCTCCCACTCCCTCCCACTGGTTTAACGTTTCACCAAGCCTAACGACATTCGTGAAATGTCAGACACAGCACTTAGCTGAAGCGACTTTTTAAAGGGTATAGGGACTAATGTCCCAACAAAGAGATAACTAGCATTGCCACTGTTGTGCTGAAAGGCAGCAGGGGTAGAGGGTGAGAGAGAGAACAGTGGCTTTAAAGAAATATCATTCCAATAGTACATCAAGTGACAATTTTACACCTGAGTGATGATCCACCAGTTTGTACAGACAGGACTCCACAAGCACATAGAGAGGAGGAGAGAAGCACCATCTACTAGCAGGTTTGGCAGACTAATAATGCCAGTAAAGGGTGCTAGGCTGCAGTCCAGATACAAGCTTCAAGGGATTGTAATGCTTGCCTCAAAAATGTTTTATTAAAAAAAAAACACACACACAGTTGCCTGTTGTTAAATTAATGTTTTACTACAAGACAAACAACTCAGGTAGTAGGCAACATCTTACAGGAAACATACATCATTCTGCCACAGGAGAGAATTTCTGTTCTAAGAACCAAACAGCATTACATTCAGCATTTAATCTGGAACTTGCATGCGTTGTTGTTATTATTAAAAATCAACCACAAGGATTGGGAACTAGATGGGGATCATGGAGAAGGGAAAGCCTCCTTCCACCCTTTCTTGGTGTTCATCTTCCAAACTGACTTTTTTTTTATTTTTTTTAATGCAAGGCCCAACTGTATGATCAATATAATATGTGGTTTGGCCTTAAGATAGTTTCTAAGGAGATACCAGAGTACACTAAAAATGTTTTTAAGAAAGAATGCTTTTATCTTCACTAAAGTTCCCAATAACACCAATATTTCATTCAAGCTGCAACATAGTAAAACATTAAATGTGGATTGTGTCCTTATTTTAATATTTCTTATCTCAGTCTCCTTTTCTAAATTTCTATTTTGCCATTGACTAAAGGGAACGAAACGTGCATAGCAATGAGAGAGGACCCTTAGAATTCTGCAAGTTCCTTTAATATTTGACTGATATTTTGTATTGGCACTGAAACTATTATAAAAATTATAGGGAGAAGTGTCCTTCAATAAAATAAAATCAGCAAACTAAGAAAAGAAACATTTATTTGTTTCTCATCAGTGGCCCTTACCCCTGAATATTATTCATATCAACATTAGATGGTGCAGCCCATACTTTTTCAAGTTCTACGTTTAAAAAAAACTTACACCCAACAATATTTTATTTGAGCAATTTCTGTTTATAAATGGGGTGGGGGGACAGAAGGAAAAAGTCACTGAGAAATCTGCATGTATGGGGTGCTATATTGAGACTTTAACTGGTGGAGCGCCTTGGCATATCTGGCCACGAATAATTATTCAAGCTCCTCTGCAGATCACCTATGCCCCCTTGCAGAATGGATGTTGGAAGCATATATTTCTCATAGGTTCATAAAAGTTTTGTCTCCTTTTACATACTATATCTCATATCAAATGTATTTCATTTCTAAAATTGAAAATCAATACTTGCCCTTAATCTGATCACTCAAAGATGTTTGCCTAGAAAGTGATTTATCAGCAGTGGATTTATAGCCCAATATGTATATCAGGCCACTGCTAAAAGTTTGCAGATCTATATAACTGAGCACATTAAACAATCCTCCTGGGTAACATATAACCAGAAGCCACTCTCATAATTCAGCATGCACTATGGGAAGTGCTATTATACCAGCGTCTGCTCACCCTTTTAAAAAATCTAATCCATTTTTAAAAACTGGGCATAGCATGAACATAATGAATAAAATCACAAGTCTCCTTGTAGGTAGTTGAGAGCATTTCTTTTATACCTTTTATGTGATGTCTATAAACAGGCAGTTCCACAGGCAGTTCTACACCTTCGGTGCTGTTGTGGGCATCTGAAGCAATGCCACCACTGTTGTGCAAAAGCACTCTTGCATCAATAATAAAATTGTGTGATTGTGCTTGCACAGTGCTACATATGCAGCTTTTTTAATCCCAAAAGGTTAAACACTTGATCTAAAGATTCAATATTTCATGCTACATCCCACTGCAATCTCAAGAAAGCAGGTGATCAATGTTGTTAGAGATCAGACATCATGTTTCAACCTATGTCAGACATCATGTTTCAACCTATGAGTTTCCCTGCTTGCACTAACTTTAGCATACACAGACACAAACCAGAAAAAAGTGTTTCTACATACTAATCATGATTGCTGTGTCAGAGGGGATATTTGCAATGAGTTTTCTACTATTACCCAAGATCTCAGTACCCCCATTCCCAGGCTAGGAAAATATAAGAGAAAAGAGCATTGAATCTGGCTAAAATTGCAAGAGACATTTTAAAATGTTTTCTCCCCAGAAACGAGAGCTGATTAGCATATGAGAAATTAAAGCATAGGCACACCCTCAAATCTGTGTTTCAAAATGGCAGTCATGCTAACAAGCAATTAGGTGTAATTTCTCATTTAACCTTTATTTTACAAATTGGTAAATAGCTTGGTTTGATAACGGCCAGTAGTTCTAAAGTTCTAAGAAATAAATAGACGGGGTGGGAGCACAGAAGGAAAAAGTCACCGAGCAATCTGCAGGTATAGGGCAGATTTAAATAACATATTTAAATAGCTTTTCCAAGGAAAAGACATTCCAATGAGTCTATCCATCACAAAGATTGGGTTGTATCTACACTTAGGCTTGTACCATGGTGTGAGTACAAGTCAACTTCCCCGTGCCTTCTTCGCTGGAGCACTTCCCTTCAAAGACCACTGTGGAAGGTAGCAGGGATCATCAGGAATGGGGTGAAAGCTGCAGAGAATGGGGAAATTCCTTAAAACTGGGCCATGGAAGATGGTTGCACCTGGAATCGACAAATTCCCAATTTACTTCCCCATCTAACCCAAGAGTTTCCAACTCTCAGAAGCAGCTTTTTGAGTGGTTGCTGTGCATCTGTGCCCCTGCCATTATGCAAGCATAAGGTGAGATCAATCACATTGTCTTAATACTTCATTGTAAAACCATTGCCACATCTACTGACTTGGCAGTTACTAGAAGCAGTTGAGCAACACATACCATTATGTTTGCATCTATAACACAATGCTAATCACCCTGCTATGCAATTACACTTAAACATGTTAAGAAGTGATTCAGGAACTGGAAACATTTTTGCAGGCAGGCAAATAGGTCTATTAAATGCACCAGATAAACCAGAAGGGGACAGAGTAGAACCCAATAAAAAAAGCAGATAGAAGGATATTTTAGCTGGTCCAAGAGATAAAATGGCCATAAGAAAGATAGTATACCCCATGTAAGAGATATAGCATATAGGTGCTTAAATGCCCATGTCATAAGCCTCCAAGCCAAGATGTGAGAGCTGGAGTGCTTGGTTGCTAATGAAAACCTAGATAATGAAAACCATCTGAACGTATACCTGTGCCTAACTGAGCTTCTCAGGGACACAGGCTAAAGAACTTAGTCAGATAGGGGTAACAATAGATGATGTTCAAAAGTATCTGGACAAATTGAAAATTAACAAATTATCAGGGCCAGATGGCATCCGTCTAAGAGTCCTTAAAGAACTCAAATGTGACCTCCTTGCAAAAATATATAACGCATCCCTACAATCAGACTCTGTACCAGAAAATTGGAAACAGCCAGTGTAACAGACTTTCAAAAAGGGATCCAGGGGGACAGGGCCAGCTCTGGGGGATCTGGCGCCCTGATGCAACATTCTGTTGAGCGCCCCCCCCCCCAGCTATAGTAAAAAATGAAAATTCAAAATAAATACAATTAGTGTGTATTCAAAATTTTACTTAATTATGTACATAATATGTATTTAATATAATTATAATTATATTACTCCTATACTTAAAGAGCTATTTGGCTACCAATACGCTTCTGGGCAAAATACAAGGTGCTGGTTATCCTATATAATAAAGTGCCTGGCGTGCGTCCGTGTCTCCCGCCAAGGGAGACACGACCACCGGCACCAGGTGGCCATGTTGGCCGGTTCAGTCGCTGGGAGGCCAGATGCAGCAGCAGCGGGTCCGGGCCGACCGCGGGGAGGGCAGAGGCGGCAACGGCGGGTCGGGCCCGGCCCCAAGGAGAGCAGAGGCGGCGGGGGGTCCGGACCAGGAAAAAGCGGCGGGAAAAGCGGCGGGAAAAGCGGCGGCGGCGGGTGGCATTCTGGGTGGCGGCAGAACTCTCCGCCCGGCCAGGAGCCCAGAGGCGGCGGCGGCAGGCGGCACTTTTGGCGGCGGAACTGTCCGCCCGGCCGGGAGGCCAGAGGCGGTGGCGGCAGGTCCGGCCGGCCCGCACAAAGGCCAGAGGTGGCGACAGCGGGTCCGGCCCGCCCCTACTAGTGCCCGTTATTTAACGGGCTTAAAAATACTAGTAAGCTATAAAACCCTACACAGCTTAAAACCTTGGGTATTTAAGATAATGGAGCAGTCTTGGAGAGAGAGAGAGAGAGAAAAAATGGAGCAGTCTTGGCGAGAAAAAGAGAGTCCGTTCCCGTCGTTCCAGAGGTCCTCATCCTCCTCCTGTCACAGGCAGTCCCCCCCCCCAGCAGCACTTTCTCTCCCCACCGGGCTCCCTCCTCCCTGCCATTTTTGCCTGCCTGTCGCAGGGCTCCCTTGTGGGGCCGCCGGCCACCTCCTCCGTCATCACTGTGTCTGGTGCCATTTTCTTCTCACCGCCTCCCACAAATTCAAGCTGCCGCATGGCCGAGGGTATGGCTGTGGGGGTGCGTGTGTGTCCTTCTACACCCCCACCCCCGCCAGCGGCAGAAGATATCAGAGCAATGCTGTGGCCTGCTGTTTGGCCCGGTGTCGCTTCCTAATTGCGAGATACTTAATAGACTTCACTGCACAGGTATGCCTTGCAACTGGGAAGTTACGCCAGGCCAAACAGCAGGCCACAGCGCTGCTCTTGTTCAGTCGCTCCCACCGCTGGTGGGGAGGTGTAGGCGGTAGGACACGCACGCACCCCCGCAGCCATCTCCTCAGCCGTGCGGTGGCTGGAATTTAAATTTTTTTTAAAAGGAGGTATCATCAGCTCGACGCCCTCCTGCAGACTGCGCCCCGATGCAGCGCATCTTCTGCTTACTGGTAAGAGCCGGCCCTGCAGGGGGATACGGGAAATTACAAGCAACTGGCTTCTAAACAGCTTAATATCTGTTCTGGGGAAACTGATGGAAAGGACAAAAAGGACAAAATGGTTAAGAATATAGAAGAACAGGCCTTACTGAAGGAGAACCATCATGACTTCTGCAAAGGTAAATCTTGCCTTACCAACCTTTTGGAGTTATTTGAGAGTGTCAACAGGTATATGGATAAAGGTGATCAGTTAACATAGTATACTTGGACTTCCAAAAAGGTTTCAACTAAGTTCCTCAGCAAAGACTCTTGGGAAAACTTAGCAGTCATGAAATAAGGGGACAGGTTTATGTGTGGATTGGTAACTGACTAAAGCACAGGAAACAGGATATGTATAAATGGACAGTTATCTAAGGGAAGAAAGAAGCAGGGTTCCCCAGGGATCTATACTGGGACGAGTGTTCTTTACTTTGATCATAAATGATATATAAGTTGAGGTAAGCAGCAAAGTGGCCAAATTTGAAGGTGATACCAAACTATTTAGGGTAGTGAAATCCACAAGAGATTGTGAGGTGCTCCAGAAAGATCTTTCCAAACTAGGGGAGAAGGAAACAAAATGGCAGATGCGGTTCAATGTTAGCAAGTCTAAAGTGATGCATATTGGAGCAAAGCATACCCAACTTCAAATATATGCTGATGGGGTCTAAGCTGGTGACTGATGAGGAGATATCTTGGGGTCGTGGTGGACAGCTCGTTAAAAGTGTCAACAGAATGTGTGGCAGCTGTAAAAAAGGCCAATTCAATGCTTGGAATCATTCGGAAGGGGATTGAAAATAAAACAGCTAATATTACAATGCCCTTAATACAAATCTATGGTGAGGCCACATTTGGATTACTGCACACAGTTCTGGTAACTGTATCTTAAGAACACTGTAGAACTGGAAAAGGTACAGAATAGGGCAAGTAAGATCATCAGGGCCCTAGAGCACCTTCCTTATGAGGTAAGCCTACAACACCTTGAGCTTTTTAGTTTAGAAAAGACTACTAAGGGGAGGCATGATAGAGGTCTATAAAATCATACATGGTGTGGAGAAGGTTGAGAGAAATAGAGAGAAATTGTCCCCCCTCTTGCATAACACTAGAACCAGAGGTCATCCCATAAAATTGGCAAGAAATTTGAGAACGACAAAAGAAAGTATTTTTTCACACAATGCATAATTAACCTATGGAATTCTCTGCCACAAGATGTGGTGACAGTCAACAGCTTCAATGGATTTAAGAGGGATTTAGATAAATTCATAGAGGACAGTTCTATCAATGGCTACTAGTCTGAGGGCTATAGCCACCTCCAGCCTCAGAGGCAAGATGCTTCAAAATATCAGTTGCAGGAGAGGAACATCAGGAGAGAGGACATATGGGCTTCCCAGAGACTTCTGGTGGCCCAGTGTGTGAGACAGGATGCTGGACTAGATTGGCCTTGGGCCTGATCCAGCTGGGATGTTCTTAGTACATCTGATTTTTCAGATTTCAACAACAAGCTTCAACATTCACCAAAGTTCATTTCATCAACCTCCACTATCCATGCAAATGGTGTGATATTTTGTGGCTGATGTTGGAAGCACATGGATTCAAACACAATTTCTGACCGTTTTTGACCAATTTTCCCAGAAGCATTTAAGAGCATCATTTGCATTGCTACCACGCAGTAATATTATTGCCTTCTGCCTCTGCACATTCAGTTTCAGATTGTGTCCTCCTTGAGTTTACTATTGTTGAATAAACATTTGAATAAACTATTGTTGAAAAATCAATGTTGTGATTTTTCCAGTCACAACAGTGTGAGATAGTACCCAATCCTGTAAAGGCATGCAGAAACAGCAGATAGAACATTGCATGTATCACCACCAAGCTGCTATCAAATGCTATAAATGTCAGCTGCTGAAGAAAACATATGTCTTTCATTTAATGTCACTGTGATAGCTTGAAATCACTTTGGCAGCTGTAACAGAAAAGGAGAATTAACAGGTTGTTATCCTCTCCAGTAACAGTGGATGTGTGTATTTCAGATGATGGTGCTGCAGCTTTAGTAATATCAACAGCTGCATCTTCAGGAGCATGTCAAACATGGCACTCCTGTTGCATTAGCTCCTTTCTGTGAGCAGGATCTTCTACAGAATATCGGTATCATTCACAAAAGAAAGTGATCTTCTTTGGCCTACAGAAGTCACATCAGGGGTGCAATTCACAATAAGACTAATATATGTGCTCTTGCAGCACCTATGAGTCACATCCTTAGTCAATGGTGAGTTGACATAACTATTAATGATAACTAGCTGACCTGGTGCAGAGCATCTGCATCCTTAGTCCTTCCCCAGCGGCTGGCCATTTTCTGGGCCGCCACTTCTCCACACTGGTGGCCAGCTGTTTGCTGGGCTGCTGCTTCTCTCCTCCCCCCGCCCCCGGCTGTTCACCAAGCTAACGTTTCTCCTCCCTTGATGGCTAGCAACCCCCATCGCTAATCATCAGCTCGCTTGCGAACCCTCTTGAGAGCTGCCACACATGAGATTAGTGACAGGTATATCTAGGAGAATTATATATATAGATGGCTTTACCATAATAATAGTATTTGGGCCACATGTAAAGGAGTAGTTTGGATGGACCACCCACCATGGAAATAGGGAATGATCCAGCACACTGGTGAGGGAGAATAGTAATTGAGTCCAATTAAATATCACAAAAATAAAACATATTCTCCACTGAAAGTCCCATCAGTTATACAAGCAAGAAAGCCCAGGGTGAAAGTGTACCCGTTTACATCAACCAGGGTTGTAAAAAAGTGTTAAGCCTTGAAGATTTGCTGTAAAAGAATCTCCTTAACATTTTCTCCAATGATACTATGTTATGAGAGCAATCCTCAATTCAATAGTTCTAACAACTTGAAGATTCGATGCCACCATATATTGCAATTTAAATTATTGTCGTGAATATGAAAATATACCAGCAATTCATGATATTGGGCATTCTTCACAGCAACAGACAGCTCCAACATTGTGACTATGCTGTATCAAAATTCCAGCTCAATTCTGCCCAACAAGTTGTTTCCCTTTATGACAATCTACAAATGCAACAAAGTAAATAGTTGCAAAGCCATTTTATTTTTTACGCATTTATAATGTAATATAATATATCTGCAAGCAAAGCTACGTTTTCTGGCTGTCACTCCCACTTAGATGTGGCTTGTCCCATTCTCAGCCATTGTTGACTAGTACTACGTATCTATCCTCTAGAGCTGGGCTTGAACCCCCATAGCCCAATTATCTGTCCCTTCTGTATTTTGGCTTCCTTTCTGCTGGGTGTTTTTATGAGGCAAACCTTATATCATAAATTTAATGGTATTTTTCTAAAAGCCCCTTTTAGATTAAGACTAGTGTTGGACTCCATATACACCTTTTTTTTTTCCTGTGTTCAGGAAAGATACTAACAATTTTGTCACTATACATACATATCTATTGCAGTACTTCATCTGAAACAAGAACTGCTTTTTGTTCTTGCCTTTTTGCTGGTTTGTACCTACCTCCACAATGGGAAGACACTATACTCAATAGATAAGTAAAAATAATATGCAGAATTACATAAGCAAGCTCCACCCCCAGCTCCCTTACTACAAGTTCACTGCACAGTTTCCCTTTACAATCGAGACTATATGCTGACTCCCATATAAATGTAGTTTTAGCAATACTGATAGTTTGTTAAACATGTGGAACATACATTTGTGTTAATGTTATTTTATTATGCAATTTCTAGATAAACTACTGGTGAGGCAAGATGTTACCATAGTGACACAATTAGCCCTCCTCCCCCCCCCCCCCCGCAAAAAAGTCCAGTACGTTAAAAAATCAGTTTTAAAAGGTTTTTTGAAAGCCCTTTCAGAAAGGAGATAAGATGGAATTTCAGTTAAAGACAAAGCAGGGCATCCAGACTAGCCCTGCGCTACCATAAATGCTCTTGTGTTAACATAAGGCCTGCGCAAATTCAGATTCAAAAATTTGGATTGTATCCAGTATTGCCCCAAATGGATGGTAACTGGTAAAATCCAAATCCTGTTTTTAAAAAACAGATTGGTTAAATCAGAATTAATTCTGATATTTCAAAATTAATTTCAGAAATACTTCAGAATTACAGAATTTGTAAAATGGCACCATTCATAGACGTGAATGGGGAGATTGTTGAAAACTCATCAAAAAATCACCAGTTGGTCCTAGAGCCTTGAAACCTGCCACACATGTGAGGGACACGGTCAGGGTTCACTGTAGCAAATTTGAAGAAAATGGGTCAATTTCATGGTTTTCCATTCAATTTTTGAAATTCCACATGTGGGTAGAATGGTGGTTCAAGGAAGGGATACAGAACGTTTTGTAAAGTTCTGGCCTGAAAGAAGCCTTGGAAAAAATAACAGTCTGCCAATGTGGACTTCATGTGTTCCAGATTTCATAAATGTATGTCCATCCATTCCACAACAATAAAAGGGGGCATGCTGTAACTCCTTTTTATGAAGAAAAACATTGCAGATTCATGCACACGCTGGTGGGATGATGGGCCAAGGAGGGTCTTCAGTTTCAGAACTTATTGTAAAATTCTGGATTGTAACAAGCCATATTCCACTATTTTTAATAAAAATAATCAAGCATTCATCAAAGATCAGAGAACTGACCTATTATCTTCAAAGTGGGCCGTGTGCAGAGCATCTGCACCTCTAGCCACCTGCCCAATCACCACCACCCCTCACCACCACCCGCCCGCTGCCACTTCCCCTGTCACCGTTGTTTTCTATCCCTTCCACCACCACCTGGCTTCTTCCTTCCCCTGCCCACTGGCCCGACCACCAGCCAGTTGCCATCTCCGCCTTCTTCCCTGGCCACCCTCACCACTGTTTTCCCGCCCGTCCCTCGCTGATTTGCCTGTCAGCCCACCGCTGTTTTGTCATCCTGCTTGTCTGCTACTGGCCACCACAGTTTTCTTCAGCTGCCATTGCTGCCACCATTTTTTATCTCTCACCCATACCGTGGCTAGTCTATTCAGCAGCTCTCCAAACTCTCCCGAGAGCTGCCGCACACAGGATTAGCCACGGGTATGCCTAGATTGACTACAGGAGCCCTGACCTTTCCCATACATTTGTGGCAATTTCAAGGTTCTAGGACTAACCAATGATTTTTGGCGATCCCCCACCCATTTCCCCATTGACTGCTATTGGGGGGATCCAAATTTAAGATGGAATTCAGATTTGAATTCCAAATCTGATCCAATATCTGACATTACCAGAGCCCATAGAATCCAAATCCAAAATTGTAAAAGTCAGATTGGTCAAAACGGAATTTTCTGAATGTGCACAGGCCGAACTATTCAAGATCACTGACCAAAGGTAATAATTTCTGTTCTCAAACTAGTTCTTGAGCTAGCAAAAGATGATGAACTAGTGGTATCAGAATATGGTGTTCTACTAATTGTTCTACAATGCATACACTATCGCTTGTATATGCTCATATATGTCCCTTGGAAAGCTACTCATTCACCAGCAGTAGCACAATATTTCTAAGCACTTCATTGCAAAGAGTCCTTCCATCCAGCTCACTGTGGATGCTACCTGGAGTATTTATTTTAGATGAATTTGAAAGGGTTATGTATACAGGTGCACCAAAGAGGTAAACAAATCCTTAGAGCAATTTGATTTACGCAAACCAGTGGAGGCTTCAGAGGGTAGGAGAAGAGGATAACTGGCTAGGGCCCCAAGCAATAAAGAGCCCATTCTGACACGTATCACTGTAATGATGCAAGCTCAACTCTATGAACAGAAACAAAAATTACAGAAAACTACAGAAACTATTCCTGTGAATCAGAACTTATTTTACTGATTTTGACAGTGAACAATCCATTATGCTGGAAATACAGTCACAATGATGTGTTTTTATGATCTGCATTTGAGATGTCAACATGCAATTGACATTTGAAATAAACTGTCATTGTTTAAGGCTCATACTCGCATCTTTTATAATTCATTTCTATAGCTGACTTAATTTAACTTCCGTTGCCTAGAGAAAGTGCTAGTTATATTTTTCAAACTATTTATTGATTAATATATTGACTTACTATTGAGTTGTCACTGTGCACTTTCAAGAAGGTAAGTTCAATAAATATTATGGTAAAGCTGTAGTAGTACTCTACACACAACTGAGAGTTTTTTACTCAGTTATACAATCTGAGGCAGCTCGCTAATGATGCAAGGGAAGAAAGTAATTTCAGGTGCCATCTTGGCCTCCTGAAATATATCCAAAAGGGAAGAGAAGGAAAAACACATTATGGGATGTTTTCCCTGTTGGACATGTTTTACTGATGTTTCTCCAGTTCATGTGTCAGATAATCATGGGTTGGTTCAGACAATATGCATACAACCACCAGAGCAGACATAATAATGCTGAGGCATTCTACAAAATGGGCACATGTACAGGAGCAGCTCAGATTAACTTCCCACATGACTAAGGAGAAGGTGCTCCATCCAGTGCATTGAAATGGGGCAAGCACACACACATCCTTATTACATATGGTTAGACCATACAGTCAAGGATTATTTAAATCAGCCCCATGTTAAACTGAATTCTGACTTAATTTGTACCTGCAGATATCCATTTTCCAAGACTTGCATATTCATTTTTGTGCAATGATTATATTTAAATTAACCTCAAGAAGTACAGAAGTCAAGATCAGGCAGCTTTCAATGCTGTTATTAAGAACAGCTTGATGCAATCTGTGCCAAAAAGTCACACTTGTAAGATGAATGGTTCGCTTTTTGATAGCACCATTCTATATTGGGACATATGGCTGAAAACAGCACAGAAGGCAATTTCAACAGATATTGAAACAACTGTTCAAACTCTAACTCATCATTCCACATAATTTGCTACAGAATAAAATCTGAATAAAGTAGTGCTAACTGTTAGAAAAAACCATCCCTAAGTAACACTCTAGAGGTTAGTTAAGGGAGATGGTATTCTTTCCCAGTTTTATGAAGAAACAACATCAGAAACTGCATGACAGGCAAAAATTGTCAGTGACTTTATTTTATCATGCTCTGGTTTCAGTCTTGCTTTCATACAACATGTTGTTTAGAAAACTTACCTCAGGGCCTACCTGCTGAGCTGACAGCAGCCTTAAGGTTATAGATAGACACATTTACAAATGTCGATTAGAATATTAAAACAGCTGCATATCATTTACCATACGAGGGGAAGTGGCACATATTCACTGTCCTATTAAAAAACCTTTCTGCTCCCAACAAAAGAAGATAGACACTCTCATACCTCTACTTCCCCAAAATTCCCTCACGAGTCCTAATGACTCACCACCTAGAGACATACATATCAGGCAGTATAGAAATATGATAGAGATAGATAGATAGATAGATAGATAGATAGATAGATAGATAGATAGATAGAATTCCTCCCAGTAATTTCCAAGTCCTATGAAGTTCTCCTCATCTCAGTACCTGGAGAACATTGGCCAGCACTGACCATATACCTTTAATGCTAACTTTAACCAATCCAGCTATGCACATTTTAATCGTTTACCAGCTCTTCAATCCATAAAAGACACATACCAAAATAAAAAAAACAGACACCTACCTGAGGCACAAGGCAATGTCGGTGTTCCCAGTTGGTTGGCGTGCCTGCACGTTTGGAAGCCATCCCAGAAGCAGTGTGCAATAGTGCAGTTGCACAACTATTTAGAACAGCATGCCCACACTTGCTCAATGCAACTTACCTTGGCACTTCTTTGAAGCTGATCATTAGTCATTCAAGAAAATCTGTAAACTTGTCCTCTCTGATTTTCAGATTCTCCATTCCTGCCTCACAGGACCATATTTCACTTATCACTCATACCACAGTGTCAACATTCCTTTTTGCTTAACAGCTTTTCTTCTAGCCTTCTTCTGGGAATAATAATCTTACATAAAAACGAATTACCAAAACATGGAGGCAATGATTTTAGTCACTTGTGTAAGCCAAATATAGAATTAACCATCAAAAGATCCAGCCCAGCAATCTCCTTTGTTCACCATGCGGTCTGGTTAATATGACTCCTCCTCCCAGATGCACACAGGGGTCAATTTAAATGTTGTAGCTAGGTCAACAAGAAGGCCAGTGAATACACCTTCCCCATAGCATTGCCCTATATGATATAGGTTTAAAAGATTTCCATGTGAGTGCAGAGAACATGTCAGCAAGGGATGTGCCACTTGTGCATGCAGAAATGTTACACCCATTTCCGTATGAAGCACTACAAAGGGAAGAACCTCTATCAATTCCAGCAACCTTCACATGAGGGTGTAAACATTAAAGCTGCCCTGTAAAACCAGGTCTTCTGTAAGCAAAACCTTTTCAAGAAGGTTAATGGCATCATTTCGCTCTCAAGGTAGTATATGCTTGTGAAACTGAACTTCCAAGGATTTAACAGAATAGCTCTTTCTATACATTTCCTGGCATAGAGGAAACCTCAGTCCTTAAGATGCTCCTACACTCAAAGACTAACATCACAATACCCACCAGGAATAATTACTTATCTCCTGCTAACTGAGCAAAGAACCACCTTTTAAAAATGGCGATTCTCTTTATTTAGCAGGTGGCCACCAATTGGCCCTACCCAACCCCAACACAGCATTCCTCCTGGCTGTTGCTGGTGTCTCTTATGTCTCTTTTTTAGACTGTGAGTCCTCTGGGGGCAGGCAACCATCTTATCTATTTATATTTATATAAACCACTTTGGGAACTTTTGCTGAGAAGCATTATATAAATATTCATTGCATTTGTATTATTTTACAAGACAGAAAACAGGCAAGTGGAAGGGCAGAGGGAGGCAACTAAAATTAAGAGAATGCATATATAAATCATCATACCTCCAATCAATAAATGTATGCAATTCAGGAAGAATAGTGGCTATTAATAGAGCTGTATTAAGGCATATTTAGCCTTCTCAAACTGTCCTTAGTGAATGACTGTAGAAACCAAGTGAGGAACAGGAGTTGGAGTACTTTATAAATAGCTTCATATGTTAATCACTTCCATGCATCTGTTATTGGCAGAATTGCTACCTTTCTAAATTTGTAGCTTATTTGTTTATGACAATTCCATTAAACATATACCAACTCAAAACTACCCATTCACTGAAGCTTAAATTTTAGAACAAAATAAAAATTACGAATGAATGACAACCTTGATTACTTGTCACTATCATAGGAAGTATTAATCGGTTCACATTATTTTTAAAAATAATTCTGCGTTTTCTTTTCTATTCCATCAGTGTTCTTGCAGTATCTATATATTTTTGCTGAAACACACAGTTTTTCAGTAGACCTCCAAGTCTGGAGTATTTATAATTTGATTAGGTTATTCATGTGTATCTTATCCTAAACATTTGTAAACTTGGTTTACACTTTTTTTTTGCCTTTAGTTCTTAGCAAAATAAGTCTTGCTACAATAATTAAATATTGTTGTATAAAGATATTCAACATTATGAATGCATTTATTCAAACAAGATTAAAAAATAATAATAAGATCATATCAGTATTATATATCCCAGAATTCTATATCCCATCAATATTATATATCCCCAGAAATTGCCTGGACAAACACCAAGAGGGGCTGTCCATACAGGCAGGAGTGGTTTGTAAATATATATATGACGTTTCAACTGGCAGCTCAAAGAATCACTCAGAAGTCCTATTCCAAGGAAGAATGAACTCAGTGATCATTACCATGAAATTCTCATGTTGCGGGCAGTTTTCAGACAACTAGCCAAACGTCTGGATCCCAGGGAGTGCATGTTTTTGGTGAATGTATCAACTGAACCCACCAATCAGCCTTCCACCCAACATTCTTCTCCCATTTGTCACCAACATCTGAAGTTGGGCAGAGAGAGTTGGACAAAAGACTCGGGAACTGGAGTTTGGTGGGTTTGGCCTCTCCCACGGGAAGCATGCACTCCCAAAGGGACTGGATGTTTAGTGGCCGTCTGAATCCACCCTATTTAGGGTGGATTCAGACGGCCACTAAACATTCAGTCCCTTTGGGAGTGCATGCTTCCCGTGGGAGAGGCCAAACCCACCAAACTCCAGTTCCCGAGTCTTTTGTCCAACTCTCTCTGCCCAACTTCAGATGTTGGTGACAAATGGGAGAAGAATGTTGGGTGGAAGGCTGATTGGTGGGTTCAGTTGATACATTCACCAAAAACATGCACTCCCTGGGATCCAGACGTTTGGCTAGTTGTCTGAAAACTGCTCATCCCTTGCCAACCACAATTTTCCCAACCACAGTTTTGAGTATGCACGACTGGGATTTTGTGCTCCATCTTGCCTAAATGGATCTGAGTATGCATGATTTATCTCGTGATTTGGGTAACGAAAAGTGCGAAAAGGAGAGAAAGAGGAGGAGGAGAGAGAGATACACAGGAAAAGGAGAGAAGAGGTGGAGAAAGAGAGACAGAGAGGAGTGGGAGAACAACGAAAGGAAGTGAATGGAGGGGAGGCAAAGTGGTGCCCAGCAGAGCCAAGTGGAGCCCGCCAATGGCCACGGAGGAAGTCACTGGAGGTGTACGAAAGGTGACAAAGAGAAAACCTTTTGAGTTTCTGGTCCATGGAGTAGTGAGTGAGCGAGCGAACCGGTGGGTGGGCAAGCAGGCAGGCGGGGAAAGTTGGTCCTCTGCTGCCTTGTTTCGGCCAGGACACAGTGAGAGTGGGTTTTTAGTGTTTTCCCTCCTTGTTTTTGAGGTGCTTTTGCAACCATGGTGCCCCTAACTCCCTCATTCCCATTGACTCGCCAACCACAGTTTTGCCAACCACGGGGTTTTGCAAGAACATAACCTTAGTGGTTCAGGAAGGATATTTTCCTCCCCTTTGCATCAACTTCTGATTTGCATCAACCGCCTTGGGGTTGTCTAACCGCCTTGGGGTTGTCTTTTAACGAAAGGCGGTATATAAATGCAACAATAAATAAATAAATAAATAAATAAATTTTATTTATTATATATACTTTTGAGTTCCCCT
The DNA here is from genome assembly GCF_027244095.1 of Hemicordylus capensis. NCBI lineage: Eukaryota > Metazoa > Chordata > Lepidosauria > Squamata > Cordylidae > Hemicordylus > Hemicordylus capensis. The sequence continues at coordinate 175,907,624 of NC_069661.1, read as the reverse complement.
TAACATGAGACTAATGGAAAGTTTAACATAAAGTAGCACAATTTTAGTAAAGGTATAAAACACATTAGAAACACATATTGCTCTTAACTTAAAAAAAAAAAAAAGCTCACTTTTCCTTTAAAATTCACTGCTTTATATCCCCTCTTAGAAAAATGCTAAGGAAAAGTAATTGAATTAGGTTAGGAACATAGGAAACTGCCATATACTGAGTCAGACCATTGGTCTATCTAGATCAGTATTGTCTTCACAGACTGGCAGCGGCTTCTCCAATGTTGCAGGCAGGAATCTCTCTCAGCCCTATCTTGGAGAAGCCAGAGAGGGAACTTGAAACCTTCTGCTCTTCCCAGAGTAGCTTCATCCCCGGAGGGGAATATCTTGCAGTGCTCACACATCAAGTCTCCCATTCATATGCAACCAGGGCAGACCCTGCTTAGCTATGGGGACAAGTCATGCTTGCTACCACAAGACCAGCTGTCCTCTCCTCAACTGTATCAAAAAACAGTGGCTTTAATTCTGTCAGCTTAATACCATAAACACCAACAATAACTTGTATTGTGTTTACAATGAACAAGTCACAGCTACACAATGTTATGCTCTTTTGCGCAACTTTAATAGTCCCTGTTAGCATGGTATTTTAAATATTCAGGTTTCATTTTGTCAACATCTTGTCTTCAAAAGGACTATTCTTTGTTATGATTCTGTCCCCCAAAATAACTTGTTAATGCTGTCGCCACCACACACAAAAGCCCTCAATCCCAATACAAGCACTGTATGAGACAGCCAAGTTTAACCACATAGTATGCAAGTTTAACTCATTAAATGGGTGATTTACTATGACAGTTGAAAGGCATATGACAACATTAAACACTCTTGCTGATGTCCTGTCATTGGTGTTCCTTTTTAATATTACAGAGCAAAGCCTGAAAGTCACTGTGGAAGCTTTCAAAGACATGAGTGATTAGAAAGGCACACACCTTAAATAGGAAGAAAGAAACAATCACTTGTCAAGTATCATACACACAAACACACATACACCACAGAATTCCCTTTTAAAGAACCCCTTATGTTTTTTAAAGCTTATTTCTCCCTCATCCAGAGTCATGATATTTTACTTATGAGAAAGATTTCCTACTCCCAAGTAGTCTATGAGTAACATTGGATACAATGAGTTACATTAGAAGCCCCCCAACTTTTCCAGGCTACAGAACCTATGATAATTTAATATTTCACTTCAGGGGACTGCATTGGTAACCCCCATACCCCAAGCATGGAACGCTGTATGACTCACAATGTGAGTTGTTCGCTAAGAAAGACTAACATTTCAAACCCAATATTAATGATAATCCATGCTTCAATATCTCAATTTGCCGCATTTCAGCTGAAACGACACACTGTGGTTGATCTAAAGTCAATCACCACAGATCAGGTACATTCTATAGGCCACTCTCCCACAATCATCACAGCTTTTGTGTGGTTTCTTGTCAGCTATCCTTGGGCACACACATCTTGCACACACACAAATCCTACATCTTCTGTTCATCCAAGTCAAACACAGATGTCAACGGTTCCCTTTGTGAATATGATTATATCTCTGAGGGCATGTCTGGCTTGTTGTGTCTCATAGCACCTACATAGGTCAGCTTCTTGCTCAGGAGAGTTTCTGCCAGTCGAACACTGGAAAACGAGTTATCTCCCAACCACAATCCTCTGAGGGAAGGTTCAGATGAACACAGTCCTGCACATGAAATGACATAAGGACCGCAGAAGCTCTTTTTTGAAGGCTGTGTCCCACTAGGGAAAAGAGAAATGACCAGGTATGTACAAGGGATGATTGATCCACTGATGCCAGGCTTACTGAAACCAACATGTTGTGGTTGCTGCTGTTGTGATCCTTTTGGCTTTGTTCTGCTGGCTAAAAAATCTGTTTTTGTGAGGTCAGATCAGGGCTTCTCAACGTGTGGGTCCCCAGATGTTATTGGACTTCAACTCCCATCATCCCCAGTCCCATTGGCCTTTGGTTGGGAATTATGGGAGTTGAAATCCAATTACATCTGGGGATCCACACGTTGAGAACCCCTGGTTCAGATGCTTCTGAAAATTTTACTTGTTCCAAACACTACGGCCAATATTGTGAGAGGGGCTTGTTTAATCTAACCCGACTCAGGAGCACAGAACTATGCAGTGTAATGCCTCTGACTAATTTTCAGACACTATCATCTTTCAAGATCAAGTGAGCTTGCAAGAGGAAACAAAACTGAAGTTTACAAAGAGAAACAGAGTGCTCGCTCCTATCCCAAATGCCTTAACATGAGAATGGGATTTAAACCACACCACCAGAGGGAGTCCATTCATTTTGGGTTGGTTTACTACCCTGTGTCATATTGTTATTAATAACCTGAATATGACTTGTGAGGGGTCATACTTGTGGATGGCCTGTTGGTATTGTGTACCAACGTGCAGGTAAAACAAGGGCAAAGCTGAATGTGCAGTGGCTTACTTATTTATGCACATTTATGCAGCCAGAGGTATAAATATACCCCAACATCCATATAAGGGTTTAAAAAACAGATCACACTTTCTCTAGATACAAGCTGGACTTCAAAAGCAATTAGGGGAGAAATCATTTATCTACTTATTTGGAATAGTAGATCGAAAGCTACAGTCAGAAATTAGTTTCAGGATGTCTTTAAACATCTAAAATTCTAGAGGCAGCAGAAGAAAAATAGCAACACCAGAGCTAGGTGGGGAATGCCAGCTTTAAGTTGCCTTATCACTAGAGTTGGCATGGCATAAAGAAAAACTCCTTTTGAATCAAGTCTACCGTGTTCCAACAGTGCTATGAAGAGAAAATGCAGTGGCTCGAAGCCACAAACCTGTACAAGGGAAGGCAACTTATTATCCTTTCTAGTTTTGTGTGATGGCTGGCAGGAAAGGGATCCCAGTACTTGCATCCAAAAGTTGTTCCAATATTTTCCCCCAATCAATACTTTTTACATCTCAGAAAAATTAGTTCAGAATAACACCTGTCATTCCAGGGGTCATTCTGGTATTACCCCACCTGTCTTATCATCTGATGGAATTTGTCTGTTACAGTAGTGCTCCTAGCAGTAGTGCTACCTTTGGTTGATTTCATCATTCCGTAAGCTTATTTCAACCAATTATCCTGAGGTGGGGAGAGATCTAGATCTTACAAACTGTGTTTAATAAATTATAAACATAGTACGTTGCATTGTATTCCTACTTCTCTTAACCATACAAATATTGTGTTGAACAGAGAAAATGTCTGCGCTAACCAAATGAAAGCAGAGTTTGGAGAGTAATATATGCCAACTGTTCATTAAAAGCTGTAATCTGTAAAATGACTTATTATTATTACATTTATATCCTGCTCTTCCTCCAAGGAGCCCAGAGCGGTGTACTACATACTTAAGTTTCTCCTCACAACAACACTGTGAAGTAGGTTAGGCTGAGAAAGAACTGACTGGCCCAGAGTCACCCAGCAAGTATCATGGATGAATGGGGATTTGAACTCAGGTCTCCCCGGTCCTAGTCCAGCACTCTAACCACTACACCACACTGGTTCTCTTTGCACATGTTGCATCTTAATATCACTACAAAGCAGAATTTAAAAGATTTCTCAAATATATTCTCCAAGCCTCAACTGGTGCTTTTTTGGCACAAGTGTGGTTAAAAACAAAACAGAACACTCCTGAAAAGAAGGCGGGGAGAAGCTACATTAGAATAACTTCAAGATACCAGAAAATTAGTTAATTACCGAGGCAGTGGTGGTGGTAATGAATGTATAAACCAGGTACTTCGGATTCCCTCCCTTAAAAAAAATAAATCAAAATCCATATAGATGATAAATCCCAATGTAATATTTTTCTTGTGCATTAAACTTTGTATCTTACCCTTATTATTCTTCAAATATCTCCAATAGTTAAAGTCTATCAAGGAGGGTGGTCATGATAGCTGAAGAAGGACATCCCAAAATTATTTTCTCTCCCAATGTTTCAGTTCACTTTTCCTTCCTCTATATATTATGTGAAATACCAGACCAGAAGGCAGGAATGGATCACTACAGAATCATTAGGCAATGATCAGATAATTGCATAATCATACAACAATTTGGTTCTGGAGGATAACTAAACCCTATAGTGGTAAAACTGCCGCCCTGTAACCAGAAGGTTACAAGCTCGATCCTGACCAGGGGCTAGAGGTTGACTCAGCCTTCCATCCTTCCGAGGTCGGTAAAATGAGTACCCAGAATGTTGGGGGGCAATATGCTAAATCATTGTAAACCGCTTAGAGAGCTCCGGCTATAGATCGGTATATAAATGTAAGTGCTATTGCTATTGCTATTGCTATAGAGCTCAATGGGGAAATTGCTGGGAAGGATTAATGCCCCAGAATTCTGTGTGTAGCTTCATCATCATCATCATCATCACCATCACCACCACCACCACCACACTAGGGTTGCACCTAGTTCCTCATTCCTTTAACAGGTCACCCCCATCCAATGCAGAAACCACTCTCTGAAGCAGGAGCCTCCTTCTCAGGACTGGAGCCTCCAGGCAATTTATTTGGCTTCGATCCTTTGAAGCAAATCATCGCACAGGCCTAAAAATTTGTCACTTCGCCTACTCATAGAAACATAGGAAGCTGCCATATACTGAGTCAGACCATAGGTCCATCTAGCTCAGTACTGTCTACTCACCTTGCGGCATTCACCTATTCTGTGAATACAACTGCACTAGTACTAACTAGGGTATGACTGCAATGAATGCTGGGCCACCCCAAAGAGTGGTGCTGCTGCTACATCAGGCAAGTGAGAGGAGAGGAGACCCCTGTCCTCCTATGCCAGGGGTGTCAAACGGCCGTCCAGCCATTGCTGCCCTACAGTTCCCATCATCCCTGGCTACTGTCCTCTGTGACTGGGGTAGGCCAACGGGCTGCCGTTTGACACCCCTATTTTATACCCCTATTTTATTTGACACCCCATATAACACAAGCAGTGATGCCTAATATGGGCACTGAAAGCCCAGAACACACTTCTCATATTGTCTAGACTACAACAGCAATACTGCTTACACACTAATTATTATTTACAATATTTACTGTATATACTGCTTTTCAACAACAACAGATGTTCTCAAACAAGTTTTACAGAACAAGGTAATGAGAATTGCTCCCTGTTACCAAAGGGCTCAATAGTGTGTCTTGAAATGTCTAGATCATCATTTTCAGAACTGCCACTTTTGCCACTGGACTAGACATGTAAGTGGGGGAAAGCCCCCTTCTACCATTACTTATCCATATGGTAATGGAAGCCTCACCATTCAGAGAAATCTCTAGGCAACGCATTTCTGAAAAGAAGCTAGAACTGGTTCTGGCTCTTGGTCATGGAATTCTTTTGCATGTGATTTTACATTCAGTTTGGAAAGGTGTGGAGCTACAAATGATGGAATTATTCAGTAAAGGATGACACATATGCATGCTTTTTAAAATTATTATTATTTCTATACCACCCAAAACGTGCATCTCTGGACAGTTTACAATTAGTTTTACCAATGTTAATTATGATCTTATTCCTCTATTTTATTTTATTTTATTTTATACTTGTTATATTGATATTGATATTTGTATTTTTTTTAATGTTCTCTTTTCTGGTCAATGACTGTAATAAAACTGAACTGCACTGAACATTTTTTCCATTCTAAAAATCAGCAGAGCTCACATGGATGAAGTAACTCAATAACACTGTCCTTTGGAAAACCACAACAGAAATTGTTGTGTGTGTGCATATGACCCTCTCTGCTTCTTCGAAACACGCTCCCATGACTTTCATGCTGCATATTCTGCAACTCAGACTCTTCTTTCATTCATCGAAGAGACAGGTATGTGACATTTTATATTTCAGTCAACTCTATTCTGAGATATAATATGTTCTATGAACAGCAAGAATACAGCACAATGAATTGAGACCTTTATAGGCAAGGTCATCAGCTGGAGTAATTTAGCATAGCCTCAGTGATTTCAGGGAAACTTCAAATTTATGCCAGTTCAGATTTGGCTCACAGAACTGAAGAGAACTCCCACAGGAGCTTTTTTCAAGTATCATAAACATCTACTTTGCTGTCAACTATGTTCCAGCCACACCAAGGTAAAGCCAAGCTTTAGGAACCTAATGTTGCTCCAAGGGCTTATCAGATCACATCTTTTTTATACCTACAAACACGCAAACTATCTGGCACAGAAAGTTTATTCCATGGAAGGAGTGAGGAAAATATTCTACTCTTCAAAGGATTTTCTTCAAAAAAAAATTATACGAAAGAGTTCAAACTCATTTTCGAAGGAGATCACTTCACTGAGTCATCATACAAGTGTTTATACTTCTATTAGAAGCATCCTTTTGTGACCTTAGAGATGAAGATGATTGGTGAATATCTGAGACTCATCTCACAAAAAGCTCATATACGTTCCCCCTAGAATAAAATTGAAATAATTTTCAGTTAAGGTGACCTAATGGTGCAGCAGAGAAATGACCAGAGGTTGCTGGTTCAAATCCCCGCTGGTATATTTTCCCAGACTATAGGAAACACCTACATCAGGCTGCAACAATATAGGAAGATGCTGAAAGGCATAATCTCATACTGCACGGGAGATGGCAAGGGTAAACCCCTCCTGTGTTCTACCAAATACAACCACAGAGCTCTGTGGTTGCCAGCAGTTGACACTGACTCGATGGCACACTTTACTTTAATGGTGCAGCGGGAAAGTAACTTGCCTAGGGAGCAAGAGGTTGCTGGTTCAAAATTCGAATCAAACTTGTATGTTTCCCAGACTATGGGAAACACCTATATCGGACAGCAGCGATATAGGAAGTGCTGAAAGGCATCATGTCACACTGTGCAGGAGATAGCAATGGTAAACCCCTCCTGTATTCTACCAAAGAAAACCACATGGCCTCGTGGTTGCCAGGAGTCAACACTGACTCAAGGGCACAACTTTAACTGTTGCTAAAGTAACAAGCCTAATTTGCTTTCAAAGCTTCTTGTAAGAATGTAGGGAGAGGTAGTTGGTTGTAGCTTTGTTTTAAATGTTTTGGATCCATAGATGCCCTTCCACTAGCAGAAATTTTTTCCATTGATTCAAGGACTGTATCTAACAAAAGGGAATGATGCAAAAGGAAAGTGAATCCCAAATCCAGATGAGTTCACACAAGCTCCTGTGCAAGACTTTGCTTAAGATCTTATCTTCTTTATTCATCAGGTTTTTCATACTGTAACACAAGCAGGTAACTGGAGCCCTGCACTGTGAGAAATGTTCCACTAGTGCTCGCGCAATAATTTACAGTAATTTTCTACATCCATTCAGTGGATGACATCTTAACCAAGCATATGCACTTCACAGGACTGCAGGGGCATGACAGGAACCCCTGAACAACACACACACCCCTGCACATGCTGTTGCACAAGAGCCATTAGACATCCAAGCACTGCTCACACTCCAGAAAGGCTCTGCAAGCTCAGAAACCCATTACTGAGTGATGCGTTCTGGGCTTGTACAGCCCTTCTGCAACGCAAGAAGCACTTTAAAATCTAACGGTTCTTGTGCAACAGTGTGCACTCTGGGGGAAAGGGGGTGTTGCACATGGGTTCCCACTGTGCCCTCACACTCCTTCCAAATGTACATGCTTCATTAGTCAGGATGTAAGCCACTGCTTGGATCAGTGTTTAATCTGAACAAATATTTGTTAACATGAACATATAAGATCAATATAGTGCACACACTACTTTTCTTATTGGGCTCTTGACTTTTTCCCAAACATCATGTGAAATACAATCAGCATTTGACTAAATAGTGCTGAAGGACTTCAGTGATAACACTTTGAAAACTGTAGATTTTTGCTGTTTTTGTATTGGGGCACTGCATTTGTAATTATATACTAAAAGTGGAATACTTCAAAAGAGAAGTTATATACCTTTAAGTGGAAGTACTTTTTAAAAAGCAGGATATAAATCCAATAGCCAATTATTTTTTAAAAAAATTCTTAATGTCTAATAAAAGAACAATGAAGAGACCTAACTAATCAGGAACCACTGCTGCTCAGCACAGTCATGAAGCACCACTCATAGTTTGTTAGTTAAAATATTGTTTCTATCACTCAAAATGGCGAGGGACATTTTGACATTTAAGAAGGGTGAAGGGAGGGGTGGAATGCAGATATTTTCCAATAATGATAATAATAATAATAACGGCAACAATAATAATGACAACAACGACTAATCGTGGCAAGCACATACTCTGAAGCAGCTCAGACATGTAATGGGATGAGAAAATGGGGTATATGAACCAGCCCCTTGATTTAGACTGAAGTGGGAAAGGTTGCTATAGTATTCATGTAAAGCCACATCCTCTCCCAGAAGACTTAACCAATATTGTTTTTAAAAGTCTACTTAGCTAGATTTGAACCAAGCCAATTCGCCCATTTAAGGGTGGATATCTTTCACAGAATGCGGACATCTTTCACAGAAGAGCTATGTTGTGATACAACAGCAATTCTCCGTGCAGTAAGAGATGTACTGAAAAAATGATGCCATATAAAACAGGACTAAAACTAATAGATTTCGTATACCCAGACATTTAGCCTGAAGAAACACTTTGAGCTACTAAGTCAACTAAATTCACACTGCTTGTTTTACAACGTCTACTAGTTTTCATATATGAGTCAGCAGTGGCACAACTACCTCCAGAACAAGACGTAGCACCCCAAGGGCTACAGCAAATTCTGTATTTGGAATATAGTACCCAAAGCAGACAACAAGCACTGCACTGCAATATAAATGGTTGCTGGAAGAAATTTCTAGAACACTACCCCAGGAGGCCTTTTATAAATTGTGAGATGAAGAGTCCCTTCAACTTTAAATTTCCCTTGGTGGTTAACTGTTGCTGTATTAGCAAAACCTGTGAACTGAAAATGCTGCTGAGTTGCTGTGCATATCATTACACCCTCTATTTCCATTCTACTAAAATACATTTTTCACAAACAAAATTCTTTTAAAATCCATTCAAACACATCTGAGAGGTGATTTGAACACCTTTCTACTAAATCATTTAGCAAACATTGAGCACATAGATTTCCCATTAAAAGACAAATGTTAACCTCTTTTAAAGATGCAAGAAAATTGTCCACTAACTCATACTGACTCAAGCTTTTGCTTAAGATGTCCATTATGTTTTTAAAAATTGCAGATCCCAGGTCTCAAATGAATATTTTTGACAACACATTGTAAAGGTAATTATAAAGATTAGCACAATCTGCATAACTTGGAAACAGCAGGCAAAAACTGTTTCCCATTTTGCATCTCTTGCTCCTCAAAAATCCACAAAATAAAAATTCAATACTGGTACAAAAGTTCATGTAATGAGTTTGTATTTTTCATTTAACTTCTAGAGTCTATTACCCAAAGACTCTTGTGAAATGCAGTAGGAGTCAGTCAAGCAGTAGGAACAGTAGAAAATCTTCTGGATCAGCTTTGATGGATAGTTATTAATACAAGAGAACCTTGTTACTCATGGGGGTTCTGTTCCTCGCCTACCACCGTAACGAAACCACAAGTAAAGAGGCATTATTCCTATGGAGAAAGGGGGTTTAGGTTCCAGAATGCACAAAAGAGTTGTAAAGAACCAAAAAAAACCAGCCAAAACACAGCAAAAAACTACTGTAGTGTGCTCCATGCGTTCTCTTTGTGCCCAGCAATGCCCCCCAGACTGTAAAATGCCCCCCAACTGAAATAAATCACTTGAAAATGCTTGTTTTGTTAAGAAAAGAGGCAAACAATTGCAGGAAAAAAGTACTCTACCTTGATCTGTGGGGTCTCGTACCCTTCTCGTGCCTGGCAATGGCCCCCAGTCTGCCAAATGCCCCCTCAAAAAGCAAAAATAGCAAGAAAAAAAAAGTTTTCCTCAAAGAACCGAGCCATAAAGAGGCTCCTGCTGACAAAATGGAGGGAACAAGTGACCTCGGCAATCACTTCCTGCCCTCTGGGAACTACGGATACATGGGTTTTAACCCTTTAGTATCCACTGATACTGAAATCGAGTGTCAATTCGACACCCACGAATACGTGAAGTCGCAGGTATAGAATCGGCGTATAACAAAGTTCTTTTGTAGCAGAATCAAGTACCTCTAAATGCTAACACAATCTGATGATACCATTTTATTTTCCCCAAAAGCTTAAGGCCAAATGAAATCAAATTTCTGAATTCTCAATTTACTTAAATCTACTTGTCATAAATCCCTGCTGAAATATCTAGTAGGTTTGCAGGTCACCATCTTGAATTGTGTTAAACATACTTCGTGGCCATATTGAGCATATGTAAATATGTCTTTGGTACCTCCCAGCTAATATTAGCTCATTTCTGTTTTATAATAGTATAATTTATATTTAGATATACAGATAGACAGTATAATACAACAGCATGGGGTGGTCCACATTTGCCCATATGAACCTGCCACGGCCTTCTGCTCATCATCTCAGGCCCTGCTCATTAACAGAATTCTGGTTGGCAGGGACTGGAGATAGGGCCTTTTTTGGTTGTGGCGCCTCAGTTTTGGAACACCCTCCCCAAAGAGCTTTACCATGCTCCCTCTACCTCCTTTAGTGTTTTTTAAAAAAACCCAATTAAAAACACATCTTTTAATTGAGACTTTTAAATGATTTATCTGCTGAGATGAAACATGTTTTATCTGATTTTTTTTTTAGTTCTGTTTTTAGCTTTTTATTCATAACTTTTAAATTTGTAATTTTAAATGTGTTTTTAGCCTGATCTTTTCACTTCTTTAATTTTATTAATATTTTACTTTACATTGTATCTATTTTATTAATGTTTTGAGCTAGCACAAGCGGTAGGTTACTGGAGAGGTGGGGTATAACTATCTTTTAAATATATATTTCTCTAAGGCATACCCATCGCTAATCCCATGTGTGGCAGCTCTCACAAGGGTTTGCGAGCAGCTGCCTGGATAGCAACGGGGATAGGGGATAAAAAAGTGGCAGCAGCCAGACGGACGGCCAAGGTAATAGCGGCAAATGGTGGCAGGCAGCCAAAGAAAACGGCGGTGGCAGGCAGGATGGAAGAAGATGGGCAGCAGACAGGCTGGCAAGCAGGTGGGGAGCCGGGGAAGAAGTTGGCTGGAAGGCGGGCATGGAGGAAGCCAGACAAGATGGACGGTGGGCAGGGAAGAAGACGGCGAGGGGGCAAAAAAGTGGCAGTGGTGAACTAGAGGCCCAGATGCTCTGCACCTGTCCCAGCTAGTTTTAAATAATCAATAAAATAATAATTTACAGTTTACATTGCCCATGTCAATTTTTCAAAACACCATTAGCCCAGTAATCCTTAAAACAGGCCTATATGCAAGACTAGCAATCTATTATCCCCATGCTACAGTTAAAGAACAGTGGCTCAGAAAATGGCATCATGCTTAAGGACATCTAACAAGTTCATTGCTGAAGTTGAACATTTGATCAGTTCTATGGAACCCTGTCACTGTACTCCTGGTGATTCCACTCATCAGTGGGGAGAAGAGGTGACTAAGCCACAGCTGCTTAAATCACAGAAGCATCTATGACTTGCACAGGCACTAAGAGGTTCCCTTCAAGTTGGGTGCCCACTAAAATTATGCCTATTAGGACACTTTATATGTTTTTTATAAAAGCTACTAATAAAACTCGAGGCCACATTTTGATCTAATGCGTAATAGATGTCAAGTGACCATGATTTTTTAATGCCGAATTGATTGCTTAGTAGGTGTGAAATCATTTTACATTGGCCGAATTACAAAATGTCCTTGTGAAAACACAAGGAGTTCTCAACATGAAAAATATTCCTCTTCAGAGAGTGATAACTTTAACCTCTACAGGTGTGCTTTATCTTTATTGACCCTTAATTCCTTCCAGTAGTTTTGATAAAAGTAACGTGCACTGGAATATGAATTCATAGCTTCTATGTAACATAATGAAAGCAGTCGTTTTATAATTTGGTTCAACTGACTCGGAAACCTAGCAGAGTAATCTCTTTAAGCAATGATTCATGAACTTCTTTTTAACAAAACACTCAGGAGGCCTCCATTAGAAAACAATGGATTCCTCAAACATTTAGTTGGGGTCTCTTCAGTTGGGGTCGGGCAACCACAGGAGAAGCGGCTTTCCCCTCCCTCCCTCCCCGGTGCAGAGCGGGTCTAGCGACTGGCCGCCTGACGGGGCCGAGTAGGAATTTTTTGCTCCCAACGCATTGGCCACTGTTGGGGGTTTTTTCGCCTACTCCGTTCTGTGTCCTGGGTGCGTATTTAGAGTTAGGTCAACCACAATGGCAGGAACAGTGCGGGCGGGGTGGCAATTTGAGGGTTAGAACATCGGTGAGCACCCTTGGATATGTAAAAGGGGTGTTTGGTTAATCGCTCCTTTGTAGCCTGTGCGGCACGGGGAGAATGATTGCCATGAACCCTGCTTCAGGACTTCTCTAACCTTTGGGCTGTGCGGTCCGGGGTGGACGAATGCCTAGAAGTATCCAGACCCTCTCTTACAGAAGGGGGGGTTGGCTTTGAAGGAATTGGGTGGGATGTACCTGCCCATTCCCGAGCCAGGGTGTCTCCCCCCCAGTAGGGTGCTGGGTAGGATTTCAGAGTTCTGACCTGCTTCTATTGGCCCGCACTGTTCTTTAAGGGTGATTAATCACCTGGTGTTCCAGTCTGCCATGCTGTGTGTAATAGTTAACAAAGTTGTGGCCCTTTTCCTCTATACTGAGTCTATGTTTTCTTGAGCTGGGGTCTGGGGATAATGTTTTATTTTTGTTTAAAATGTTTTAAATTGTTAGCTGTTTTATTGTTTTAATTTGTTTTAGCTTTTTACTGTTTTATAAGTTGTTTTAATTGTGAACCGCCCTGAGCCATTTCGGAAGGGCGGTATATAAATCAAATAAATAAATAAATAAATAAATTTACAAAGAACCAAAATTGTTTTGGGCATTTTTTCCTAGCTTAAACAAGTGCTTAAGAGCCCCTGGTGGTGCAGTGGTAAAACTGCCGCCCTGTAACCAGAAGGCTACAAGTTCGATCCTGACCAGGGGCTCAAGCTTGACTCAGCCTTCCATCCTTCCGAGGTCGGTAAAATGAGTACCCAGAATGTTGGGGGGCAATATGCTAAATCATTGTAAACCGCTTAGAGAGCTTCCAGCTATAGAGCAGTATATAAATGTAAGTGCTATTGCTATTGCTAAGCTATATTATGTAATATACTGTTTTAAGGATTATTCTCTTTGCCAAAGAAGTACTTGTATGAGAAAACTACTGAATAGTTTGTTGTACCGGATATTTGTTTGTCTAGTTCATTCTTCCACAAATGGCTTAATAGCTTAAATACTATCACAGTCAGTTGCATCTGACCTCACATCTCTTAGCTTGGTAACAAGCTTCCCTTAGGCCAGCTCACTGATATTATGAGCAATCATAAATATTAAATTGCATGATGTACCATTTAGGAACCCTTCAATGAGTTGTACTTAAGCAGAGCATGAGAATTCTGCTTACACATCAAAAACATTTAAATTGAAAAGGTGCAGCTGAAAGGAAACGAGAGCTCACAAGCAGTGCTGCATATTTTTCAAGGTATGCATTTTGACATATAATTAAGTTTTTTGTATAGCAAAAGGACTGGCCACTTCCACTGAGGTATTAACATAAAACCCACATGAAATAAGAACTGTAATGAATGCAAATGTGGATTTTTACTACAACAAAGTGTTTCCCAGCTTAATTACACACAGCAAACAAAACAAGAGTTTATAATCATTGAATACTGTTATGCATGCATTGGTTTCAGTTATAGCCAAGTGACTTCCACTACAAAAATTGTATACTGTGCAAAATGGCTCTACAACTAGGAGTCTAAAAATTAGACATATTTGAACAAGTGCCAGGAAATATTACATGAATATATTACCTTGAGTGACCCAATTCTGGAATTCACAGCTTGATTTTTTATTTTATTTTTTAAGATCAACTGTTTCTTGGTCATCTCAGTGATACTCAACTTGTGCCCTTGATTTTCTTTAACTAAACAAGAGTTATCACAACTTACAGTCTGAGTGGCGCAGCAGGGAAATGCTTGACTAACAAGCAGAAGGTTGCCGGTCAAATCCTCGCTGGTACTATATCGGGCAGCAGCAATATAGGAATATGCTGAAAGGCATAATCTCTTACTGCGCGGGAGAAGGCAATGGCAAACCCCTCCTGTATTCTACCAAAGAAAATCACAGGGCTCTGTGGGCACCAGGAGTCGAAATCGACTTGACGGCACACTTTACCTTCCCTTTACAGTCTGAACAGACCATGACAGAGAGCAGTGGAGTTCTTTGGGCCGGACTTCAAAAAGCCAAGCACCAGCTCCCGATCTGTTCCGAGAAGGAGCGGGAGGAGGCACCATGCAGCGGCAGCAAACAGCTGCCTCCTACCTGCCTTCCAGCGTGGCTGCTTCCGGCTGTGCTCTGCGCAGACTCACTCACTTGAAACTGAGAGCACATCGACTGAGTGATGTCACGCAGGCGCAGCAAGAACAGACACACATGAGGCAAGCAGCAGCGGAGGCGAGAGGGAGTGCTGGAGGTTTGAAGCTGAGCTGCTGGCTGGAGGCTGCCTGGAGCCTGCATAAAAGTATTGTTTGTGTTGCTGACTGGCGTACAAGAAGGCAGGGGGAAGAAGGTAAAGTAAATGAGACTTGTACAAGTCAGGGAGAGGGGAAGAACATCAAGTAAGAAAAGCTGCCCGAGGGCTGCATAATCGCTGTTGTTCTGCTGTGCTGACTGACCCTCAAGAAGGCAGGGAGAGGAAGGTAAAAGAAACTTATATCTTTAAAAGTAACCATCCGGTCGAGAGAACAAGTGGAATGCAAAGAAAACAAATGAAAAGAAATAGAGATGACACTTTGTGAAAACCCAGCTCCCTTGAGAAGTCCATAATGCTGGGAAAAGTTGAAGGCAAGAGAAGAGGACAACCAGCAGCAAGGTGGATGAACTCGATTACGACAGCAATGAATGCACCACTGAGAGACCTTAAAAGCCAAGTTGAAGACAGATCATCCTGGAGAGCATCTATGTGGTCACTAAGAGTTGGCACCAACCTGACGTCACTTAATCAATCAATCAGTGTTTGTATTATTCTTTCTTCCTTTTATTTTTACTACAGTCCTGTAGTGATGTACTGATGAACTGAAGATATGCTCATTTATTTATTATATGTAGTCATAGGTGATTGCATTACATATAAAAATAGTATAACGTATCAGTACAGAGGCACACAAATCAAAGAAACCCCCTGACATTCAGTCACAAGGGTATTAAAAAAAATTAGCCTGTATGTTTAAGGTTGCCAGAGCAAATAATGCCACACTGAGTAATACTAGCAAATCTGATGGTAGAAAAAGAATATTTTCCTTTTTGGAATTAAAATGATGGGATATACACATGTGGACAAATGTGTTGGTACCCCTCCACGAAAAAAGAACCACCCACAATTGTCTCTGAAATAGCTTGAAACTGACAGACATAATTGGCACCCATCATTGTTTATTCCTCATTTAACAAAAATCAGACTTTGCTGTAGAGTTTTGATGCAACAGAATATTTCAAATAATAACACAATGAAAATGGCATGGACAAAAATGATGGGACCCTTAACCTAATATTTTGTTGCACAACCTTTAGAGGCAATCACTGCAAACAAGCCATTCCTGTAGCTCTCAATAAGACTTCTGCACCTGTCAACCGGTAGTTTGGCCCACACTTCCTGAGCAAACTGCTCCAGCTGTGTCAGGTTGGAAGGGTGCCTTCTCCAGACTGCATGTTTCAGTTCTTTCCATAGATGTTCGATAGGATTCAAATCAGGGCTCATAGAAGGCCACTTCAGAATAGTCCAATGTTTTGTTCTTAGCCATTCTTGGGTGCTCTTAGCTGTGTGTTTTGGGTCATTATCCTGTTGGAGGATCCATGACCTGCGACTGAGACATAGTTTTCTGACACTGGGCAGTACGTTTCACTCCAGAATGACTTGATAGTCTTGAGATTTGATTGTTCCCTGCACAGACTCAAGGCACCCCTTGCCAGACGCAGCAAAGCAGCCCCAAAACATAACCGAGCCTCCTCCAGGTTTCACAGTAGGTATGGTGTTCTTTTCTTTGAAAGCTTCATTTTTTCATCTCTGGACATAGAGCTGATGTGACTTGCCAAAAAGCTCCAGTTTTGTCTCATTCGTTCAAAAGACATTCTCCCAGAAGCATTGGGAGAGGAGAGGAGAGCTGGTCTTGTGGTAGCAAGCATGGCTTGTCCCTTTAAGCTAAGCAGGGTCTGCCTTGGTTGCATATGAAAGGGAGACTAGAAGTGTTTGCACTGTAAGATATTCCCCTTAGGGGATGGAGCCACTCTGAGATGCCTCCCTGGCATCTCCAAGATAGGGCTGAGAGAGATTCCTGCCTGCAACCTTGGAGAAGCCACTGCCAGTCTGTGTAGACAATACTGAGCGAGATGGACCTATGGTCTGACTCAGTATATAGCAGCTTCCAATGTTCCATTGTGGCATGTCAACATACATTTTAGCAAATTCCAGTCTTGCTTTTTAATGACAAAAAAAAAACAGGTAAGGCTTTTTGTTTTACCTGTACATATATAGGGCCAATAAAGCAGGTAATGGGGCAAAGTGTCAATCTTGGAAATGCAGTTCAGTATAAGTAAGTAGGTTTTATTTCTATTAGTCCATTATTTCCATGATACCATAGCAAAACGAGTGTAAAGTAATGCATGTTGGGGCAAAATATTCCAACCAGAGCTTCAATGACTATCGAGGAATGTGATCTTAGGGTTGTGCTGGACAGCAAAATGAAAACAATGACCTGTGTGTGTCAAGGCAAACCATGCTAGGAAGCACTAGGAAAGGGTCTGAAAATAAAACTGCCAACACTGTCATACCTTTATACAAATCTGTGGTGTGACCACACTTGGATTATTTCGTATAGTTCTGGTCTCTGTATTTCTAAAATAATATTGTAGGGTTAGAAAAGGTACATTAAAATGAATTATCCATGGCCTCGAGCATAGTCCCTATAAGGAAGGTCTAACACATTTGGGGCTTTTCAGTTCATAAAAGCAGTGACTGTGGGGGCAACATGGCAATATTTATAAACTTAAACAGGGTGTAGACCAGGACTGCACAACTTCAGCTCTCTAGCTGTTGTTGGACCAAAACCCCCATTATTCCCAGCCTCAGGCCAGTAATCGGATGGTAGCTATAGTCCAATGCCTGGAGGGTTGCAGTTGTGCCATCGTAGTCTAGAGAAAGTGGGCAGAGCAGCACTATGCAACTTAGGCCCTCCGCTGTTTTTGGACTACAACTCCCTTCATCCCCAGCCATAGTGGCCAGGGTCTGTGGGAGCTGTAGTCCAGCATCTGCAGGTGGTCCATAGTTGTACAGCCCTGGGAGAGAGATAAGTTTCCCCCCCTCCCCAATATGAGGCAGGAGTTTCAGAGCATACAAAAGGAAGCACTTTTTCACACAACATGTAATTAGTTTATGGAATGTGTATATCCCATCATTTTAATTCCAAAAAGGAAAATATTCTTTTTCTACCATCAGATTTGCTAGTATTACTCAGTGTGGCATTATTTGCTCTGGCAACCTTAAACATACAGGCCATTTTTTTTAATACCCTTGTGACTGAATGTCAGGGGGTTTCTTTGATTTGTGTGCCTCTGTACTGATACACTATACTATTTTTATATGTAATGCAATCACCTATGACTACATATAATAAATAAATGAGCATATCTTCAATTCATCAGTAAGACCTAGAACTTCACTTTTTGTATCTCTCTGACACAGTTCATCAGACTTCCTTTCTGGAAAAAGTCAGTTCAGGCACATGTAACTGCCCTGCATTGTCTGCAATAAAAGCAGAAGACTTTCACTTCCAGCCTCTTTTTTACTTAGTCCCCTTGATGATTGAGAAGTTTCCTCTTGTGAAGTTACATGCTGGAAGTTGTTAGAAGTTTGGGCTGGTAAATTTTGGAGTTGGTGGAACTATCATTTGTATAGTATCTGCATGTTTTATTATTTGTATGCCTAGAATGCACCACTTCAGAAAATCTTTCCTTTCAGCCTATGCATGTGTTTGGTCAAGCCAGGCTCCACACAGTAAACTTTACTCCAGATATTATATTTAAGAAATTATTAGATGCATTAGCCTGACCTTGGGCTTTGCAAACTGAAAACTGATTCTGAACATATGCAAAGTGGATTTCCATCACTTCTGAATAACCAAGCCACATGCTTCCCACCCCAAGTATCAAATCTACCAAAACATATAGCATGATTTCCCAATACTGTTGTTCAAAGTAGAATAATCACTTGTTTTTACCATTCTTTAACTACTACCACTATCTGAATACTGCTTTTCAAGACAAAAGCAGTTGACATAGAAACAGAATAATAATTTTAAAAATTCCTTTCCCCAAAGGGCTCACAATCTAAAAGGAAACAAGGCAGAAGCCAGCAACGGCCACTGGAAAGGTGCTGTATTGCGGTTGAACAGGACCAGTTGCTCTCCCCCAGCCAAATATAAAGGGAATAATCACTTTGACAGGTGCCTACATCCCCCAGGCATTCCCACATTTTACTAACCTGCCTGTGTGTGCTTCCCACTTCTCCTATATCACTCCCTGCCCTCATTACCAATGCTATTGGAAGACACCCAGCACACTTGGCAGCTGTGCCCACTCTACACCAGCTGTATATGTGCAAAACCACCACACCTCCAGGAACACATGCATCATTGGGGGTACCAGTTCAAGACTTTAATCCAGAGCCTCCTGCAACCTGGTATCACTGCTGGCAATAGCCGTAGTTTTTAATCTCCCCCTGGAGTCTTAAAGAGCAACAGCATCACATGGGCAGGGACAGCATCACATTTGACAATAAAATATTTGGTTAATGCACTGATTGTTATGCAAGATTCTAATTGCACATTTTGGTTTTTGTTGTTGTTGTAGGGAAGGGGGTGCATCCCCAGTCACAGAGGAGCCTCTTCTACTGCTTATACAGTATAATGTCAAATCTAACCTCAAAATGTTTTTCACAAATTGGTCCCTTCCATCTTTTCTAAAATATCTGTTCTTCAAGAGAAAAACATTCTGTCAAGAAAATGAAGGGTCTGTAAGCGCTGAAATAGTACTTGGATGCTGATAGAAAAGGGAATTTTCTTTTTAAAAAGACAACTAGAAACTGATTTTTCAGGCTGGCAACTGGAAAAGAATTAAAGTACTAAGTAGAGGAAAAAATAATAGAATTTAGCAAGGAAGAGTGAGGAAAAAGGATTTGTTTCTTGTCTCTCAGCACTCAGGACACTATTTGACTAGTGTTTATCACCTGAAGATACTTGCCCTTGTGAAGAGAAAGGACTGCCTCAGCTCATAGCTTACTCTAATTATGGACCATTCTTACTCACTAGCTTGCATCACCTGAGAATCCTTGCCTAACAATCATTCTATTCACATGTTATGTTCAATGCACATAACAGTACACTTCTGATTTGTGCCTTGCATTTGAGGTGGTGTGTACTCAGGTTCATTTTTTTAAAGTAAACACATATACACTCATTCACACGAACACACATGTACAGATGCACAGTCCCCTGAATACTGTATATCTGAATAGGGCTAATGTGGGTTGTTTTTCCTAATAGCTTATTTTTTTTAAGGCAGCAGGTACTCCCTAGTGGTGACACACTCAACACAAAACTCTCTCAACCTCTTGAAAGAAGAGTACGAAGCAAATTTCCACAGAGTTGGGGGCGGGGGAGGTTGTGAACTGGAGATTTCACAGTACGTTTTTAATGCTGTTTTGCTGCTGGTATGAAAAATGTGCCATTTTAACCTGTGATGATGTTATTTTTATACTGGCCACTTCTTATTGTTTTTAATTACTATTTACTGCTTTATATTTAGCAGCCCTGAGGGCTATGTGGAGCCCTGTTTTGGTGGGATACAAAACACAAAAGGAATTATCAGTTAAGAAACAACTACAAATAGCAAAACCAAAAACCCACTGACGATTAAGTTGTGGCATAAGGCAAAACAAAAC
Source organism: Hemicordylus capensis (assembly GCF_027244095.1). Taxonomy (NCBI): domain Eukaryota; kingdom Metazoa; phylum Chordata; class Lepidosauria; order Squamata; family Cordylidae; genus Hemicordylus; species Hemicordylus capensis. Next base: position 175,887,439 of record NC_069661.1, on the reverse strand, counting down.
GTCATCAAAACGTGTTTCTGCCCCCAAAGCACTGTAACCTTATCTACTCTGTAGCATAGAACAGTCTTTAAAAATCAGTACTTTTTAAAAGCTGAAAGGACAACTCCTCATTTCTCCTAGTGAAATACAGATAATGAACAATACAGTGGTTGACATCCTGACTAACAATGTACTTGCAGAAGGACATTGCACTTGCTCAATGTCTTTGTGCAGGCGAGTCCTGCTATGTCAGAAGCTCGGGTTCCAGACTAGTGTTGTGCTGGTATAATACTGCATTATAAGTAATACTGTCCTTACTTGTACATAAGGACATAGTAAAAGGATGTTGCACAAATGCAGTACATGATAGCCTTTGCCCTAGTAGTAGATGTTCACAAGTTGCACACATCATTGCCCAAGTATTCCTTACTCAGAAGCATTCATTGCTCAAGACTCTTTCGCATCATTTCTCAAGATGATCAGTTCAATAACACTTGTAGTAGTACCTTGCATATATCCTGAAGGTCTTCCCCTAGAAGTTGCACAACATCACAGAGCTCCACAACTTCTTTGCACAAGCACAATTTGTTCTTTGACATGTTCTCTGTCTTTTACATCAAATAGGCTATGTGCCTGCGCAGAGACTTCATCGGAACCTAACAAGTTCAATTCTCCTGCTTTGGGCAGGAACCCCACCCCCAGCCGCTATATGCGGCTGCTCCACTCCTCATCCCCTCAGTCTTTCGCCATCCGCACTTCCCTCAGCATCGTGGAATCTGCATCTCAGCAACAAGTAGGATTACTTTATATCCCTTTGCTGGTTTTTTCTCCTTTCTTCTTTAGTTCTTCTTTATTCATTATTTTCACGTAGTTGCGTTTTTGTTCTTGGCATTTTGGTTTTTTATTGTGTGTTTTGTTCCTTTCTTGGAGCTCTGATCCCAGCTGGAACGGAGCATGGTGGCCAGCCGGCCTACGGCGTTTATGCCAGGCACAACGAACTTCAAAAAGTGTGTTTGTTGCAGATCTAGGATCCCTTCCCCCAATACCCATACTGAGTGTCTTCTTTGCCTGGGGGAATCCCACATTGTCGAGACCTGCCTTCACTGCCAGAGATTTAGAAAGCAGGCTCCCAAAAATAGGGCTTCTCGCCTGTACACAGCCCTGTGGGACTTGGCTGTCCGATCTTCGGAAGCCTTAACATTGAAGCGATCCGTAAAAATGGCTTCTTCGGTACAATCGGAGTATTTGGAATCTGCTCCTGTCAAAGTCGAAAACCCGGTCTCGGTACCAGTTGGGGCTTCCTTGGTCATCAATCCTTCGATGGTCTCAAGTGCCTCGGTGCATTCTGAGGGCTTGCCGCAGCGCTCTCTGCCCACAGTGCCAGACCCTATCCCAACCTCTTCGAAGCCGAAGAAAAAGAAGAATCATCCCAAGTAGTCTCATAGTTTACCAGCCGGTCAACACCTCCCTCCTATTCTGATGAAGAAGAGGTCTACGGTTCCCTCTTTGGATGCCCTGAAGGTCAAGAAGCCCAAGCTGTATTCTGGTCTGGACCATGCATCTCTGGATCGCCCAGAGGGGGCGTCGGCCCTGCCGATCCCAAAGGCATCCATTTCCGTTCAGCCCAGCTTGCAGCCTGATTGTGGCTGCACAAGTAGAGAGCTGTCAGTGGCGACAGATGAGCTCGGTGTATTCTCTGGACAAGCCCACTGAAGATGCATCGTGGCTGCCTCAGTGTTGTTGTTCTCCTTGATATTGACAGGAACGTTTTACTCCTCATTATCAGAGCTCCCGTTGGGACTTGGAAGATCACTCCTCAGATTATAGATGAGACTGGGACTGGATTAGTGTGATGCGGCTAAGGTGTTCCTTCGAGAAGCTATACACGTGGTGAAACAAGAGCTCTATTCAGCCATACACTCGATGGAGTGCACGGCCAAAATAATGGCCACATCTCTGGCTCTCGGGTAATATGCCTGTCTGTGCTCCTTTGGACTGCCCTACGAGGCCCGTGCTAGGGTTGAAGACATTCCCTTTGAGGGTTTTAGCTTCTTGGCAGAACAGACTAATGATATGCTTCAAAAGGACCAGATGCTGTGGAGCACAGCAATGTCCTATTCAACACCCAAGCCACAAATGTCTTCCAGGTGCCTGCGTGGTCTCCTTAACAACAGAAGACCCCCTCTCAGCAGCGATCTTCATCTGAACGTTAATTTCATGACAACAAGTTCCAGTCTAGATACAAATCAGGCCTTCAGCCTAGCAAGCCGGCCTTTCGAAAACAGCACCCGGACACTTTCCCAAAGAAACAATGACTCAGGGAGCTTTTGGGCTCATCTGGTCCAATTTTTTGCAAATTGGGACAAGGTGACCACGGACCAGTGGGTCTTCACGATCATACATTTGGGCTACACCCTCGGGTTCTGTGGGATGCCACCGGTGTCGTAACCACTCTGTATACTCCAGAGTTAGACCTAAAGGTTTCCGCTCTGGTGTCCAAAGATGCGATAGATAATGTCACCAAACTGGAGAGTCCCAGTTTCTATTCCCGGTACTTCATCGTACTCAAACCAGACTGGGGTTGGCATCCTATACTGGACCTCAGGGCCCTGAACCAGCACTTGGTATAAAGGCATTTCCGGATGCTGTCGATACCAAACATACTGATCATCCTATAAAAAAGACATGTGGATGGTCTCCCTAGACTTGAAGGATGTATATTATCATGTGTCAATACGCCCTCAGCATCAGCTTCCAGATGGGGGGAACCACCTATCAATTAAAAGCCCTGCCGTTTGGGCTCAAAATGGTGCCCAGGGTTTTTACAAGATGTCTGGCCACAGTGGTGGCTTTCCTGCAAGAACAAAGTCTACAAGTCCTGCCATACTTAAATGCAACAATAAATACTTGAGCGATTGGCTCATCCTGGCAAACACCAGGCAGGCAGTTCTGAACACCCTCGAGATGGGCATAGATACCCTAAAGGGTTTGGGTTTCCAGATCTATTTCAAAAAATCTCAGCTGCAATCGATCCACAGAATTCAATTCATAGGGTTGATCTTCGATACGGCTTTGGAGAAGGTCTTCCTTCCGGAAGCCCACATATGTACCCTATTGAGGCTGGCCGCCGCTTTTCTAGCAAGGGGCCCGCAGACTATGCACTCAGTGCAGCACCTTTTGGGACATATGGCTGCCACCAAGTACGTGCTCCCTTGGGGCACCTTCAGATGCAAATCATCCAGTGGTGGGTCTTGGAAGTTTTCGACCCCCTTCGGGATCCGGCCCGTTTGGAGCACACGCCCCCTCAGTGGGTGCAGAAGACTGAGGACTGGTAGGCTGAGATCCCCCATCTGAACGTCAGCGCCCATTTCAGGACTCCTCGGTCTCAATAGATAATTATGACCGATGCGTAGGAGCTCGGTTGGGGAGCGCATTTGGACAGGTTTCGCCTGAGTGGACATTGGTCCCTCAGGGAAAGGACTCGGCTCATCAACTATTTAGAGTTATTGGCAATATTCAATGCACTCAAGGGATTCTTGCCTGTAATTGCGGGTTACTCAGTGATGGTCCAAACGGACAATACGTTGGCGAAAGCCTACATCAATTGACAGGGTGGAACATCTTTGAGGATCCTTCTGTTCCTGTCGTTGGACCTTTGGCTCTGGTGCATGGCACATGCGATGTCGTCTCAGGCGGTTTACATCCAGGGTTCCCTGAATGTCCAGGTGGACACATTGAGTCGGATAACGTCGGTCTCCCATGAATGGGACTTGGACCTCAATGTTCTCAAGAATATATTTGCGAAGTGGGGTGTTCCAGGCCTGGACCTATTTGCTTCCTAGGACTGCACTGGGCCAAAGTAGGAACCTACTAGCTGAGCTGATGGGGGGGGGGGGGCTGCCAGATTTCTCACACACAGGGACTTAACTTTAGTAGAAGCATTCTTCCACTGCAAAAGCCTTTATATCACTGTTACTTTAGCCAGATAGGATTGAAACTGCCTCACATTTCACTCTATGCCCAAAATGTCTTAGCTGCTTGTGTTGTGTACTTAATAGAATATATATTGATTTCCCAATGTCCTGCTCTATATTTTTGACATGAATATCAGGGGAACTGATCTGTTGCTCTTATCTGTCTGCTCACCATATCTAATCATTTAAGTTTTCAATAAAGCTTTTAAATTATAGTCTGTATAGAACTCCTCTTATCTCCTTTTCTTCCTCCAAGCGCACGTGATCTCACAGGTAAAGAATCTGAGGCAGCCTGATTGGATGCAGTTTGTTAGTGACAGCAAGGCTGTTCACAGCACATAACACTTTTTTTCTTCCCTCCTCCTTGAGTGCTAGCTGGTTATGCACCCATTGGTGTAAAAGAGAGAGACCATGTCGAAGAACCACAGGTTGCTTACCTGTAATTTTGCTTCTTCTAGTGGTCATCTGTACTTCTACATGCCCTCCTGTTCTCCCCGTGGGGTCTCCTGAAGGCGGATTCCGTGACTGAGGGGATGAGGAGTGGCACAGCCGCATATAGCGGCTGGGGGCAGGGTTCCCGTCCAAAGCAGAAGAATTGAGCTTGTTAGGTTCCAACGAGGTCTCTGCGCAGGCACATAGCCCATTAGTGTAAAAGTACAGATGATCACTAGAAGAACCAAAGTTAAAGGTAAGCAACCTGTTGTTACACAAGCTCACTGTTAAGATGTCAGCCGATATATTTATGCTGAGTGAAATACATTGTAATTAATATTTAAAGGAGTAAAATGATATACTTTCACACAAAGATCATATTTAACAGATTTCTTAATCTTAATTGTGCAGTACAGTGGTGAATTATTCATAGGAACAGTTTGCATGATCTCTGGCCAACATACAGACTAATGTTTAGCATGCAATGGGGGGGGAAGGACCCAACTGGAAATTGGAAATGTTACCAATTTCCCCCTTCCATCTGCAGCCTTCTGTGCTTCCCAGAAATACGTCTCTGGGGGTCCTGCAACAGCCAAGGATATATTTTTTGTTGGAAGGAAAGGACTTTGCGCTGTCTCTTTGCCTCAGACAGTGGAGGACAGACTAGTAAGTCAGAGGGCTAGAAGGTCAAAGACATTTGGTCATCACTTCCTGCTGCTCTGATGCTATCCCTTTGAAATGTAGATTGCTAATCTTAGGGGATTCAACTTCCTTCCTCCTTCTCTCTCTTCCTACCTGGCTGTTGACCTTGCAACATGGCAAGTCTCTTGCCCTGCACCATATGTGCAGAGAAGATGGTGAATCCATCTGCATCCATTTAGATAGATAGATTAGAGATCCTAAATCCTCACTTTCCTATCTAGAATGGAGTTTCTTAATAAATACCTTTTATATTGATTTGAAACAAGCAATTGGCTCCAAGTTACTTTACTCTTAGCACACATGCATGCATAACTAAATCCGCTGTGTTTGTGCCTCTGTGCACTCTGCTATATTGAAAAAGGGATTCTCTCACCACAGAGAATTTCCAACAGGTTATGGGCTCCAGCAAGTTATGGGAGCAGTATTTTGAGCTGCGTGTGCTGCAACTAGATAGTTAGGTTTGTTCCAGGAGATCCATTGAGATCTAGCGTGGACACTTTGAATTGCTAATCTACAGCAACTGCCTTTTGGAGCCGGTGAGCATGGCTGCATACCTGGAGGGAAAACTCAGGCTTACCATCCTGGAAGCGGATAATTACTTGGAATGGAAGACTCGACTGAAGATTGCACTGAAAGCAGAGGGACTCCACCAAGTTACTGAGGAAGACCCCCCGCCAGATGGAACCTCGGACGCTGAGAAAAAGGAGAAGGAACTCTGGCTAATTAAGGACCGAAAATCACAAGCGATGATTACAGCTTCCGTGAGTAAAACTTTCCTTTATGCTATTTGTGATCTTGGAACCTCAAAGGAGATGCTAAACAAGCTAGATTCTATGCATATGAGGAAAGGATGGGCATACACGTTTAATTTACGCCGAAAATTGCAAGATCTCCAATATAAAGATGGGGACTGTTTCTCTACTTTTATTGGGACTTTGGAAGATTTCTTTTTTCAATTTAGACAAGCAGGAGAGGAATTTACAGAGAGTCAAAAGCTGGAGACTCTGTTCTTGAGCTTGCCTGCTTCCTATAGCACTATAATTGGGCAATTGGAAACCCACACCAATCTAAACTTTGAAAAGGCTGTAGAAACATTGTCTTCGGAGGCTAACCGAAGAAACCTTTTAAACTCACGCTATGAAAGTGAACTGGCTAGCAACTTTGCTCTTAAAGCAACAATTGATCATTCCAGACGTAACCCGAGATGGGGAGGGAATGCTGGAGGAAATGCTACAAGAGGGAACCGCATGGGCACCTCACATTTGCATACAAAGAGAGCCGATTACACCAGAGAAACTCAGCCCAGAGAGAGAGGTCACATGACCGCCAGTGCTGAAATGAGGTCAGCTGGAAACAAAGCCTTCAGGTGTTTCCTGTGTAACGAATTTGGCCACCGGGTGGCGCATTGTCCCAAGAATCAGACCAGGAGGTCTGGGAATATCAGTCAAACAAAGGAGAATGAAAATAGAGATTCCAAGTATACAGACAGACATTTCAACAAGAACTATAGTGTTAATTTAATGAAAAATAATGAAAAGCTGATTTTAGATTCTGGGTCATCTGTCCATATTTCTAAAAATCTAAGTTTCTATACTGAACTGTTTGATATTCCTGAAGAGACTGTTTATTTGGGCAATAATACTACAATTAAAGCAAAGAAAAAGGGCGAAGGAATTTTATATTGCAAATTGCTGGATGGATCTGTTAAACCATTTTTTCTGAGAGATGTTTTGTATATCCCTGAATTCTCAAGCTCCTTGATTTCAATATCCAAGCTAGAGCAACAAGGCTGTGAATTGTATATTAAAAATGGACAATGTGTTGTTACCCAGAATGGAAAAGTTTGCCTTGTGGGCTCGGAATTTCAAGGTCTTTATCATGTGGAAGAGCAATTTACAGACAGAGAAAGACCAGCCCAGTCCAGACCTGAGGCATACCAGCCTAATGTAGTGAACCTAGCCAAGTTGTGTCAGCATGGAAACTGCTTACAATTATGGCACAGAAGACTAGGACACAGAAGTTTTGAATCAATTCAAAACATGAAGGAACAGGGATTAGCTAATGGCATTGATTTTGTACCATGTGACACTGTAACTAACTGTGTTTCTTGTCTCGAGTTCAAAGCAGTAAACAAGCCATTCCCAAAGCAGAGTGAAAGGAAGACGAAAGGACCCTTGGATCTGATCCACAGTGACATATCTGGACCACTACCAGCAACCATAGGTAATCATAAATATTTTCTAACTATAACAGATGATTTCTCAAGATACACGTGTGTTTATTTACTGAAGGAAAAATCAGAGATGCTGGAGAAATTAAAACAATATGTGGCGATGGCAAGCAACAAATTTGGCTGGAAGCCAAAGATCCTGCGCACAGACAATGGAGGAGAATACATGTCCAATGCTACACAGCAGTTCTTGAGAGAACATGGAATTGTGCATCAAACTACGGTGCCTTACTGCCCACCCCAAAATGGAATCGCAGAAAGAATGAACAGAACTCTACTGGACATGGTAAGATGCATGCTTGCTGACGCACACCTCCCACAGAAATTCTGGGGAGAAGGCATCATGACTGCTACATACATACACAACAGAATGAACACAAAACCTATTGAAACAACACCTTATGAACTTTGGCATGGTCATAAGCCGTCCCTGACGCACCTGCGTGTCTTTGGAAGCACGGCTTACTCATACATCCCAAAGGAAAAAAGGACTAAGTTAGGGCCTAGGGCCACAAAAGGGATTTTTGTAGGCTACGCAGCACAATCCAAAGCCTACAGAATTCTGGATCCTGACACCAACAGGATAACCATAAGCAGAGCAGTGTGTTTTGAAGAGGATGAAAGAGCTACACCTTCAGAGGGGGCCTACACTGAAGCAAGCAACCAGACCAAGCACCCTGATGACTGGATTATGCTTCCTGATCTCAGAGGAACTGAGGAGGAGGAGGAGACAGCAGATCCAGATCCAACCACACTTGACACAGAGACCCCCAGCGATCCAGCAGACGCACCTGAGGTGATAGAAGAGACCACAGAGGGTGAGGTGAGGCGATCAACGCGCTCAAACAGAGGTGTTCCAGCTCCGAGGCTGTCCTACCTCGCAAGAACAGCGGAACAACCAGAACCTTCATCATGGGAGGAAATATCCCAGCTACCACAACCAGAAGCCCAGAAGTGGAAACAGGCTGCAATTGAAGAGCTTGAGGCTCTACAGAAAAACAAAACCTGGACTCTTACTAAGTTACCACAAGGAAGAAAAGTTATTGGCTGCAAATGGGTTTTCAAACTCAAACATGATGCTGATGGTGAGATTCAGCGCTACAAAGCCAGATTAGTAGCAAAAGGATATTCACAAAAATATGGAGAAGATTATGATGAAACCTTTGCACCAGTGGTTAAACATACCACAGTAAGGACTCTGTTAAGTATTGCTGCTAGCAAAGGAATGCATGTTGAGCACCTAGACGTGAAAACTGCATTCTTGCATGGTGAACTAGAAGAGGACATTTACATGCAACAACCACCAGGTTTCTTACAGGAAGGCAAAGAGGACTATGTATGCAAACTGCAAAAGAGCATTTATGGTTTAAAACAAGCTGCCAGAGCATGGAATATAAAACTGAATGATATGCTGCTTCAAGCAAACTTCAAAAGAAGTGAAGCTGATCCCTGCCTGTACACGAGATGCAGAGATGGGAAATGGACTTACATTTTGGCGTATGTTGATGATTTGATTTTTGCCTATGAAAATCCAGATGACAGCAAGGAAATAATGGATCATCTGAACAAAGAAGTGGAAGTCAAGCAACTTGGCAACATTGCACACTACTTGGGCATTCAAGTACAAAGAGAGAAAGATGGAAGTTTCCTGATCAACCAAGAACAGAAAATTAAAGACTTGATAAACTTGCTCAGACTGGAAAATGCAAATCCTACACCAACTCCAATGGAAGTGAACTACATAAAGCAAGAAGATCAAACTGAGCCACTATCTGACAACCATAGATATCGTGAAGCATTGGGTAAGCTTTTATACATTAGTACACTCACTAGGCCAGATATTAGTACAGCAGTTGGTTTACTTTGTAGAAAGACTGCATCACCAACAGTCAAGGACTGGAATGCAATGAAAAGACTTGTTAGGTACCTAAAGGGTACTGCACACTTTAAGCTCAAGCTGCCAGCTAATAGTGAACCAAAACTAGAAGCATACGTAGATGCAGACTGGGGTGGAGATATAACAGACAGGAAATCCACCAGTGGTCACATAATTTTCTATGGAGATGGAGCGATAAGCTGGTCAAGCAGAAAACAAGACATAGTAGCATCATCAACCACTGAAGCGGAATATGTATCAGCTGCACAGGGCTGTCACGAGATACAATGGCTGTGTCAACTACTGAAGGACCTAGGTACAGATGTACCACAGCCCATACCAGTGTATGAAGACAACCAAAGCTGCATTCAACTCTCCAAACAAGAAGATGTAAAGAGGAGTACCAGACATATTGATGTGAAGTACCATGTAGTGAGAAGTCTGCAGAAAGATGGACTAATCAAGTTGCTCTACTGCCCGACAAATGAAATGCTCGCAGACTTACTCACTAAGCCACTACCAAGACCCTGCTTTGAAAAGCTGAGAGAGAAAATGAATATTGTGAACTGAGTCACGAGACAACGAGAGGGGGTGTTGGAAGGAAAGGACTTTGCGCTGTCTCTTTGCCTCAGACAGTGGAGGACAGACTAGTAAGTCAGAGGGCTAGAAGGTCAAAGACATTTGGTCATCACTTCCTGCTGCTCTGATGCTATCCCTTTGAAATGTAGATTGCTAATCTTAGGGGATTCAACTTCCTTCCTCCTTCTCTCTCTTCCTACCTGGCTGTTGACCTTGCAACATGGCAAGTCTCTTGCCCTGCACCATATGTGCAGAGAAGATGGTGAATCCATCTGCATCCATTTAGATAGATAGATTAGAGATCCTAAATCCTCACTTTCCTATCTAGAATGGAATTCCTTAATAAATACCTTTTATATTGATTTGAAACAAGCAATTGGCTCCAAGTTACTTTACTCTTAGCACACATGCATGCATAACTAAATCCGCTGTGTTTGTGCCTCTGTGCACTCTGCTATATTGAAAAAGGGATTCTCTCACCACAGAGAATTTCCAACATTTTTGAGAGGCACTCACAGAGGACTGCAGAAGGAAGAGGAGGGATTGCCAAAATTATTCCTCTCCTGTTGCGCATGCACTACACACAATGTTCAGTTAACACAATGTTATTCAGTATGCTCATTAGTCTGGATTTCAGCAGCCACCATTCTTTATTACTTCATACAGCACTTCAGGGGGAGGGGGAACACTACTACATATCTGACCACGTAGAGAGACTGTGACATATATTACCATCTCACTTTAAGCTATCCTCCTTTTATGCCTTAGCTCTCCATGTAAGAGCGAATGTTGCTTTTAAACAAATGTTTGATTAAAATGTGGATGGCTCCTAGAGGAGTCATGCAGCTTAGTGTTCTTCAGAACTTGCAGTGTTCTACAATGTACATTTTCAAAGTCAAATTCTTCAAACAATATATTGTAGAACATACTATTTGTATCATGTGTGTGTTGCTTAGAAGAAACCCATAACATTAGGGGCATTTAGAAACAGTATCTCTGCTGTTACAAGAGCTACAACAGCTATAATGAGAGAAGTATGGCCTTTGTTGTAGAGGAATATATATATATATACACACACACACACACACACACACACACACTGTATTGCCAACAAGCAAAGGATAATGGCATCCTGTGTGCCCAGAAGGCCCGCTGCATTGTTTGTGTCTGCTTATGTTCCCCTTTATGCTCAACACAGACTATTTTTAACTTGGTGTCGGATGTGACCTTACAGCTGAGATACTGTGGAAACATATTTAAATGCATGATCATGTACTCAGTGCTCTTCAGTGCGGGAAGATATTGACAAGTAAAGGCTTCCTAAACAAACAAAAAACCCCACCCCAAAATGTGTATTTTATATTTCCCATGTTCAAAGGTTCAGCTGCTAAACATTAAACCATTAAAAATGAACAATTCCATTTCAAATTAGAGATGGGAGAACCCTTCAAAGTTTGCTCCAGATTAACAAAATTATCCCATTTCTTCACCCCAACACTGGAAATAAATTGGATCATATTCCAAGTCAACTCAAGGATCCCCCTCCCCCAACTCTCATCAGCACCCCCACTTACTTACTGGTCTTTGTGGCACTGATAGGAAATGCAGTGATGGCAATGTCATCAGTGTCAGCCTTTCTTGTCTTCCACTTGGCACCCTGACATACACCAAAATGTGTGCCAGGAAAGAACCAGTAGTGCCATGGCATGTGAGGGCCAAAAAGATATTTTTCTTTTCCCTCCACAATATTCCCCTGATTAGCTTGTCCACAATGCTTCAGGAAAAAACTAACTTAGTCTTGCTATTTCCCACTGTCAGAAAGAACTACAGGAATGGAAGTCTTTACACATACTGCAATTATAGGAGTAATTATGGTGGGATGGCAATCATGATGGTTTGGTTAACTGCAAAGGCGATCTATGTCTTATTACATGGTGATCTGGAAGCACCAAGGCTTCCGATTAAAAATAGTAATATCTCTTTGGGTGGTGGTGTTTTTTGTTGTTGTTTTCACAGCAAATTGGATATTTCATGCTACGAATTTTCAGGCTTGAGAGAACTTTGAGAATACTACACCAACAATTTAGAGTGAAAGAGAGAGACTGCAGAAAAGCAGTTTGCAGACTCTTGAGCAATAATTAGAGCAGGTGGCTTTGTGTACCAAATTTGTATTTTATCTTACTTAAAATATTGACTTTAAAAGTAGAAATATCTTCAGTGTTTTGAGTCTCCTGTGCTCTTCCACATCAAAGTTGAAAACACTGCTTATAAATCAGAAAGACTAGATTTCATTGTAATCTGTGTTGTGAATACACCTTGTAATCTATGTTATGAATAATGTGTTCTTTAAAACATCTAGAGAATCAACTATGCTTAAATTTCATAATCTAATCTATATAGTCTAACCCATTAAAATCTCCTTATTGCTTATGCTTGCTTAATAGGTTAGGAGAAACTGCTATATAAATATCAAGTGTTTTCCTCCCAGTGATTTTCACAATTCCACTCTAAAATGCAAAGTAGCATACTTTAGGACCAAGAATATCTATAAGACATTTATCAAAGAAATAAAGTGTAGTATCTTAAAACAATAGTTGCAATACAGCACAAAAAAGACATGTGGATATGCAACTGCACACTAAAATGTATTTCCCAAACATGGCTACAATCAGCAGTACACCTAAGTAGAGAACACTAACTTCGTCTTAATTTAGTATACAAATAGTAATGTTTATTTTTTTCCTAATTCAGCACTATATCATAGATAATGTAAATAAAGAATTACACACTACAATTATTATTATATAATATATTATATATACACATATGTCCCCTGCTCCCAACTGCTAACTGGGCAAAGAGGCACCTTTTACCGTGGTGATTCTCTTTATTTAGCAGGGGGAGAGTAACTGGCCCTATCCACCCCCAGCACAGTACTTCCAGTGACTGTTGCTGGTGTCTATCTTATGTTTCTTTTTAGAATATGAACCCTTTGGGGACAGGGAGACATCTTATTTGTTTGTTATTTCTCTTTGTAAACCTCCCTGAGCCATTTTTGGAAGGGCGGTATAGAAATCGAATTATTATCATTATCATCATCATCATCATACCAAAATAATCCCAGTGGTAATTGGCGCCCTGGGTGCAGTTCCAAAAGACCTTGAAGAGCACCTCAACACCATAGGAGCCACAGAAATCACCAACAGCCAATTACAAAAAGCTACTTTACTGGGAACAGCCTATATTCTGCGACGATATCTATAACAGCAGCAACAACACTGACAACAAAATTCAGCCATCCCAGGTCCTTGGGAAGGACTCGATGTCTGGATAAAACAAACCAGTCAATAACACCTGTCTGACTGTGTAAATAAATAATAATAAAGTCAAATTACAAGGGGGATGGGGGTTAGCAAACAATAATTGTCTGTCTCTACTTCAGGGCTGTCGTTGGACTACATAATCCCCAGCCACAGTGGCCAATACAAAGGGATGATGGCCAGAAGCCCTGCAGAAGAGGAAGAGGCCATCTGCTTCCCAGTCCCAGAAGGCTCAGGGCGAGAGCCTGCATTGCTGGCTGGCTGTTGCTGCTGCCTGCCTGGCAGCTTTCCACTTGGTGCCTGCTGCCTCTCAAGGGTGACCTGTGGGACTGTGGCTGCTACTGCTGCTTTGTGGGGAGTTTGTGCAGGACTTGGACCTGGGGTAAGTCAGCAGTTCTGTGTACCACCTGCCCAGACTAGCCAACTCTAGGCCTATATAAGACCCGCTGCTTTGGGGGAGCTACTTCAGGGGACAATGGTGAGGGCCAGTCCCCCCGGCCCAGGAACTTACGCATGTGTGAGTGTGGGTGTGTTGGTTGTGTGGTAGTGATGGGTGGGTGTTTTATATCTTAGCTTCTGTTGTTTTAGTCTTGGCTGAGACTGGTTTATAATGTGTCTAGGTTTATCTACTAGCCGTTATCCCTTCTGGCTGTCTTGCCAGTTCTTTGAAATTGGGGAGAAGTGCTAACACCACACAGAGCCTCACCTTGCTCCTTTGTCTTGCCAGGTTGGTCTGGAATAAATCAGAAATCATCCATAATCTGTTTATGGATGAAGGAGCCAACCTGGTATGTATCAAAGAGACTTGGTTGGGGGGAGGCTGGTGGCCCAGTTCAGTCCCAGCTTGTCCCTCCAAAGTACTCTGAGGTGCAGGTGAGGGGATGTGAGAGGGGAAGTGGAGTGGCTTTAGTCTTTAAGAAAAACATGTCCACTCAGTTTTTTTAATGTCCACTCAGTTAATTTTAGATCCCACTCAGGTTGAATCAGGAAGGCTCCACTTTGAATGCATGTTGCACACACAATGCCTTGATAATGCTGCCAAGAACAAAACTCTTTCTGCACATGGATCAAAAAAATAGAGAAAACACTGGTCCATAATGTTTCAGGCTTATTAAAATTCTGGTTTTCAGTTTGTAGATAATTGTGTTATTGTAGTGTTGTAAACTACCTGAGGTTCCATTTTTTAATGGTCTACAATAAAGTTACCAAATAAATCACTTTATTACTTCAGTTTTGAACTGAACTCTTAGAAGCGCAAGAAAAGATCTCATATGTTTATTTTGTTAACTAGTGAAATGTACCATAAAGTAGCTTACATGGAAATGCAACATTTTCAGACATATGTTTTCAAAATTCTATTTACTAGAATATTTCAGATAATTTTATTGTCATGGCTTTGTTAACCTCAAGGTTAGCCTAGGCTGGGGATTACAGCCACTACAAAAACCACTCCTTGTGGTTTTGCAACTTGGAAACCCAGTATTTCACCACATAGGGTGATGCACCCTATTTCTTCAGACAGCCCTTTACCAGACATCTTGCTGAAATAGTGGTGAAGTTCTTCTTGGAGGAGTACACAGACTGCCCATCTCCTCAAGCTGGAACCAATTCTGACATGTAAATATACAGTATTTGTTGACATCTTCCTCTGCAAAGTGCAGAAGACTGAATAAGCCAATAAAGGTCGGGGAAGACAGATTTAATTGAGTACTACTTGCATCTGGTCCTCCCAGGTTTCCTATTTCTTCATAATGTAATTGATGTTTGTTAGGATAATGTCACTTCAAACCCACTGCACTTCTCTTATGAGTGGGTTCATTATGTTCAATTTTTGAGCCTTGTCTAACATAACCAGCAGGCACACACACACCCATTGATAAGAATGAGCTTCCACAATCAGTAACAAAAACATTGCTATTAACAGTAACAACTAACAATTCTCTATATACAGCAATATCCATTATAGAAACATATAAAAACATAGTGCTCCCAACTACCAGTTCTAATATGGAGAACTTGCAGTAAGGGAACTTTTGTTGCTGTCTATGCACATGCACACATCCTTAAGGTCAGGAATTTTACTGCTCATATTAATGGAGTTGAGAATAAAGGGAAAGACAATGAGATCTAGATTTATAAAATGATATCCAAGACTTTTATAATTAAAGCTAGAAAAGCAACTTTGTCATCAGAGCATGTACTATCAGTTTGCTTAATATCATTATGTCTGTTATACACAGTTCGACATTCAATTTCTACAAGCCATTAAGAGCAGAACAGTTTGAATCACTTAAATGCAGGAGCAGTATTAAGCAGAGAAACAGCGCCACCTGATGGCTAATCACTCCATGATAAAATAAAAAGGCTTTTTTCACCAAACACAGCTGTTTCAGGAATGATCAATTCTGTCCAGCTTCCAAAATCATACCTCTGCTGAATGAACACTAGCATCACCCCAGAAAAGAATCAAGAGTTTAACCATGCTAAACACAGGACATCTAAAGTTTGTTCTAGACAATTTCAACATTCAAGATCCATTTTCCTATCTTTCAATATCACCAAAACATCTAATTATTTTTCATGTAATAATTATTGTTAATGCCTCACTGCAGTTTGCATGAGCATGTCTTGACCACAACTATATATGATCACATATGCGGACATTATGCTCTGAAATGCATGATCATGAAATATTTGATGAACTTCAGAAATCAACAGTAATAACTGTATCTTTGTCAGCCATGCAATAAGTTGGCTGTCACGTTTATGTCTGTAAGCAAAACTGTATAACGGCATCGTAGCCAAAACCTTCGGAATAAAGTTAACAAGGTCAACATATGGAGATTTATCTGAAGTTACTTACACGAGCGAAACTATGTCTCCACGCTGCACTTCGTAGTTTCTAATACTCCAATGGTTTAAAAGCACTACATCGGATACCTGTCTTCCTCCTGGATTCAAAGAAGGCTGAAGGGGGGGGTGGGAGAAAGGAAATTGAACAAAACTCTGTGAAAAACAAAGTCTAAATCAATGCACATACGATGATCCAAAAGTGCATGCATACAGCACATGGTATTGTGCATCTACAGCCATTCTACCCAACCCGTTCTACCCACAGTTTACATTTTGAACTTCCCTGTATTAAAGTGCAGCTGGGAGTGCAATGCAAAAGCTACCAAACTGGAATCTCACTCTTGCATGAGCCTACCATGATTTTAATTACATATCCGAATTGGCATTTCTGCACCAACTCTACCAAGTTGTTCTTTATTCACAGACTATCAAAGAGACAGTTTTGTTGTTTGTTGGAGGGAGCCATTGAAGAGGAAGCTCAAGAACAATATCTGTACCATACAAAACATGCCATAACACACATCCTTAAGGTCACAGGGAATTTTACTGTTCATATTAATGGAGTCAAGAATAAAGGAAAGGAAAAGCAATGAGATCGAGGTTTACAAAATGATATTAAAGACTGTTAAACACTAGTTACTGTAAAGTATGAGAAATGCCTTGTACAACAGGTTTAATTGCTATAAGAAGGTGTGCTTCTATGATTCCGTGTTTGTGGAGAGAATCCATGACCTATACATAACTCATACATGTGAAAAGAAATACATTAGTAGCAAAAAGTATTTATGAAGAAGGTCAGATTGATTGTGGGTAGCTTTCATACAGGATTGTAAGAGCTGTTTCATGTTCCAAATAAGTTCCAAGTTTCACATCACAGCAGCTTTAAAAACAGACCAGTGGGGCTAACAGGTTAGGATAAGCAAGAAGCAAAGGAATCAAGCTGGGATGAGATTGCAGAGAGCGTTCTGAAGATTCCAGAGGTTTAAGCTGAGGAGCAGAGAGAGCCAGAGGACAGTACAAGCCTGTGTCTGGCTGAATACACTTAGGGAAGATAAGACAGAACTAGATGGAGAAAGTGGGTAGGCAGAAAATAACTGGCCACACAGGGGGCTTGAGAAGGCTTGTAGCTGACAGCCTTCAGAAGAATCTTGGTAGAGCAGAGGAGCCCGATCCAGACGCTACAGAAAAGCAGCTAACCACCATGACTTTGTCATGGGAATTGAAAGATTGTTTAGATCTGCCTGTTACAGATGGGGTTACGCTTCCCCATAAGATCAGAAACGTAGCTTGGGAGTGCTCTTGGATCCAATAGTCCTTCAGTTTGTGGCAGTGGTCAGGAGCGCTTTTTATCAGCTTCAGCCAATATGTCAGCTACACCCATTTCTGGAAGCTAGTGACCTTAAAACAGTGGTGCATATGCTGGTAACCTCCAGGCTCGACTACTGTAAAGCACTCTACATGGGGCTACCTTTGTACATAGTCCGGAAACTACAATTGGTACAGAATGCGGCAGCTTGAATGGACCATATAGCACGGATTCTAAAATAACTGCACCAGCTGCAAATACGCTTCTGAGAAAAACACAAACTGCTGGTTATTACCTATAAAGCCCTCAATGGCTTGGGTCCAGAGTTCTCAGAGAGCACCTTCTTTGTTATGAAACCAGACATCTATTAATATGATTGGGGATTTCCGGTAATGATTGCCATCAGCTCGTTTGGTGGCAACCCGGGACCGGACCTTCTCTGTGGCTGCCCCCGGATTTTGGATTATGTTTCCTGTCAAAATAAGAACATCTCCTTCTCTGTTTGCTTTTAGGTAGACTCTCAAGATGCACATGTTTTCTCAGGCTTTTAACTGAAATTAATTTTAAACTGTTTTATTGATTTTATCATATGAAATTGTTTTAACTTTTTGTTCTGTGAAATTGTTTTTACTCTGCTTTCTGTTTGTTGTTTTAAATTGTATACACCGCCTAGAGATAAATGTATCAAGAAGTATATAAATATGATAAATAAACAAACAAACAAACAAACAGAAGCTGGAACAAACTAGCAGATCAGCCCAGCTTTCCAATACCCAGTAAATTGTTTACTGAACTAATAAAACATCAGAGTACATTATGACTTTTTCTTTGGCTGTCATGAGGCAATATACTGAGACTGTCTGAGTGATTAAGTAATCAACATAACATGCAATTTTGTCAATAGTGATGTTTATTCATATCCTTTTTCATTTCAAAAGCTATATGCCATAACATTTTTTTTTAAAAAAATCATTTATGCTCTTCATCTGCCATAGTAGCTTCCTCCTCTGATTTTACTGATCATTTAAATGCTGAAAGTTTCCACAGTTAAAACAAAACAAAAATACACACAAAAAAAGCCCCCCAGGATAATCAAAAGAATTCACCTCTTTGCATTTTCTGTCCCACATAGATGAAATAATAAGCTCCAGCCTGCTGGTTAGTATTTCCAATTGGGTTATTTTTATTATTGTGAGCAGGGCTGTCATACAGAAGAGAGGACAGGTCTTTAAGAGATACATGGAAGAGGAAATTTCTGCAGGTGCATCTTTTTAATGCAGGGGAATGAAAGGCTGCACCTACTGGAATTTCGTCTTCAGGAGATGTTACAGAAGGAATTTGTCTTGGGGCTGCAAACAGCACCCCTCTATGTAGTTTGGAGTTGCAGGTTTCAAACCTCCATCTTGGATGCCTGTGCTCAAGGGCTCAGGAACTCTGCACATGCTCATAGTTGGTACACTATACAGCTTGGTCCCTTGACACAAGCAAACATGGGTCAACACTGCCCAAGCAGTGGTCCCTCTAATTTTTTTCATCTCTGTGCGGAATGAGTTTTGTTCTAGGTGGCAATATCAAGGCAGTATGTATGCACCTGCATTCAGAATGGGGCCCTCCTGATTCAACCTGAGCGGGATCTAAAATGAACTTAGGGGACATGAAAAAACTTGTGAGTGCGTGTACTTGCACATGCCTTAGAGTGAACAGTGTGCCCAAGATCAGGATAACAAATGGCCCCCAGGATGAACCCTAAGGCCTCTCTTTTGAAGAAAAGGGAGGAAACGAGCAAGCAGACCAGGATCAAAGAGACCTTCACAAGTGAAATAGCTAATTCCCTTCGCAATGGGATTAGCCTCGCTAATCCCTTCCACAACTACTCAGATAAGCATGGCACACACCCCAGTCTCCTATCACAGAGTTAATGAGTTGGTGAGGATCCAGAGGTAGAACCATTAACAGAAAAGGAAACCCCCCTCTCTCCCTCCCGCCCCCCTCTCTCAGGAAGAGATGTCCTGGTATCTGATAAGGCTTTTGAGATCACCCATCCGGTACCCTACACACACTTCTCGACCAGCAATTCAATCTTTGTTTCTTAACCATCACACACACTTGATTGTTTCATGTAAATATGAACTTATTTGTTACACATGAGTGTCAGCCCCTGCAGTCAGGACACTTGACTTATGCATTGCCTCAGGATATGTTTCTCAGTACAAATATCCTTGGCCCAGCCACATGGCCTCAGGATCTGAACCCACATAAATCTTTGTCCTGCTGGTTCTCAAGGGTTCAAGTGGTAGCTTCTTTACTCCTCGTCTTTTCATCTTCCTGCTTTTCTGCTTTCCCCCCAAAAGGAAGTCTCCCTGCACACCTCAACCTGCAAGTGTATCCAACACACCAACAGATCAGGACCAGTAATACTAATTTTCTATCCTTTTAAAATTTCCTTGCTCCCCTCTTTCTCCTCTTCATCTACATCTTGTAGACTTGAAAGCCTTAAGCTGATTCAGTTGACAATTCAGAATTTGCATATGTGAGACTAATGCATATGTGAGACTAATTCTGTTAAGATTTTACTGCCTCCTCACCTTCCCTAATCAATTTTTTCTCTTCCAGTACCCCAGTTATCTCTAATTAAATCTGATTATACCATATTCCTGTCTCCTCCTCATTTCCAGACCAAAACTTTTTATAGTCATGCTGATCGCCGAATTTAGTCCAAGAACCCAATTTGAGTGTTTAGCCAGCACTTCATTAACAGAAACCTGCCCTCTTTTCCATATGGCAGCCCTTGTGACCAGGGTGGATTTGATTTAAATCAAACTGATTTAAATCACGATTTAAATCACGATTTAAATCACTAGCAGGGTGGATAAAAATAAAAAAATCAAATTTAAATCAAAAAAATCAGATTTTTTTTAATTTATATCGGATTTTTTTGATTTAAATCTGATTTTTTTTATTTTTATCCACCCTGCTAGTGATTTAAATCATGATTTAAATCAGTTTGATTTAAATCAAATCCACCCTGGTTGTGACCCACATCGAGCATTATCAGGACCACAAAGTGAGGTATAGATATACCAAAACAGAAATGAATAGTGGTAACCGGAATGTTTTAAAATTAATCCAGTCACACAGTTCTAACATTCTTGGCCATAATGTAATATGCTCCTATTTCACGTTTGCAGATCCCTCCCCTTACCCTGATATGGGTGATTACAGATATGGCAATAATAATTTGGGGATTGAAATCACTATAAAGATGAAAAATAGTAGCAGAGCAAAATGGAATAGCTGATACTCTAGGAGTACCAGATCTCCCCACCAAATATGGGAACAGAATCTCCATGCCAAAACAAACATCTAAATATTTTATTTTTAAATTTTTGCTTTCACATTCCCTAGCTTCATCAGTCACATTCACATGAACTATGTTAGAATCCAGAAATCCATGTATATAGTACAAAATTTTAAATCTAGATATAGCATACGTTCATTTGAAATAGGCATAACAGAAAATTATTTTATACACACACAAATATATAAACAATAACCCCACAGAACTAAGACAAAAATGAACATTAGCCTGTGCTTGTTTCTCTTTCTCCAATATAAAGAATATATTCATCACAGCACATAGAAAAGTGAAGTTACTGCCAGACTACAATTAAAATATGACAGCATACACCCGAGATTGAGAGTCAGAACCAGACCAGATATCATTTTCTAGAAGCTTATCAACTTCTTGAAATATACAAATATGAGCATCTGTCAATTAGAGGGAAGAATTGTTATTGTTCCTCCTGACAGTTCTCATTTCCAGGACATTACTCCAAAAGATGGTCTTCCACCAACTGTGAACTACTCAATTCTCTGTAGTCATCCAAGACCAGATGAGAATATTTGAAAACTGATAATAATATATTTCATGACTGAAATTCAAGCTTTTTAGGAATTCTGGCCAGCTATTCAATTCATGGCATTCTACCTCAGTCCATTTCAATGATTATATACTGTATTGACTTATGTTGTTATGCCATACCTGTCAACTGCCCTGTTTCTCCCAAGACAGCCATGATTTTTGGTTTGGTTTCTGGCCTCACGAGAAGGCCCGCAAAAATCCCCTTTTCCCTGGCGCCCGCCCCCGGCTCCATCTGCCAAAGTCTAACAAGAGCCCAAAGTCCCCTCTCACAAGACTTCAGATGAGATCCGGGATCCCGGCCTCAGACAGAGCTAGGAAGGTGGAGGCTCAGGCAATGGGCAGCCCAGATCTAGCCCTATAAATGCTCAGGCAATGGGCAGCCAGATCTAGCCCTATAAAACCCCTGCCTACGAGGCGCACTGCATTTCAGCACGCGAAGAGTCATAGGGAGAGAACTGTCACTTGTAAAACATTACTTGTTTTCTGGGCCCACTTTCTTCTGAGAGTGTGCCGGCCTTGCTTTTCAGGCCTTGCTGTTTCTCATATATTCCCTGAAGAATAGGGTCTGATTTCATTTGAGAGACCATTTGTTTTTCACAGCTATTCTCAAGTTTATATTATAATCCCTAAAGGGTCTGATTTCATGACACAGA
Source organism: Hemicordylus capensis (assembly GCF_027244095.1). NCBI lineage: Eukaryota > Metazoa > Chordata > Lepidosauria > Squamata > Cordylidae > Hemicordylus > Hemicordylus capensis. The sequence continues at coordinate 175,865,613 of NC_069661.1, read as the reverse complement.
GCAGTCTTAGCTTCAGAGCTATTTCTTCAGTGTATATTGTAGTCCCGACAGAATAGGGTCTACTTTCAGAGTATGGGCTTTGCACTTCAGGGCTGTTTGCTCAGCTCATTATATCAACATACTACCCACAGATTAGGGTCTGGTTCAAGAGTGCGGCATTTGCCTTTCTGGGCTGTTTATCCAGTCCATATTATTGATATAATACCCACAGAAGAGGGTCTAGATTAGGAGTACAGAGTTTGTTTTTCAGAGCTATTTTCCAAGTCCCTATCATCAGTATGCCCACAGAACAGGGCCTGGTTTAAGAACACAGACCCGGCGGGGGATTTGTGAGTATTAGTTTATTGTTTATTTTATTGTTAAATTTGTATACCATCTTTCATTAAAACAATTCCAAGGTAGTTCACACAAAAATACAAGACTATAAAAATCACACCATTAAAATATTGTTAAAATATAACATAGATCTGACTAAAAATATTTAAAATACAAGCATAAGATAATGATACAAAATACAAAGAAGCAGCAGTAGAGACAATAATATAAACATCAAGGTTTCACACATTTTCTAAAGACTGTGATGGAGACCAAGGAGAAAATAGCCACCGGGAGAGCATTCCAGAGTCTGGGGGCAGCAACAGAGAAGGCCCTGACCATCCCACATGCACAACAGCCGAGCCTCACTCACTGTCGGCACCCAAAGCAGAGCCCCCTCAGATCACCTTGTCAAGCGGGAAGCAACCCTTGGGAGCAGGTGGGCCCTCAGGTAACCTGGGCCCAAACCATTAAGGGCTTTAAAGGTCAAAACCAACACCTTGAATTGGACCCAGAAACAAACTGGTAGCCAGTGCAGCTCTTTCAAAATGGTTGTTATTTTATCCCAGCGGGAAGCTCCAGATAAAATCCTAGCTGCCGCATTTTGCACTAGCTGCAGTTTCCAGATATCCTTCAAGAACAGCCCCTCATAGAGCACGTTACAGTAATCCAGCCATGACATGGCTAAGGCATGGGTAACTGTAGCCAGATCTACCTTCTTGAGAAAGGGACACAGTTGGCGCACTAGCTGAAGTCATGCAAAGGCACCCCTGGCCACCGCCTCCATCCAAGCTTCCAAAAGCAGAGCTGGGTCAAGCAATACCCCCAAGCTGCGTACTTGCTCCTTCAAGGGGAGTGCAACCTCATCCAGAACCGGTAGAATCTCGGCTCTCCTACTGACCAACATTACCTCTGTCTTGTCCCGATTCAGTCTGAGTTTATTAGCCCACAGCCAACCCATCACGGCCTCCAGTCCCTGATTCAGGACATCCACCGCCTCCCTAGGATCAGGTGACAAGGAGAGAAAGAGCTGAGTGTCATCTGCATATTGTTGACAACTCAGTCCAAGTCCCTCGGATGACCTCTTCCAACAGTTTCATGTAGATATTAAACAGCATGGGAGACAAAACCGAACCCTGCAGGACCCCACAGGTCAATGGCCACAGAGCAGAGCAATAGTTCCCCAGCACCATCTTCTGGACCCTCCCCCTCAAGAAAGGACCCTATATCCGATTGCCATACTTGAGAGGCGGTCCAGAAGGATACTATGGTCAATGGTGTCGAATGCTTCTGAGAGGTCCAGTAGAACCAACAGGGACACACTCCCCCTGTCTAGTTCCCGACGTAGGTCATCCACTAGAGCAGGCCTGCATAACATACGGCCCGCGAGCCGCATGCGGCCTGCAAGGGCTTTTTTCCTGGCCCCCGGGGCTATTTCCCCTTCCTCCCGCTGCTGCTTAACCCCCCCCCTCAAATTCCAGCCGCCACGCAGCCGAGGAGATGGCTGCGGGTGTTCTTCTTTACCCTACCCCACAGCAGCAGCAGCAGCAGCAGCAGCACACAGCGGCAGAAATCAGAGCGACACTCAGGCCTGCCATTTGGCCCAACGTTGATTCCGAAATGCGAGGCGCACCTGCACAGTTAAGTCTCTTAACCGCGCAGGCGTGCCTCGCAGTTGGAAAGCGACGCCAGGCCAAATAGCAGACCCGAGTGTCGCTCTGAATTCTGTCGCCATGCACCACCACCATGGGGGAGGGGAGGGAGGGAAGGACACACGCACCCATCTCCTCAGTTGCACGGCAACTGGAATTTAGGGGGAGGAGCTGATGGCAGCGATGAGGTAGGAGGAGGTGGTTGACAGTGGCCCCACGAGGGAGTCCAGTGGTGGGGGTGGGCGAAAATGGCAGGGACGGAGGGAGCCCGGCGGGGAGAGAAAGTGTTGCCAAGGGATGGGGAGGGAAAGTGGCGGGAGGAGAACGGGGACCTCCGGAACGACGGGGAACGGACTCTCTCTCTCTCCCCAAGACTGCTCCCTTCATTCTCTCTCTCCAAGACTGCTCCCTTCATTCTCTCTCCCCCTCACCAAGACTACTCCATTCTCTCTCTCTCTCTCTCTCTCTCTCTCTCTCTCTCAAGCCAAGCCTCCTGTTTCATCCTTTCCATCTTTCTTTCCCCTTCTCCCTTCTTTTCCAAAATTATGAGAAGAGCTTCTCATATTCCTCCCCCTTAAAAGTGTTCCAAGTTATGTGTGATGATTTGGCAGAGGTGGAAAGGAAGAACAATGCATTTTATTATGGATTTTGTACAGATTGTATAATATTTATATTATTAGAATGAAATTTAATTCAACTTATTTCATATTAATTTAAATCTTGGCCTGCCAGAACATCAAAAGTTAAATATTGATTAAATTCATTTTTAATTAATTTCACTTTAATTTGATTTAATTTGGTTGGTTGATTGATTGATATTAAGTGTTATCAGCACCCTAAGAATTGACCTCAGCCCCCATGAACCAAGTCACAGTTGGTTTCGGCCCACCAGGTAATTTGAGTTGTGCAGGCCTGCACTAGAGTGACCCAGGCTGTTTCAGTCCCATATATGGGGTAGAAGCCAGATTGAAAAGGGTCTAGATCAGGGCTGCTCAACTTTGGCCCTCCTGCAGATGTTGGCCTACAACTCCCATCAACCCTGGCTATTGGCCACTGTGGCTGGGGATTATGGGAGTTGTAGTCCAAAAACAGCTGGGGGGGCCTAAGTTGAGCAGGCCTGGTCTAGATAATCTGTATTATCCAAGACCCTCTGCAGCTGGCACACCACCACATACTCTATCACCTTGCCCAAAAAGGGAAGGTTAGAGACAGGTCTATAATTGTCCAGATTGGAGGGATCAAGCAAGGGCTTTTTAAATAATGCTCTTACCATCATCTCTTTGAGGCATGATGGCATCCTGCCCTCCCTTAATGACACACCTCTAACCATCTGCCTGTACCCTCTCTGGCAGCTTTTATTAGCCATGAAGGGCAAGGGTCAATACCTAGGGTTGTGAAAAAACATTGTCCCTTTTCCTCATTCTGAAATGTTGGCAGGTATGGTTGTGCTAAGGAAAATGATCCATAACTGATGACAAAGTTATACAGTTTCACTGACTTAACTGTAATATTTTACACACCTGTCCACTACTTAGATTTCTTATTTATAAAGTTATTTTACAAATCATGGATAAGCAGCTGAAAGTTCTTGTCCTTCACTGCATAACAGTTATGTTCTAAATATCAATATAGTCCTTTATTTCAAGCCTGAAATATTTTATTCATTTATTTATTAAAAATCCCGCTTCAACTAACATTCTAAGCTACTCAGAGAATACATTAACTCCACAAACACAAAAATGCCCATCAATAAAAAATATCACAGTGCTTTCTATTGCTGCATAGAAATATCATTTAAATCTCAATTTACTTCAGTCAGGGCCAAACTAGATGCAGAATTAAACACATTGCTGTTTTTTATTTGAAACAGCAATCAGAGTTACAACCTGGACCAAGACAATGATATATACTGGGAAGAGAGTGGTGGCTTACCTGCTGGTGGAAGGAAGAGGAAGACTCAGTCTGGCCTTGGCAGACCCCAGAGTGAGAGGCTGGGGTCCCTGCCTGCCTGCCTCCTCCTCTGCTCCCCGCTTTGTTTGCCATCTGCTCCAGCCAAGACTTTTTGTGGTGGTGAGTCCTTGCAGGACTGGGGCCAGAGGTGACTGGGCAGTTTGAGTTCCTGCGTTCCACCTGTTGGAGCTGTGGCTGCCCAGGACAATATAGGCACGTTGCCAGTGGTGCCGGGGTCACCATCAAAGGGGAAACACCAAAGGGGGTCACCCCTTTGGGGGAGCCACTTCGGGGGAGAACGAGGGCCAGATCCTCTGTTTAATTATTAGACTGGGGAGGAGCTCCTCAACAGTAGAGTTTCTGTTTAGCTGTTTTTAGAACTGGCCTGAAATTGCTACAATGTGTTTGGGTTCATCTGGAGATGGGGAGATAGGGGGCGCCATTGAATGTGGGGCAGCTATCCCAGTGGTGGTGGTGGGGACAGAAGGAGTTGTCAGGTCAGCAGGCCAATCCAGGGGAAGGGTGGTGAGAAATTTAATTGCTGTCCCCCCTTCTGGCTGTTCATTTAAAGATCTATGCTCAGGTGATACGTGTGGCAAAGAAGGGGTTCTTTTCTGCCCATATTGCCTCTGCGAGTTCACGTCCGGCGGAGTTGTTCAGGGTTGTGAGGGGACTAGTATCTGCCCCCCCCCCCCCGCCCATCCCTTGAACCTGAATTTGGAGTCATCAGTTACCTGCTGCAATGTGTTTAAAGAATTTTTCGCAGATAAAATCTCTTGGATTCGGGCCAACTTAGATGGAGACTCCACAAATAATTTGATGTCTGAACTGGAGGTGTCCGACAACTCCTCTCATGTGACTCAACTGGATCAGTTTCAGTTTGTGACTCCTGAGGATGTGGACAAGCTGCTTGGAGCGGTGAGGCCTACCATTTGCTCTCCTGACCCTTGCTCAACATGGCTTGTTCTATCTAGCAGGGAGGCTGTTGTAGGTGGCCTGGTTATTGTGCGGGGTCAGAACTCCAGAGACGATTTTGATCTACCTCTTCTAGATGGGGTCACACTTCGCCAAAAGGAACAGGTTCGTAGTCTGGGAGTACTTCTGGATTCACACCTCTCCCTGGTTTCTCAGGTTGAGGCGGTGGCCAGGGGTGCTTTCTATCAGCAGCGGCTAATATGCCAGCTGCACCCGTTTCTAGAGATAAATGACCTCAAAACAGTGGTACATTTGTTGGTAACCTCCAGACTTGGCTTCTGTAATGCGCTCTATGTGGGGCTGCCTTTGTACGTAGTCCAGAAACTTCAGTTGGTTCAGAATGTGGCAGCCAGGTTGGTCTCTGGGTAATCTCAGAGAGACTATGTTGCACCTCTGCTGATGAAGTTACACTGGCTGTCTATAGGTTTCCAGGCAAAATACAAAGTGCTAGTTATAACTTATAAAGCCCTAAACAGCTTAGGCCCTGGGTATTTGAGAGTACTTCTTCTTCACTATGAGCCCCACCGTCCATTGTGGTAGTCTCTGGACGTCTGTCTCCAGTTGCCGCCAGTTCGTCTGGTAGCCAAACGGAGACAGGCCTTCTCAGTTGCTGCCCCGGGACTATTGAACGCGCTTCCTATTGAGATACGATCCTCCCCATCTGACAATTTTTAAGAAATATTTAAAAACCCATCTTTTTACGCAGGCTTTTTCAGCTTCTTAATAATGTATAGGTTTTAATTCTGTGATTGATTTTTAAATTGTTCGTTTTTCATTGTTTTATGTGTTTTTATATGTGTTTAAACTGTTTTATCATTGTGAACCGCCCAGAGACACGTGTGGGGGCGGTGTAAAAGTGTAATAAATAAAATAAATCGTTCTCATGTTGCTTTCCTAACAAAAATTGCCCCCTACAAAACAACTATTTGCCCAAAGTTATTTGCTGCAATGGACAAACAACCATCCAGGGATTATTTTCATCAGCAAAGTGACACATAAGCAAAATGTTACAGCCCCATTCACCTACATCATGGTCCCAACTCAGCCTCCCATGGCTGCTACTTCTGAAAATGGAAAGGAAAATCTGAGAGAGAGAAAATTATGTGAATTATGTCCACCTGAGAACTTCACAGTTATTTTGGCTCTCAGATGCAGGTGCTGTAAATTTTGACATTCAGATATGCATCTGGTGGGCCACTGTGTGAAACAAGGTGCTGGACTAGATGGGCCTTGGACCTGATCCAGCAGTGCTGTTCTTCTGGTCTTAGCAGCAACAGTTTCCTCTGACAGTCAGAAGTTGGTTTGTTTATTCCAGGACTGCTGAACTTCAGCCCTCATGCAGATGTTGACCTACAACTCCCATAATAAGTACTCCTTTAAATGTACAGTGAGGGATGGTTTTATGTTCACCCTCCCCACATGACTATACAGGGATGGATTGGTGCACTGAGCGGAGGGAAGATGCGTGCTCAACTTGCTGTTCCTCGCAGGACTGGCAGCTGGTATAATCCAAACCAGTTTCATTACATTCTGACAGAAGCTCCCAACTATGTTCAATGAGGGGTAGGTTGGAAATTGCTCCTCTCTGAAAACTGACCTGGCTTTTCTGCCACACAACAATTATTTATATAGAAACTTTGACCCAAATTAAAGCTCTGGCTATAGGCTTATCATACATCCTGAAGACTGCATCCCATTTCCCTAAATTGTTGCTCAGTGCTGCAAGGGAACCTGGAAATACTCTTAAGTGTTCCACAGAAATCCCTTCTTCATCTTTATCATTAGCAGAAAGACCAGGATTTGTCTTATAGAAGAGGATAAGACAAAGGTCACCTGAAAATGACTTATTAACTACATCCTAAACTCTTACCAAACTTCCTTGAAAAATAGCTCACCTGTTTCTGTCTCGTGCATCCTCAGTTATTTAAATAATGAAGTATACTAATTTCCTTGCATGAGTACATCAAGAGAACCAATCCAAGAGAACAAGAATAAAATGGGAAATGTTCATTTCATTAGGAAATGATGATCAAAGCATAGTGAAATAAGGGTTGTATTCATTAATTCTGTTCATTAAATTCTAAGGCCACGATAAAGTAAACCACACTCAGGTGTTATAGTTTAAACCAGCATGGCAAAACCACCACAAACACAATGAAATCTGTTTTAAGTAATTCGGAATAAATTATTCTTTTAACACAGCTACAGTCTCCAGTCATTGTGGAGCCATGTTACATACCCTCTAGTTCAGAACACAAAAACAAAAAAGAAAGAAAAGGAAATAAAAGAAGAAGAGTAAGCTACATTCCTTGCTTTTCCGAAAGAACTTTTAATTTCAATCACAGCATGAACCAGGATAATGAGTGCACAAAGCCAGCTAGGAGTCTAAGAGGTCTATTACAAATCCAATTCTTGTGGATTGTACAGCAAAAGCTTCAAGTCAAGACAATCATATATCCAATGCAAGTGTGTTATTGATGAGTGTAAGGCATCCTGCTGACTAAACTTCACTTTCCATCACATCCTATAGCTTTCAAACACATTCAACATAATTCACTCTCTGGAGTGCAAGATAAAGAAAGCGAGATGATTTGTCACATTTCCCTTCCTGAAGCGAAACAAGATGAGAGTGAAAACATGTATCTACAGATACACTTTCTGTCTGATGTTCTACATATCCTTGTTCGGAAATAACCCATTCATTGCCAATATTCAAAAAACTGTTGATGTAGTCAATACTGAGAGTGGCTATTCCTAATTTTACCCCTTACGTCAGGGGTTCTGAAACCTGGGTCTCCAGATGTTGTTGAACTATAGGTCCCATCATGCCCAGATGCAATGGCCTGATTATCCCTAACCTCAATAAGGCTGTGGAGGATGGGACTTGTAGTCCAATAACTTTTTGGGGACCCAAGTTTGAGAACTCCTGCATTAGGGAATATGACTTCAATTTTCAAGTAAGTGTCAGTGCTTATTGCTTTCAGTTTACAGCACTACAATCTTTTCAGGAAGACGCGTTCAAGGCTAGTATTCTCCTGCCATGCAAGCTTTTTGGTGGCAGGCGTTGTGAAAGGATTTAATCATTCCATCTGTCATCTGCAGTCAGGAAAGGCACAGTTCCAGCAATTGGCTGCTGGCGGCGGCCCATGTTCGGCTGCTGCCGTAGCCCCCTGACCCTGACCCCCATGTCTGCCGTCAAGACGCAGGGGGCCAGCTAGCCATGCCCCCACATCTGACGTCAGACACGGGGGCATGGTCTCCCTGCCAAACGGGGCTGCACAGCACAGGCCGGAGCAACTCTCCCTGCATTTAAAGGCCCCGTTTGGGAACAAAATAACACCCCCCGCATAGGATGTCAGAACCCATTTGCCTAATGGTAGCTCTGCCCCTGCTCCTGCCGATTGTGTAGTTCAGCTCTGCATTAGCCACTGGACTTCAAGCCCACTGCTACAAAGATACACAATTGGCTAGGGCAGTGTCATGACCCTGGACCCACTCCCCTCTTGGAAGACAAGGCATGCAGTTCAGGGAATGAGAAAGGGTGAGAAGACCCTGCAAGTCAGACCCTTGGTGATTCCCACTGCCTGGGACCTCCCCCCAGTAGGGAAATCAGAGTAAGAACCCCTTTTACAACCTGAGGCAACAGCCCTGCCTTCATCTTTTGACTCAGAAAAGACCCTCAAGGAACTGCCCTCTCAGTTAAAGGTCCTTCTATACCACCAGAGGTATGCTTAGCAAATTGTTCACGGTCCCTTTAAACAACAGAGGCTTCCCCAAGGAAAGGGAAAGGCTAATCGACTCCAACTTGGCAGCAGCTATAAAAACCAGCAAGCAGTTCTAAATATGCCTGTTGTATCCAGCTCTCTTGATCACCTTCTTGGAACTATCCAAGATCCTGTCTACCTTTTCCCTTGGAACTGCCCCAAGTCTGTATCCCTCATGGATCCATGCCTCAGCGGGAGTCCTAGGCTCAGCCTGGAGAAGGAAATCATTCAGAATTTGTGAGCATTAGTGCACACAGACATTTTCACAGCAACATTTCAAATGCTTTTATTTACCAGTAAAAAGGGAGCAGTGCCCCTCTCCACAGAACCTCCATTCTTCAGTCAACAAGGCAACTCCAGCAATATTCCCAGCACCTATCTCTAGAGGGGAAACTGTTCATGTGAGCATTGCAGTAACAGAGCTGCAAACCTAGACAAGAGCAGAGCTTCCCTTATATAAAAGGAAAAATTGCAATTTATAAAAGGAAAGCCATGACCTTATGTGTGGTTTTGGCACTCATGTTACTTCTCGTGAGAGTATGCAATTCACAAGCCAGCCCAGTGGCACTCCAATTCCTGAATTCTTCATCTAAGAAGAATTGGCCCTCCACTTATCAATAGAAAGGAAGCCAGTTTCCCACACCAGAAGCATCAACCTGTGCAAACTGGCATTAAGATAAGGCAAGATTTTCCCTAAAAATGCCCAGACTGCCCTGGTGTACAAAACCTTTTAAGACCAAGAGCATGGATCTTGCTCTGCACCCATCCCCACCTACAAAACACACAATAAGACTGACTAGAGAAGTCCCACTCTTTAAGAGATAAATCAGTTAGGATATTCTCAAACTGGCTCCAATGCAGAGCCACTTTGGACAATACTGCCCAAGTGGCCCTTCTAATCCACATGAGACACATGCAAATACATGCCCTGTCCCCTTCTCCATATACTCTCCCACAGCCCAACTGACCAAATTGCCCCCTGCACATTATTTAACATACTAATATTTAAACTGGTGCAGTTTGGGCAATCCACTCCACACAATTATGTGGCTGCAAGCAGTGTTTGCTCTGATGGGGATCCCCAGATGTTGCTGACTAAAACTCCCAGCATCCCCAGCTGCAATGGCCTTTGGGTGGGGATTCTGGGAGTTGTAGTCAACAACATCTGGGAATCCCTGTTAGAGGGAACACTGGCTGCAAGACAGCATGCAGGGAGCAGGGGTGATATGCATGCACACACACACCTCATTGCTGGATTGTAAGAGCCAGTCTGGTGATATCACCCAATCTGGCCAAATGTAACCACATTATATAGGGAGATCTGCGCAATTAATTATTAGTAAGTCTTTAGGAAGCAACTTCACACATAGGGAAATGAACAAAAACAAAACAAAAACATTTTCCCCTCAGCTTCACATATTGGGGACAGTTTGTCAGCCTTGAAAGTAATTAAAGGTTCTTCTCCAGTATGTTGAGTTATCAATATTTTCCTTTTTAACACACACTCTCTCTCTCATATATGAATTTTGTATTAATATATTTTATGCTGACTGATGGAAGGAAAAGTGGGATAATAGCAATGATAAAATTATTTAGTATTTGTGAAGTACATAAGCAACTAGGTAGCATACAAAACACATGAAAGATAGCCTTGTCAAATGGATTGAAATTTAATTTAGAAAGTACCAAAATACAACTAAAAACTGGAAAAGAATAAGGCCAAACACAAGACATAGGCTGGCTGAAATAATCAAGTCTTTAAATGCTTTAATACATACATAAATCCCAAACTCTACAACTACAAAACCAATTTATGATGGGAGTTCTATAAAGGATATATGTTCATCATATCTACTGAAGGAAAATCTGATTAGATCTGCATATCACTTAACCAGTACATGTTAGTAAAGTATGATGGGCTGAAAGGAATCAACGGACAAGTAGTCCTAGATAGAAACATTGGTCCTACCGTGAAGGGTTCTTTCTCCTCTGAAGTAGGAGGTCACGGCTCACAATGGGTAGTCTTCCACTCCTTGCTCCATATAGACAGGAAGTCTCAGGTGTTTCAGATAGGTGATGATCCGCCCCCTTCTCCCAGCATGCCCAGGTGCACTTCCCCAGTTCCGACTGTCGTGCCTCATGACGCCTGGCTTTTTCGCCTAGCTCCAACAGTGTTACGGACAAGAGATCGGCATGCAAGGGGTGAAGGATAGCGGGGCGGAAACCTGAGACCTTAGAATCGTTAGTACTGAAATTGAAACATTAGTAGTACTGAAACTGAAACATTAGTAGTACTGATATCGAATTACTTTAGAATTGCTGAGGTCTGTGCCCGATCCACGGGTGGGCCGCGTGACCTCCTACTTCAGAGGAGAAAGAACCCTTCACGGTAGGACCAATGTTTCTTTCTCCCTCGAAGTAGGAGGTCATGGCTCACAATGGGACCTACCAGAGCAGTACAGGTACCCGTGGGGGCGGGAAGTGGATCGATTTCAGTTGTGTACTACCTGCTGTAGTATAGTCCTCCCAAATGCTGCCTGTTCTGCAACCAGGGAGTCGATTTTGTAGTATTTTAGGAAGGGAGAGGGAGAAGTCCACGTGGCTGCCCGGCAAATCTCCCCCAGTGGTGCCTGAGCTGAGAATGCTGCCGAGGTGGCTGCGCTGCGGGTGGAATGGGCAGTGATCCCCCGTGGTACTTGCATCGACAGGGCCTGGTAGGCCGTGGCTATGCAAGCCCTCAGCCAGCGGGCCAAGGTGGTTTTGGAGGCCTTGGAACCCAAGGACGTGGCATGGAAGGATACGAAGAGGGTCTCGGATCTCCTCAAGTCCTTGGTCCTTCGAATGTAAATGCGCAGGGCCCTGCGCACATCTAGGGTGTGCCATTTACGCTCTAGCGGGTGCTTAGGCTTGGGACAGAACGACGGTAACACCAGCGCCTGGGACCGGTGAAAAACAGAGTTGATTTTAGGGATGAAGGTAGGGTCTGTTTTAAGGACCACCGCGTCCGGCTGGAAGATGCAGAGCTCCTTCCGGACCGAAAGCGCTCCCAACTCCGACACCCTGTGTGCTGAGGTGATAGCAGCTAGGAAGAGAACCTTGTACGATAGGAATTTCAGAGGAATGCTTGACAGCGGTTCGAAGGGTGGGTTTGTCAGAGCATTCAAGACCTTGTTGAGGTTCCATGAGGGGAAAAGATGGACTGGAGGAGGGGCGATATTGTTCGCCCCTCGCAAGAAACGTGATAGGTGGGGGTGTAGAGCTAGCCCCCCCGCACCCTTCAGCTTAAGCACCGAGGCTAGGGCCGAAGCCTGTCGTCTTAGGGTATTGGGTCTTAGACCTTGATCCAGGCCCGCCTGGAGGAAGGCCAGAACCTGGGGGACCCTGGCTGAGCTAGGGTCGACCTTCTTGCGCCTTGACCATCTGAGGAAGGCGGCCCAGGTTGTCTGATAGATTCTATTTGTGCTCTGGCGCCTTGCGGCCAGAATCGTATCCTGCACCGACTTAGAGTATCCCTTTTTTGCTAACAACGTGCGCTCAAACTCCAGGCGTGAAGTTGAAGCCAGGCAGGGTCTGGGTGCCGTAACGGCCCTTGGGACAGCAGGTCTGGCCACAGTAGAAGGGGCATTGGTTCCGCGGTGGAGAGCAGCACCAGATCGGTGAACCATGGGCGCCTTGGCCAGAATGGGGCCACCAGAATGATCTGTGCTGCCCTCTGTCGGACTTTCGCCACCACCCGAGGGATCAGGCCTATTGGGGGAAAGGCATACAGGAGGCACCGTGGCCACAGAGCATTTAGGGCGTCTGTGCCTTCCGCGAGGTGATGATGGAACCTCGTGAAGAAGCAGGGTAGCTTGGCGTTCTCTGGGGACGCGAACAGGTCCACCTGAGGGTTCCCCAGCCTCCTCTGAATCTGCCTGAACACTTCGGGGTGGAGGGCCCACTCCGCCTGGTCCACTGTCTGGCGACTGAGCCAGTCTGCCTGAATATTGGAGATTCCACTCAGGTGCTCCGCCCTGATCGACTGCAGATGGGACTCCGCCCACTGGAGTAGGGCATCGGATTCCTCCATTAGGGATCTGGACCTGGTTCCGCCCTGACGGTTCACATGAGCCTTGGCCGTCATGTTGTCGGTCCTGACCAACACATGTTGACTCTGTAAGAGACCCGAGAAGTGGAGGAGGGCCAATCTGATGTCCCTGAGTTCCAACCAGTTGATGCTGTGTTGGGTCTCCTCTGCAGTCCAGCGGCCCTGGGCCGTCTGTCCTTCGCAAAGGGCTCCCCATCCCGACAGACTGGCATCTGTAGTGACGGAGATCCTGTCGGACTCCCTTAGGGGGTTCCCCTTCTCCAGGTTTGGGGATAGCCACCAGCGAACTGACCGCTGTACCTGACGTGGGAGCGGTATCAGTCGCCCTGTGCGGGCTGAGATATCGTCCTGGAAGGGCAGTAGCATCCATTGTAATGGACGTGCGTGCCACCTTGCCCATGGCAGGCATTCTATGCATGCAATCATGGACCCCAGGACCTGTGCTAGCGACATGATCCTCGCCTGCGTTTGGTTTAGCAGAGGCTGGATCTGGTCGCGCAGTTTCTCCCTCCTCTCTATAGGGAGGGATATGGTGGCCGCCTTTGTGTCGAACCAGGCTCCCAGATGCTGGATAGTGTGAGATGGTTGGAGCTGGCTCTTGGCCTCGTTTATCAAAAAACCGTGGGACTGTAGCAGCTGACAGACCCTCAGGACATCTGTGTTCGCCTGCTGAAGGGACTGTGCTCGAATCAAAATGTCGTCCAAGTAAGCATGGACCCTGAGACCCCTCAACCTCATGTGGCCCACCAGTGCAGCTAGCACCTTGGTGAATACCCGTGGGGCTGAGGAAAGCCCGAAGGATAGTGCCCTGTATTGGAAGTTTTTCTGGTCGTAGTAGAACCTTAGAAACCTCCTGTGTGAATGGACAATGGAAATGTGAAGGTATGCTTCCTTCAGGTCTATAGACGCCAGGAAATCGCCGGGTGTTACTGCTTCTCTGATAGAATGGAGGGACTCCATCCGGAAACGTCGCTTCCGGATGTAATGGTTTAACTGTCTGAGGTTTAGGACCACCCGCCAGGTTCCGTCCTTCTTGGGTACCAAGAACAAAATTGAGTAAACACCACGCCCTATCTCGGGCACGGGCACAGGCTCTATGGCCCGTATCTGAAGCAGGTGGGCTAAGGCCCGCTACATCCGCTGGTGTTTGATCTTGTTCTTGGACCTGGGGAAGGCTAGAAACTGCTCCCGTGGAAAGGAGTTGAACTCCAGGCAGTAGCCCGACTGTAGTGTGTTTAAGACCCACCTGTCGTTTGTGGAGGCTGCCCACTTGGTGGTGAAGTGTTGCAGCCTGGCCCCTACTGGCAAGTAGTCAGTTCTGCTTACGATTCTGCCGTCCACCCGTCTGGTGGGCAGCAAAGCGTTGTTGCCGCTGACCTGGTCTGCCTTTCTGGTTCCAGTGGCTGCTGTGTCCCCACTGGGGTCGTCCCTGGAATCGATTCTGTCGCTGGCCCCGGAAGCCGGCACCTTGCTTGTAGGGGCGAAAGGAATGTCGGTTAGTGCGAAAGGGTCTGCGTGAGTCTCTGTGGCCCGTGGGCATGGCCTTCTTTTTGTCCTGTGTCTCTACCAGGACTTTATCAAGTGCCTCACCAAAGAGGTTGCCGCCCTTGAACGGGGCGGAGGCCAGATTGGATTTTGATTTTGCATCCACCTGCCAGCTTTTGAGCCATAGCGATCTACGCAGCACCACGTTTGCCGCCATTGCCCTAGAAGAGGCTTGGATGGAATCCAGGCTTGCGTCCGCCATGAAGGCAGCAGCCTCTGCCAGTTTGTTGAGGCCTTGTCTGAGTGCGGTCTGGCCCGGCTCCAGCTTGGTGAGGAGGTCCTTAACCCACAACACGGAAGCGCGTGCCATGACAGAGGTGGCGGTTGAAGCTCTGATGGAGCCAGCTGCTGCCTCGTGGGCCTTGCGTAGGAGGGCCTCCGTTTTCCTATCCTCCAGACCCTTAAGTTGTTCATCCCACTCTTTATTTACAATAGCCCCTGATACCAGGGATACTATGGGCGGGTCTATTTTGGGCACCGCAAGCTCTGCCATAGCCTCATCTGGTAGGATATAAAGCTTCTTGGGGAAGGAGCTTGTGTGTCTGATGGCCGCAGGATTAGCCCATTCGGCGTACATGGTATTCCGGAAAAGTGGTGGGAAGGGGACCACGGGGCATAGGTGTCCAGCTACAGGGAAAACATCTAGCGCCAGCTGGCTTGATGTCTCCTGTGCCTCTGGCTGCGGAGCTGCAGCATTGATTACCCTCTTGGCTTTGGATAGCATCACCTCATACATATCCTGAGGAAACAATCTCAGGATGGGGCTCGGTGTCTGAGGGGTCTCTTCCTCAGAGAGTTCCCCTTCTTCCTTATCAGACTCTTCAGGTTCAGTGTGGTCCCCGGGATTTGGCTCTGGAGGGCGTCTATCTCCAGATCCATCATTCAACCTGGGCGCTATTGCAGAGTTGTCAATAGACCTGGGCGCTGTTGGAGTGGGGGTGATTACTTCTCCACTCCCCCCCGCTCGATGTGCCCCAAGGTGACGTCTGTCAGTATAAGTACCCTCAGAGGTGCGCCTGCGTCTTAGAGTGCGACTGCGGCTGCGTGACCTTTCCGGGCTGCCCTCAGAGGAAGAGGAAGGAGACCTGACCCGTGTTCTCCCCGAGGTGGCCTGCGGGGATGCACCCTGGGGTAAGATAGATACTTTCCTCATTTCCCTGGCTACAGCCTCCTTAACTGAGCGTGAAAGTGCTCTAGCATTCGCTCTCATTTCCTTGGCCATCATTTCCCGCACCCATTGTGCTCTTTCCTGCATCTCCTCAGAGTCCCCGAACGCGACACTTACCTGGTGCCGACTAGGTAGCGAGGGGTGCTCAAACCTGCATCCATAGGGGCTCGCCAGGTGGTGCGGGTTGTTCTGGCCGCAGGTTGCCCCTAGGGGTGTATCCTCCTGGAATGCGTTTTGTGCCCCAACACCAGCGGATTGGGTGAGCGGTCTACAGACTTCGCCGAGTCGCCTATCGCCGCATGCTGCAAGGGTGAGGGGTCTATGGACTTCGCCCTGCTGTTCAGCGCCTCTGTCGGGGTTGGCCAGTCTCCGCACCCTTGAGCAAGGGTTTAGACCCGCTTCAGTCTGGGGCTCCCAGTAGGGTCCGTCTGATGGCTCCCGGGTGAAGCCATATGGTCCCTGTATGAAAACAGGGCCTGTCCCCGATTACCTTCTAGCTGGGATACAGCCATGGTCATGTGGGGCCAGTAAAACCTCTGGTGCGTTTAGGCCAGCAGATGGCGCTGTTGTCACTTCCTCATTGCGAGCGGCTGCAATGGAGACAGCCTCCATAGGTGGCAGAGCCCAGGGAAGGGGGGACAGAATGGCGGCGCTTGTGGCCCTCTCCTCGTGAGGAGACCGCTCCCCAGGGGCGACCCGTGTGGGAGAAACGGCCCCCACCAGCGTGCACACTTCAGAAGCGGCCACAGCCGCCAAGGCAGGGGCGGCCATGAAGGCGGGGCAGCTGTGGTGGCGGCCGTGATAGTCTGCTGCGCGGGAGCTCGCGGCATGGCTGTCTCCTCCGAATCGGCGGAGGGGGCCCTGGCCACCATTCTATGATCGGCCGTAATGGCTGAGGCGGCCGTAACGGAGGTCGCTAAGGCGACCGGAAAGGGGGTGACCACCATGGCGGCGGATTCCCCAGCGGCAGTGGCGGCCGTAATGGCGGAGGCCGCAACGGTGGCGGGAGCCCCAGCGGCGGGGGCCTGCTCGGCAGTAGCGGTGGCCGCCTGGAAGATAGCAGCGTGTGCGTCGGGGGGTGAGTTGGGGGCGGCTGTGATGGCGGCCGCCTCCTCCGTGCTGGCCAACGCGCTTGGCTGCCACCTCGTGGTCCCTACAGCTAGCTCCGGCAAGGGAGGGCAGATGGCGAAGTGGGACGTGGAGGGGCCTGCCTCCTCTCCCCAGACTGCTGTGGGTGGACCTGGGGGGGCGAGGGGGAGAGGGCACCCGCTCCCCCCAGCCTGCCCGCCAGCCACGTGTGCTTCCCGGTCTCCCCGCCACCGCAATGAATCACTGCAGGCGGCCTGAATTAGAATTCTCTCGCTCTGTCGCTGAACCAGCAGAGTATGCTGAGCTCTGCCCCCAGCCTCCTCCTCTTTTTCCTTCCCTTTGGGAATGGTCTTTTTTCTCTTTCCCTGACCATGTGGTTCAGGGGAAGAGGAATGGCGGACTGTCTTATGGGACTTTTTCTTAGGCACCCTAGGGTCCTCCCCGGTACTCTCTGAGAGGGAACCCTGTAGGGTATCCCCAGTTTGTGAAAGGTCCATATTAGTAAAGAGAGAAAGCTCACCAAAGAAGAGTTGCAAAGTGATTCAGGCAGGAGCCTGCCCAGATGCATCTATACAGGAGCTAAGACAGGAAGGAACTGGGGAAGTGCACCTGGGCATGCTGAGAGAAGGGGGTGGATCATCACCTATCTGAAACACCTGAGACTTCCTGTCTATATGGAGCAAGGAGTGGAAGACTACCCATTGTGAGCCGTGACCTCCTACTTCGAGGGAGAAAAGTGGTAGGCAACCTGGGCTCTCCAGCTCCAATACTTTACAAAGGGCAACAAAATAAATAAAACTAATTCAGTAAACAAAAAGATGGAAGATAGTGAGGAAATATGGCTGACAGATAAAGACTAAATTATTCCTGAGTAGTCCATCTGAAATTAAATCATCCTTTAGAGTAACTCCCCAGTAGCTGAACAACAGTCTGGATGTCAGCTCATGTCTCTGGACAATGATAGACAAAGTAAATGATAATGGAAATTCATTTCTTTGGAAACTTGGTTTTAAAAGGATCACTGTATGAAAACATAGATATACCTTAGTTTACAACAAAGCATACAACTGAATTCAAACATGTTTCTAAAAGGCAAAGCCAACTTCTAAATTAGCACATAGCTGTATCAACTTATTTATATACGAACCTCTCTCACCAACACTGTGTTCTGGGTAGTCATGATCTGTCAATCCTGAATACAATGTTGGCAAAAGAGGTTGACAAACAGTATAGTCATGGGCCTTTCTCTATAAGATCCCTTCCACTCATTAAGATCATCAGGTCTATCTTCAGGTGCCACTAGTTCATTTGGTGGCGACCTGGAATCGGCCCTTCTCAGTTGTCGTCCCTAGATGGAAGAACATGCTCCTGTGGATATAAGAGGATTATCTTCCTTGGAGACATTCAATGAGTTTTAATTCTGATTTAAATGTGGTTTTTTAAAATTTTGTTTTATTATGTGTTTTTGATTTTAATGTTAACCACACAGAGCCACTTTAGGAAGTGTGGTTTATAAATTGAACAAACAAACAAACAGGTGAAGGAACAGGGGGGAAAGGAGCTTTGTTACCTGCATTGAAGCACCTTCTACTCGTGCTATGCAAGCCACTCTATCGAGGAACGTTACTGTCACGGGAACAGCAACAAGGAAACCTTTCAGAAAGGCTTTAACGTACTTTCTCCCAAAGCCTTGTGTCTGTGCCATAATCTGAAAGATGGAAGAAAGGAGACACTGTGAAAATATAAGCCATTAGAACAAAAGTATTTTGCATGGCATTCAAGCAAACAATGCTAAGTGGTAATGAAACACAACTTATCACTATCATCAGCATCTGTTATTATAAGAGATCATCCAAAGGAAATAAAAAACTAAAACATACAGAAATGGTATGTCAGTAAGTGGTGGTGGTGGAGAAAAAACTAACATTCACATCAACTTCATCAGCTCCCAGTCATTCTTAGCCATTCAGTCTACAGTTGCATTGTTCAAAATTTTAACAAATCAGTTTCTACAAGAAGTCTACCAAATACATAAAGAGTTAAAGACTAGGTTGCATTCTTATAAACAAGAAAGTATTCTTAAAAATGAATTAGAGAATGATGAACCAGACTATCATCAGCTTTCTAAAATTAATTAACAAGGTTGACAAGTAATACAACCAAGTGCCTAGTAAGCTTTCCCCAATTAGATGCATGAAGCGTCATCCTCAAACGGCAGGTACTGTATTTTTGTGTAGACACCCTGCAGAACACTATAACCCACACCCCTGTATCTCCTGCAGAAAATGCCAAAGCATTTATGTAAACAGAAAAAGAAAAGGCATAATTGGCCCCTCCATATTCCCCCCACACCAGTAACTTTGCATATTGTCCTGGGACAAGAAGGAAATGAAGACAAATCACAGTGGAAGGGAAGAAACTCATGTGTGTTCAAGAAGAACAGGGTGGAAGGAAGAACTTTCTGCTTCATCTACAGCTCCAGCTGGTCACTTTGTTGACTGACTGAGCTCCTGAATTAGTCTGCCAACATGTTTTTCTCATCCAGCCCTCTGTGTAGCTCCACAGCATAGGTTAATTTAAAGCTACAAGTAGCCTGCGCAGGTGCCTATATTTGCCTTTAAATGGCTATTAAATGGCTGCACCAGAAGAGCATGGAGGCTAAATGCAGCTAGGTCTCCAGCTACTACTAAATCTCAATTAATTTCTATGTAAAAACAATTTTGTATACCCCAAAACCCACTTAAATACCAGCACCCAATCCCAGGAGATGCAAAAAAAGAATATAACCCATATGTTATACACACAAAAATATGGTAGATTTTATTTTTATATATAGATGTACACACACACCTGACGCTCGCTTCTCTCCCCCTTCTCTCCCTCTCCCCGCCCACGATTTCTCCTGCCTCCTGCCAGTTTCTCCCTTCCCTCCAGCCTCCGCCGCCTCTCTCAGGCAGCCCGGCCGCCTACTGACCCCGGCAGGCGTTGTGGGCGACCTCATCGCTGCGGCCACCACCATTTCCCCCTGCAGCAGCTCAAGGGCCTCTTGCCGTGAGTGAGCTCCCGTCGCCCAGTCAATCTGCTGGATACCAGGACTCATCCCCACGGGCACATTTTCAAGGATTAATTATAAAGATAACTAGTGCGCCAGGGCGCAGAGCATCTGCACCTCTAGTTGGGCCCAGACATCCCCCACCCCCCGATGCCGGCATGCCTAGCTTTCTGGCTGGCCGACCAGATGCTCCTTGCACCAGCATCCCCCTGGGCCAGGCTGTGCTGCCGCCGCTTCCTCTATGTGGCCAGACCAGGGCCCGTTGCTGCCACCTCACTCCAGTGGGCAGGCCAGGGCCAGGCCATCCCACCGCTGTCTCCCGCCTCCTCGCTGCCACCATTATTTCTCCCCGCCGCCGCCTCTTCCTGGCTGGCGGAGCTTCACCCGCTGTCCTCTTCCGGCTGGTGGGGCTTCACCCGCCAGGCCACCTCTGCCTCCTGGCCACTACCATTATTTCTCTCCACTTCAATGCTGGAACTCTCACACACTCTAGAGCATCTGCGCGTTAGTACTTGATTGCTCCCCTCAACTCAGAGATCTCCCCACCCTCACCTGAGCTGCACTCCTGATCCTCCTCCATCCTGTTGCTTCCATCTCCCTCACCCTCCTTGGTCATGGCTGCAGCATTGCTGCTGCCTATTGGCCAAGCTGCACCCCCTATCCCCAGAGACCTCCCTACTCCTACCCGAGCCCCACTCCTGCTCCTCCCCACAGGAGCAGCAGCGATTGACTGGGCCGTTCCTCGCTGCTGTCACCACAGCTGCTTATTTCCCCTCAGGCCACTGAAAGGCCCAGGCCCCTCCCTTGTCTGCCTGCCTCCCTCTGACAATGGCCTCAGTAGCCCCCAAACAGTAGCACTGGTTGACTGGGCCCTTCCTTGCTGCTAGTGCTGCCATAGCCACTCACTCCCCTCAGGCTGCTGACAGGCTCAGGCCCATCCCTTGCCCTTCCTTCTGTCTCTCTTCCCCCTCCCTTCTTTTTCTCTGTTTCCCTCTCCTCCACTCGCTCTTCCTTACTCTTTCTTCCCCCTACTTTCATGTTTTTCTCTCTCTCTCCCTCCCTGAGTTAACCGATTTTGTTCATCTTGTTTCCTCATCTTTCACACATAGGCAGCCTCCTTCTCCTGAAGGGGCTCTTTATTCCCCCACAACCCATCTTTTTGCAGATCCCTGTCTGATATTGATATATTATAATTTTCCTCTCCTCTACAATCAAGGACATCTTCTGACCAGTAACAGTTGCAATCCAACTGACCTTAACCATCACAGGCTCCTCCTCCTTATCTGCATATGGAATCTCCACTGCCCAATCACCACAGGCTTCTTCTTCCTAATATGGAATCCCCACTGCCCAATCACCATGGTGCTTCTGCTCTCACAGGCTCCTTCTCCCTATCTGCATATAGAATCCCCACTGCCCAATCAGGTGCTTCTGCTTGTGAACTCTGTCAGCCAATCGCCTCCTCCCCCTCTGTCAGCCAATCACCTCCTTCCTTTAGTAGAGCTGCTTCATTCAAGAACAGAAGTAGCTTCAGCTGACAGAGCACCACTCCACTAAATGGCTGGATGCTGGCCCGTACACATTTCTAACCCTGGTGTTCTGCAGCACTAAGTATATTTGTATAGCAAATAGGTTAACATGCTGCTTAACAAGTAAAAACTCAAGAAAAGAAATTTCTCCTAAAGCACTAGCTGTGTATATTAAGGATTTTTTAAAAAATAAAATAACCCAACTATTTTAATGTTAATACTGCCAATTAAATTCAGTTAACAAAATCAATAATAGATTCTCTCTATAAAGAGAGAGAGTTGGAAGCATTTAAACGTCAAGCAGCTTTCTGTGAGCTTTTTATTTCAAACCTTTACTCCACGAACATTTTTTCTCCAAGAAAAAAATTATACAACTTTTAAGACACTCAAGGCATTTTAAGCTTTATGTCAACAGGGTTCTACCCAAAATGATGTCAGTGACCAAAGCCAGGTGCTGATGCCTTGGAAGACTTATTCCCTCATTTAAAATAAATAATTAATTAATAAATAAGAGAGAATTTATTAATTTTGAGCCATTTTCAGTGACAGCCTATGCTTCTGGACTGATGCCCACCCAGCAGCATGTTGCTTTAAAAATTCATCACACACAAAGATCCTACAGCAAGAAGAGTTAGAAACAGAAAACAATAAAAGGTGTACAGCCTTTTCACTATTTGAATAATTAAGCTTCACACATTTTAAACTGCTTTAGGTATAACCAATAGAAATGCAGCAATTGCCCTATCTTGTGGTTTTCAGCAATTTTTTAAAAAAATGAGAATGGCATATTGCCCAACTAGCAAAGATCAAAACCACTAGAAAATAACAGGTCAAAATCCAAGGAAGCCCACACTGTGCAGTTTAAAGATTACGGCAGATGGAGCACAGCATTATCTGGACTGAAGTGTTAGTGTACAAAAGGTCTAGGGACTAGAATGGGTCTCCAGCGGGTACTACAACATACGGAGTAGACATACTATTTAGACTGCACTCTACATTTAAATGTTTGTTTATTTCCTACACTCGCCTGCGCATAAGATGACACTGTTTGTCAAGCTGCCTACAAAAACTCATCAAGTAATACCTCGAAAGCCTCAAGTCACAAATTTGCAAGTCTAAGCACTTTAAAAATTACCCAAAGTATGACTGAAAATACAGCAATAAAACCACAGCAACTATCCTCAAAGGAAAGAAAAATGACCCCTGATGTGCTTTTCACAAGAAAATATCTGGAGGGAGAAGAGGCACGAAGTACAAGATCAAACATCATCAGCGTACTTCAAACAATCTGCTTTATCCATGGTGCCATTTACAATGCAATCAGTTCAAAAGTTGATAACTATGTTTATACTATCTTATCATGGTGAATATATTAAGTATCCAATGTGCTTGTAAACTTATCAGAATAAACATGCTCTCCTTGGTCACAATTTCCAGGAAATATTTCTTGTGTACAGGATCAGTAAAGAAAATTAAGACCGGGTGCAACAAAGAAAGAAAAACTGGAGTGAGGCCTACAAACAATTTGGTCCTTTTTGAAGAACAAAGCTATACTGCACAAGTAAACTCTCAGAACTCAGATGTACATAATTCAAACTGTATTATGGACATCTCTCCAGTCCATGTGGTTATTCCAAACCAGAATCCTTCCTTCCAGCTAATCTGCATCACAATTTCTCAAAAGGATGTGACCTTTGGAAACTTTAAAAAGCCAGAAAGAATCAAATAACAGGTATGCAACTGGAAGGACCAAACTGCATGACACCCCCCCCCCCCGCCCCAGCACCATGAAGCTTCTAAAACTAGGAGTGCAACAAGCAACTGGAATTGAGAGTGAGTTTTTGCAGAGCTTCTTTTCTGCATTCAGTCCTGTATTTAGCAGGGTAAGTATTCATATCCTGAAGAATTCATACACATTCTCTTACTGATATATGCTTTAAAAATGGATTCTGAACCAATGCTAAAAAAAAAATAGCTCAAGATCTCCAGTGGAGCTCAGCAGATTTCTGGCTCTCATGATTGTTTTATTTTTCACTAGAACCCTGAGGTCCACCATCAGGAGCCAGGTAGACAACAATATCTTGGCTCATGGAGAGGCCCCAATAGAGGGTGGGTTCAGATGTAAAGGTGGCAACCCGGAGAACAAAAGCTCCTCCCACCCCAAGTGAACCTCTACTTCCACTGTAGTTTCCAATTTGGTCATTTCATCCAAACCCATTAATCTCTGCATAGCCTGTTCGACTTCCCTCAAGGAACCCAACATCTGTTGCTAACTTGAACTCTCAGTTACAGATATCAGATTCCCTTAGGGATGTCGAGCAAAATATGCAGAGACTGATGGGTTCAGACAAGGTGACCAATGTCAGCATACCTTACAAGAAGTCAAGATTCACCACAGGGATGGGGGAGCATGCTCTCCTGGGTCAGCAGCAACCTCAGTGACACCATTATATCTGAACCTGTCTACAGAATTAAGGAACAGGGTGCCTCTGAGCACGTGATCAACCCAAGAATGTCTTTTTAGTACCAGAATAAGCTCACAGTTCCTTCACACAGAAATCCATTCTGGGTTTTATTCCAAGCTCTGTTTGTTTCAGCAGTCAGATTGAGTAGGTGGAAGCCTTTTTCTTATGCTGTTGCTCTTATTAAACAAGCGTCAGAAAGCCTTACCAATCTATTGTGTATCACCAGAGATCACTAGACCATATGCATGTTTGACCCTTGTTGCCCTTCGTGGCTTATTAAATCTAGTAGGGAAGGAATTTTTAGCTTGGTCCAGCAGGTTCCAAGTGCCTCACTGAGAAAGGGAGTGGTTCCAGCTCCACTGAAGGAAGCTATTATTCAACCACTCTTAAAGAAACCTAGGCTGGACCCAGAGAATTTAAACAACTGTAGGCCTGTGTCCAATATTCCCTTCCTGGGCAAGGTGCTTGAGCGTGTAGTGTCTGACCACCTCCATACGCGCTTGGAAGAAACAGACTATCTAGATCAATATCAATCAGGGTTCAGGCCCAACTTTGGAACAGAAACTGCTTTGGTCATCTTGTGGGATAACATGTGCAGTGGGTGAGGGGAGAGTGCAACCCTGTTAATTTTATTGGACCTCTCAGAGGCTTTCAATACCATTGACCATGGTATCCTTTTGGACAAGCTGGCCAAGCTGGGTGTGGGAGGCACTGCTGTGTGGAAGTGGTTCTGTTCCTACCTAGTTTTTAACCTGACTTTTAACTCGTTCGTTTAATTTGGTTAATTTTATTGCTTTTATTGTATATTGTATCTATTTTATTGTTGTGAGTCACCCCGAGCAATAGTGTACCGGAGGGGCAGGCCCATCACCAAAAGGTGGTGCTGGAGGATTACGGCTGAATCCCTTGACAGTTATGCTTCGGGGTTCCTCAGGCTTCCATTCTTTTAACATTTACATCAAACCACTGGAAGAAGTCATCTGGAGATTTGGCCTAAGGTGTCATCAGTATGTGGATGACACTCAATTGAATCTCTTTTTCGTTAGATACAGGTAAAGCGATGACTGTCCTGAATCAGTGCCTGGATGCAGTAATGTACTGGATGAAGGTGAACACGTTGAAACTCTATCCAGACAAGACAGAAGTACTATTAGTTGGTGGTTCCTCTGCCCAGGTGAATAATGTTCAGCATGTTCTAAATGGTGTTGCATTCCCGTGAGGAATCAGGTTCACAGTCAGGAGGTGTTCATCGATCCAGCACTGTTGTTAGAGGCTCAAGTGGCCTCTGTGGCTCAGGTGTCTTTTTTCAGCTTCGGCTGATACGCATTTTAACACTCAGGCCTTTTAAACTTTGATTTTTAAATTATATTTTAAAAACTGACTTTAAAAAAAAAAAGTTTTAAAATTGTTTTGTTGTTTGTGTGTTTTTATAAGATCCCAATTGGCATTCTACCTGCCTCTGATCCAAGAAACCAAAGCTGACTGTTCCACACAGATGAGTCAATAACCTCTGCCTTATTGACAAAGGAAGGGGGGGGGGGACCAGACAGAACACTCTTCCTATGGATACCTACATTTCCAAAACTGTATAATATAACGTTGCTGTCCAGTTTCACTTAAAACAACTTTGGAGAGTACAACTTCACTGAAATATCTATTTGAAGTATTAACAAGTATTAACTCATTTCTGTCTATATTTACAGATGAAAAACAACCTAGATAAGCTATCAAAATAAAACCTTTAGTATAGCATTATACAGAAAAGCAGAAAAAGCAGGCTTGAAACATTTTTCTTGAACTGTAATGTGTAGATAGCATATAAGTGAAATCATAACATAAAAATTAGTGCAAGCATGATTCAATGCTGGTTAGTACAGAATTAACCCTGAAGGATATGTGTCTCTGTGTGTGTATTTGTCTTTGCACCATGCTGCTCACTTTTCCAAAATGAATATCCATAAGCAAAAAAACATGCTTCAGAAGCATCAGTGTCAAATTCACGTTCCTAAGAAAAAGTCACAAAAATTCAAAGTGGAAATATAATTATTAAAGATGTATTTTGTACAATTACTTATCTGAGAAATAAATTAATTAGTTTTTGATCCATATTCGGTGCATCAATTGTTTCAGGAAGTTCCAAAGAATGAAGAAATTTTTTAAAGCATAAAACATGCAGTTCATGCAATTATATTAAAGTAATAATAGATTCTAACTGAAAGCATTAGGCAACATCCACTGTTCCCTCTAAGGCGTGCACATGCTCACAAGTTTTCTGATGTACACTCAGTTAATTTTAGATCCCACTCAGGCTGAATTAGGAAGGCCTCACTATGAATGCATTGTGCGCACACAGTGTCTTGATTGATATTGCCGCCCAGAACAAAACTCATTCTGCATAGAGATGGAAAACGGAGGGACCACTGGCAACATCAGTCTCTTTTGACAGAAAAGGATTTCATCAATGCCATTATTTTACAGTAACAGAGCTAATTATTAAATTGGGCTTAATGACTGAATGGGAAATGTTTAAGTAAGGTTTTTGTAACCAATAGAAGCAAAAACATAAACACATTATATAATAGAAACATTAGACTCAGCATAAAAGTTAAGTGAGAATTCTGCCAGATAAGTTAAAGCATGACATAATTCCTGAATTTTTCAAAATGATTCGAGGAATAATTTTAAGAATCTAGACATGTAAGTAATATCCAAAGGCATGTATCCAAGTGTAGATGAATAGCCACAATCTAGCACATAGTATGATCAACTTCACCGAAATAAATGGACTGAGACTAAACCTATGGCCTTTATTCCTCTTTCTACAGGACTTAAATGACTTGAAAACATCATGCAAGTTCACTTCCTTTCAAGATGAAGTAGTCATCAACTCTTAGAAAACATGACCTTATCCAATGTTGTGCATTATTTTGGTTTGTCTACATAGCCCAGAAATTGACATTCTGGGGGTTTTCTGGAATACCATTATTGTCCAGAACAGGTACATGACATCTATTTTGTGGATGTTCTGTGGCTTATTATATCACTCTTAGACAGGAAATGTAGGTCTATTTGTATATCAGAGGCACTGATTTCTCTTTCCAGTGTTGTAAAATGAAACCACAAGAAAGGCTAAATGAGGACTTCATTTAAAGTAGGACTTCACACTTGCTTTAATGGGACACCAAAGACCAAAAAAAGTGCAATACTTTGGTAGTCCCATTAAAGCAAGTGTGAAGTCCTACTGCTTCCCCACATCTCCAAGATGGCAAGGGAACCCTTTCTTTGCATACACTGTGATCCTGATGAAACCCCCTTATAAATTACTACTTGCCCTGTAAAGGAAGCTGCTACTGGTGATAATAGATTGGAGGAGTGTTTTTTTCAGGTGAAGGGAGGGATTAAACCACTCTCCCTTCTCATGCCACACCCTTGACCAGAATCAGCACCACATGGGTTGTACTTTTTTTGTTTGTTTTTTTAAAGAACAACTGAAAGTACAGGGATACTTTTAGCAGTAGATAGACTGTACTGAACATGTGAGAACAGCACATACTTTAACTCAACAATTCATTACTAGCAACTTGCTAGAAGAGCCCAGCAAAAGAGCCCAGCAAAAAGACATAGACTGTTAAGAATACCAAGTGCAGCTTATCTGAGGACTATCTATGGTTACTGATCCATCTGAGCCTATGACTGTTCAGGCCCTTCAGTTTATACAGACACAACTATGCATACAGATGTGTGCTATAGAAGTAAAACAGTTTTATTAGTTTTCTTATATAATTTGTCTCATACTGAGGTCTTTCGGACATGCCTCTTAAAGAGGCAATGCACAACAGTTTGATTGTAAGAAAGAGGGCAGAAAAAGTTCAGGCTGAGTTGTCATGAGAACAGCTATCTTGTCTACCACTGAATTACACATAAGATGGTATAAGACCGCTCCATACTTCAATCAAGTCCAAAATCTCACAAATCTATCTATTAGCAAATATAAGCTTTTTCTCTTAATTTTGCAATTTGAGTCTCAAAGTTTTATTTTCCCCTTAACATTCCAAGTATCTCATTTCATCTTTTAAAGAATTGTGCCTAAATACTCTGCAAGCTCAATCGTATTAAGTATGCCAGGTGTCTCAGTACCAAATCATTACAGCATATATGATGTGATAAAAAGAAGGAGATTTAAACATACTCCTGGCCTATATAGCTCTTTAGAGGGGGAAAAGAGTTTATTTTTTGGTCTTGACAGAAATATCACTACAAAGATGTAGTAGGTGGACCATTCTGTTACTGTCTTTAATTTTATTAGGATTTTTGAAGCCAGCTTGAGGAAAATTGTTTTTTTAATGTTTCAAAGTAGAAATTTTATTACTATTTTTCTTCAAGGAATGTGTGTTTCAGTCTGTGCCATGGTGCTTTGAAGTACACAAAATGTCCTCACAGTGATCTCTGCATAACCTCAAAGCACTGTAGCCTTATTCACTGACGCATTATTACAACTAGAATTAAATCAGAAGACATAGTGAAAATTTAATTTGAGGAATCGTTTGGTGCTGTACTGATATGGCATATATTAATTCCAGAACTAGAACGTAACAAGCCTATGTAGAAAACTGTTCTTTCAAAACCCAGCAGTAAAAATTAAATTCTTAATAAGATTTCTTTTAACAACAACAAAACCTACCTAGCTTACTGTTTCTGAATCCCCAAACCTCTTTTTTACACAAACATAATGTTTGCACTCTGAAGTCCAAAAGCTGGTTGAATTACTGATCTCAAATCCTATAAAAACAAGTTCATTATGCTTTAAGAAGAATTAATGATGTCTGCAGTTTACTTAACTATTTTTGTGGAGGAGAATTAAAAAAAATCTACCTCAATTTCAAGATGTAAATGCATGCAAATTCATTGAACAAATGTATGTTTGATTTGGTAAAATGCAAACAAAACTATCATTTTTTTCAATGTACTTAGGCACACAGTACCTGCCAATTTATTTTTTTAAATGTGGATTTTCCATAATAGCCTAATCAAAATAAAAACCATCCTTATTCTGAATGGAAAAGGGGTTGAGAGGAGTAATAAGCAGACCAAACCAGGCTAGTGCTTCCATGGCTGAGAATCTGTCTCTGATCTTCCATTCTAGAGCAAATAACTTCTCTGCATTAGATGCGTGTGCATTTTAAAAATAGACTTTTCTTTTAAACTTGTGTTTAAACTAATATTTGGGTTACATGCAGAGTGGCAGTCGAACAAACCTCTCTCAACACTACCACCACCCAATAAGAGAATGTGTCAGGATAACATAAGGACATCTGGGAAAGAAATCAACAGGCACAGTCTCAGTACAGCCCCTATTCTTCTCTTCCACCTTAATTCCTCTTACTTGCTTCTCCTCAAAGTATGTATGAGTTCTGTTTTGATTAGGCCCGCCTGGGGTTCCCAAGCTTTTTTTAACAAATGTCTTGGGTGGCGTTTTGTCCTACCTTGCTTCCACACAATCATTCCTACCCAGGCTTTCCTCTTACCTTCCTTCCACACAACGGGAAATTGGGAGCACACACAGCTCCCAAACCCAGGTAGAAAACTTTTTGATTGTGTGAATGACCTCACTGTCTCTCACTTACTAAGTGCATTTGTACTGAATATTGCTGTAAACTGCCTTAAGAGAAAGCAGAATTTTGTATAAAAACAAACAAGATAAATTTATATCCCAGCAGTGAAACTGCATGGCTCAATCTCCCTACATCCATATGATCAGAAGCAGAGTGGGGCTTGAAATATTGACTCATAACTCATCAAAACATTGGATTTTCAGGATTCCTGCATACAGAAATTGCCTATCTTGTATCTACTGATAAAAGTGAACAGGCTATCTTAAAGCTAAAGCTAGCAACTATTATTTATAGAATAAACAGCAAGTGATAAATGAGGGTCTGATCCTAAGCACATATTCTTAGAAATGAAATCCATGAATATTAGAAGGATTTATTTCTAAACAACACATTTTGGATCAGGGTGACCGTTTCTAATGAGTTCCTCTGGGATATATTCCAGCAGAGACTTTGCTGTTCTTTCAATTACACCTAGGACCTCAGGTACTTTTAATTTCACTATTGTTTATTATGACATATTCAGACAGCAGCTCCCCCAATGATTGGAGACAAAAAAAGAGGTATTTCTTAGCACAGAAGTTTTGGCACTATGGGAGCTGATGTTACTGTGAAATCTATGTGACACCAATCTGCCCAAAGAACATTTTTAATTTCAGGGAAGGAGGAAGACATATTCATCATGTGTCATGTGCCTAAAAAACATATATCTTTTTCACTATAAAACAGCATGTGGCCTGCCTTAAGACCTTTTGAAAGGGAAGAGTATATTTATTTTTCTATCTATCATAATTGTGAACCACCCCAGACTTCTGTTTCTGGGTGGTTTATAAAAAAACAAACAAAGACAAAAATGAAAACCTTAAAACAATTTAAAACCACAGTCAAGTTTAAAAGCTTGGCTAAAAAAAATAAGTCTTTAAGGACTTTTTAAAAGTTGTCAGAGATGGGGAGGCTCCTATTTCTGCAGGGAGCACATTTCAGAGTCTGGAGGAAGCCACAGAAAAAGCCCATCCCTGTGTAACCACCAGATGAGCCAGTGGCAACTGCAGATTAAGCTCTCTAGGTGATCTCAATGGCGATGGGGCTGATGTAAAGATGACATTTTCTTAAATACCCAGGGCCTAAGCTGTTTAGGGCTTTATAGGTTATAAACAGCACCTTGTATTTTGCCCAGAAATTTACTGGAAACCAGTATGATTCTTTTAGTATAGGAGTAATAGGGTATCCCCAAGATAACCCATTCTGTACCAACTACAGTTTCCTGACTACATACAAAGGCAGGCCCACATAAAGTGCATTGCAGTAGTCAAGTCTCGAAGTTACCAGCATATGTACCACTGTTCTGAGGTTGTTTATCTCGTGTTATGTAACACACACATAAACCAAGCCATTAGAATTATGCACAAAGACAATATCCCTAAGTATGCCTTGGAGAAGTGGGGGAAAGCAACATATCTTTAAATACCATGAGCAGCAAAAGAATACTTAAGGTTTCACTACTGAAATTCTGGTTATTAAGGCCAAACGACACATTACTTTAAACATTTCTAACAGAGAGACAAAGTAGAAAATAGATCAGAAGTGATCTATTTAAGCCTCCAAACAATCATGAGATGGGTTCAATGCAGGAATAGACAGAGAGATGAAAGAGCTGAGGGGAAAATGAATCAAGCAGACACTGTACAGATCTGGACACTACCCAGAAGCCCAGCCACACTCCTTAATTTAAGGTGTGTGGAGAGAAGAGAGACTGTAGCCATTCAACAGGGACAGGAATACACTCTGCAGGTTAGAAATACTTTTTATCCAATTCCAGAAGTCAGCACCAGTGTTCCCTTTAAGGCGTGCACATGTGTGTGCGCTCACACATTTTTTTATGTCCACTCAGTTAATTTTAGATCCCACTCAGGTTGAAGCACGAAGGCCCCATCCTAAATGCATGTGTGCACACAATGCCTTGATACTGCTGCCCAGAACAAATCTAATTCCACGCATAGATGAATAAAATTAGAGAGAACACAGGTCAGCACTGATTTCAGAAACAGATTCCTGACACAAATTATGCCAAAGGCAGATACACTTTGTTTTTTATTCTGAGCTGTTTCCCATTACTCCAGACCTTCTTCTGTATGCAGAAGAAGAAAATCAAAGGTTTAGGAGGTACAGAAGTATTAACTTGAGTATCTGTGAACATGAACACACGTAGGTGAGGCCTGCTGTTGACTAGGCAGTGTCATTTTGTGTAGATTACACTGCTAGGAAAGTGAAAAGAATAAAATCCAGGAGGCCCTCTAATATTGCAAAGGTAATGTTTGTGGAAACTGCAATATAACTAAACCATAACTAAATTTCAGGGAGGTGGCCCGCAAATGGGCGGAACTGCTATTCAAGAGCCAAGTGCATATGAAAGAACAGTCTGAAATTTGTAGGATGTCAACTTCAAACATTATTCAGTTTATGGAATAATTACTATACGGTCAATTTGTATCATAGTACATTTAAATCAGAGAAAGATCTTCTGCTTCTCTTGGGCACATCATCATTTTGGAATTATTGAGCTGATTATTGGGTGTTAAAAATCTATTGGTAACAATAACAGTTAATATGATTATTATACTTTCAGAATTTCTTCTAAAAAAGAAGAAGAAAATTTCCCCCAGCATATTTTGGTATAAAAAGTGGTGAATTCAGCTAATTTAAGTGGCAAGATTGTTCATGAAAAAAAATGGTATCTGTAGGTAGCTCAAAAGTATGCTTCAGAACATCTTCCAAAATATTTTTATATATAAAAACAAACATATTTCACAAAACATACCCTGGTGTAATTCAACTAATTTAAGTGACAGAATTGTTCATGCAAAGTTTGATATCTGTATAACTTTATTTTGCATAAACCAATCAATAAACCAATTCTTCTTCTATATAGATATATCCTCTCTATCATATATATATATAAACACACATGCAGAGAGAGAGAAAGAGAAATAGAGCACACAAGCGCATGTCCAAAAGCTTAAAGTGCTTTAGATAATCTTTACAATCACCCTCTAAGGAAGGACAGTATTATCCTCAAGGGGTCAGGGATGAAGCTGAGTGGTTGTGGTGCTGCAGAAGGCCACGCAATAAAGTTCATCACTGAGCCTCGAGACTGAAGCAGGAAACTTTCAACGTGCCATCTGCACTCTGCCACTGCTCTGTATCAGCTCTCTAAACCGTAATTTATCATGCAATTTAATATATTAAAAGAGCAGTTCACAATACAGCTACCTAGATGCCACATGGAGGGAGCTGGGGTGCTTAAGAGTGCACCTGTTGGCACTGTAAAAGCAACCTATATGCTTCTATTGTTTGCAGCCTGCAACATTTTCCTAAAGACAACCATGTGGTGGAGCTCACTTGGACCAGCCAGTAGCCTGGACATACACTTTCAGTATGGTTTTGAGAGCAATGCAAGAATGCAAACGAATTTGGAGGATTTCGGGTGTCTTCCAGACTTAAAAAGTCAATATTGAATTTTGTACAACCTGGACATTTTTTCCACATACACACATGGAGCAAATACTCCCTGGGTGGACTATTAACCTTGGGGGTGGGAACTAACTTCCTTTGTGAAAAGCTGCTTCAGACAGTTGCTGATCTGGAGTCCTTGCAGCCCATGCATTTATTGCTTACTTAGAAGCAAATCACATTGTGTTCAAAAGGTTTGATAAGTATTCCCAATTAAACGTGCACAGAACTGCAACCATAGTTCTGTCAGCTCTAAAAACTGGCCATCGATGCAAGTGAGAACCTGTGGAAGTTCTTCACGGATTGTAGAGCACCTTTAGGTGTTTTAAAAAGAACATGATGATGATTTCTACAGTTGCGAGCCCTTGACTTGAGTCTCCTTCTACGTACATTAGCATGCCACAACTGCGCCCGCTTTGCATTGCCTGACAATTAGGAAAGAAAACGCCAGTAGTAAACTCTTGGAGCTTGTCACTGTCACGAACAAATGTCTGGCTAAAGGGCAGCATTTTCAACGTAGATGCCATAAGTGCTCCCTCTAATACATCTGCTTTATTTTTTCCGCCTCCCACGTGCTGTCCCCCCCCCACACACACACACGCTTTCCATCCCGCATAGCTGAGCTCCTGAGATTGAGCCCTTCCGGCTCCCGTCGCAGCGCTTTCCATTTGCCTCCCCTCCCCCTCTCTCCCACAGACAGAGTAAACCGCTCACTACTGCAGAGCGTCGTCGACTCACCGCTTTTCCGAGGGGAGGGGAAGGACACAGAGGAGGCAAGCGCGCTCCTTTCCTTTGCCGGACTCAAGAGCGCGCGCGCGCACAAGCCCCGCCCTCCCGCAGATGGAGGAACGCCGTGAGTGGTGAACAGAGAGAAAGAGCGCCCCGCCCACATGCCAGCTGCTGTGTTCCGCTGGTTTGATTTCCTCTCGGGCGGAACTTGGAAGGCAGCCCGCCCAAGTGGGGCCTCGGGTTCCGTATTGAGCGCTCTCCTCGCTTCACAGCCGTTATAGCTGCTGGGTCGCTCAGTCATTGCCAACTCGTGACTGCACTGCGGAAGAATCAGGGCCATTCTGGTCAGGGTCACTTCTTAGATTAAGGGCGGGGGGGGGAGGGATTGTGTGGGCAGGACTTCCCTCGCAGGCAGCCCTCCATCGCGCTGCCGAGAGAGAGAGAGGGGTAGAGTAGGTGAATTGGTCGCCCTCATTCTTCCTCTGCCAGGTACTCTGTAATGAGGAGGACTGGGCTCCGAGCCCATTCTGTGACTGAAGCTTTAAGTTGCCAACTTTGCTACCCGTCCTACTTCTGTGCTTTCAACAGCAATGTGCAGGCATTAGCATAGCAGGCAATACTGCACCTCTCCACACCCTGAAAAGCTTCAGCTGATGGTTTCAGCACACATCTATCTCCACAAGATCAGGCCTAAACTTTTTTTTCTTCCCTTGGTTAATTGGCAACCCCTTTAAAGGGATTCCTGCAGATTATTATTGTTTTGCACAGTTTTTCATTTCATTACAGTATCAAGCCATGAACATCTCCAGGGTTACTTTCAATAGTCGCTTGATGACTCTAGATGCAGGCCTGCTCAACTTAGGCCCCCCTGCTGTTTATAGAATACAACTCCCATAATCCTCAGCAATAGTAGCCAACAGCCAAAGATTATGGGAATTGTAGGCCAACATCTGCAGGAGGGCCAAAGTTGAGCAGTTCACAATATCTATACATATAAACCATTGCTATAATAATTCAAAACATACATACTCCACAATCTATATATATATTTCTCCTGGGTGTGCCCAGGAGAAATGCGTCCCGGCAGCCCAGCTCATTGGCTGGGCTGCGGGGGCGCCTGATTGGTCCTGGCGCACCCAGGAGAACGGTCGCGGCCATGGCCGGGGAGCCAGGCGGGCCCGGCCGCGGAGTTGAGGCGGCAGGCCTGGCTGGGCCCGGCCGCGGCGGCACCCCTGGGCCCGGCCGCAGCGGCACTCTCCGGCCCGGCCGCGGCGGCACCCTCGGGCGCAGCGGCGGCGGCACCCTCGGGCCCGGCCGTGGAAGTAAGGCGGCGGGCCCGGCCGCAGCGCAGGCAGCGGTGGGCCCGGCCGCACTAGAGGCACAGATGCTCTGTGCCCAGGCCCACTAGTACTACTAAATTTTACCTAACCCAACCTGTTATTACTATATTTCAAACTCTACTAAAAAGTCTATATTAGAAAAAAAAATTGTTAAGTAAAGCAAAAATGGTTCCCAATCTTCTTTAAAACATTCCAAATTTTCATCATAAGTGAGATAAGCTTTGCCATCTCAACACTTAAAGGGAGAGCAACTGTGAAAGTGGTCAGAAGAGACTGTTCATGCCACCACTATCACCACCAGCAGCCCCTCCTTGTCCTGTTGCTCCCATCTGTATATTATTCATCTCAGTTGCAAACTCAGTCCACCATACCGCACAGTCCAGAGATGGAGCCTTGAAGAGAGAGAGAGGACAAACAAGCACCGTCACTGGCTGAGTGTTCCTAGTTTTGTCATAGGGAGTATATTTAGTATATTTATATACCTCCCTAAGCAAATTCATGTCTCCAAGAGCCTTCAAATAAAATAATAAATTGAAACATTAAAACAATTTAATACTATGACAAGAGGCAACTGCTCCTCAGGACTCCACTTTTGGGAGCAGGCAGGACAGAGATTCTGCAGTCTCACCCAGAGGGAGGTGCTCCTTTCCTGGAAAAGCAGCCATTGTCTCCACACGATTGCCCCTCTCTTTTGGCACAGTAGGCAGGACTGGGTGAGTGATGGCTGCAAGGAACATCAGCTGTGGCTTCTGTGATGTGCATGATGCTGCCTCTTGGTACCTTGCCCCAATCCTCCCCACAGTGCTGCCTATAGAAAAAGGATAAGCAAGCAAGAACAGCCTCCTCTTGTGCACTCACACCTGCACTCTCCTTCCGGGATGTTTCCAGCAGGCCCAATCCTTTCTGGCAGTCAAGTGTTGGAGACAGTAGTTGCATGTCCCTGCAACCACCACTTGCCCACTTTTGTGGCAAGTGAGTACTAGCTACCCTGACTGGCCTGGCCCTAGGAAAAATGAGAATTATGATTAGGAACATAGGAAGCTGCCATATACTGAGTCAGACCATTGGGCCATCTAGCTCAGTATTGTCTTCACAGACTGGCAGCAGTTTCTCCAAGGTTGCAGGCAGGAATTTCTCTCAGCCCTATCTTGAAGATGCCAGGGAGGGAACTTGGAACCTTCTGCATGCAAGTAACAGTAGATGTCTCAGATCAACTGCTTATAGCACCTTTTGTTTAGCAGGTATCCAGTTCCTTTAGCAGTTCCAAGATAGGCAAAATTCAGCTTGTGAAACATTTTTATGTTGGGAAAGGCTAAACCAATTTCTGCCTCCTGGAAGCATTGAAGATGAGGGGCAATTCACCCCCACACACCAGATTTTTCAGAGCATATGATCTGATCACAGAAACACATAAGGCTTGGATGTTTCTCAGGGAACAACTGCCATATATCCTACTTACTCTGAAATATGTAATTTTTAATATGCTAAATCATTGTAAACCGCTTAGAGAGCTCCGGCTATAAAGCGGTATATAAATGTAAGTGCTATTGCTATTGCTATTGCTAAATAACTACAACAAAGCTTGCAGTCCTGTGTCTTACTTGGGGAAAAGACTTTCCACCAGATGGTTTAACTCCCACCATATTTAACAAAGGGCTCTCTAGATGCCTGCACTGGGTTCTAAAGAAACATATCCTCCTTGAGAGCTTTGGCACTTCCGCCAGATGTGAAGCAAGATCCTCATGGATGAATCATCTGCTGGCCTGTGCTTACTTTCCCATCTCTTTTCATGACCACTTTAAAGTGTTTGTGAAACCTCATGTCTTGCAAAAGCAAGAATTAGCAAGCAAGAGCCATAGTAAGGTGGGCATGGGACATTGATTATGAATGGATTTAAATACTATGTATGGATTTAGATATCAGTATCTAGCATCTATCCAATATTTAGATACTAGACAGATGTATTTAACTACTAGCAATATCTAAACAGCTTAACCAAAAGATTATTAACTTGCCCAATGCTTTAAAGAACTTGTAGCATTTGCGAACATTTTGGATGCCTTGAAGGCACTTTTACTCCTTAGATCTGTCATTTATAAGCGGGGTCAGTCTTGGGTGCCACCGGTTCATCTGGTGGCAACCTGGAATAGGGCCTCTGTTGTCACCCTTAGGTTGTGGAATGCGCTCCCCATGGATATGAGAGAATTGTTTTCATTGGAGGTGTAGTGATCAGACTCCCCGCCCCCTAAAGAGTTAACAGGAAGTGAATTTTGTCTTGACTGGCTGCTGAACTCCAGGTTTCAGCCAATCAGCACACCAAGTGGGTGGGACCTAAAGAGCCATTGCCAGGAAGAAGGGAGATCTTAGAATGAAGCTAGGCGGGAGGTGCACAGGAGGACATGCGGCCATGGAAGTTGGCTGCAGGAGAATGACTCTGCAGATCCTTTAAAGATAGGAGGGCAGGAAGCTTGAATTCTCATCTGGAGTTTGGTGAATTCAAGGAAACTAAGCCTGGGCTTTGGCTTCGGGAAGATTAATTTAGAGGAAAGTTTGTTTATTTCTTTGGTATGTGTGCTTTTGCATATTCCTGATACTGGTCTATTATTGTTTATCTGTAACATAATTATGTTACAATAATTATGCCCAATCTACCTAGGGCATAGCAAAAGACTCTCTAAATGTTTAAGCATGCATAAAGACAACCTATTTTTGTAACTTACTAAGTATTTTTAAGTGTATTTAAAAGAAGAGAAAGCCTCAGACAGAAACAGTCTGTAGTAACTGAATAAAACTGGCGGGGTTTTTTAGTTCTTTTCTATTTACAAGCCTCTCCTAATTGGTTTTTAACTCAGGAAAGTGGGGGAGGGGGATTCCTCTGGTGCAATCATGTCCTCAAATTGTCAGAATCTACCAGTTTTCTCACCATGTGCAGGCTTACATGTGGAACATTCTTGTACAGTGGTCCCTCGACTTACGAAGTACTCGACATCCAAAGATTTCGACATACTAACAACAAAAAATACCGGAAGTCGTTGCCGGTTTAGATGCAGCTTCCTCGACCTATGAATTTTTAGATGCGGTTTCCTCGACTTACGAATGTTTCCGGACCTCCGTGAATGCGCTTTTCGACTTACGAAAATTCCGACCTACGAACGTGCGTTCGGAACGGATTATCTTCGTAAGTCGAGGGACCACTGTACTTGTCCAAGAGCAAAAATAAGAGAATTTTATCTGGGATTATCCCACCCCAAGCCCAGAGAGTTTCTGTAGACAAAAGCGGTGGCGGCGGCAGCATTTTGAACCTACTGGTAATACAGAAAGGTTTTAGGAGAAGCCTAGACAGGCAGCTCAGCAGAGATGAGTCAGCATTTCTTTCCCTCATGTGACCTTGCTCTGAGACAAAGGCTGTAATTCGCTACAGGAGTCCTTCAGGAGAGCCATAAAGACCCATCTTTTTAGCCTGTCTTTTGATGATGTTTATTATTTAGTATTTCTTAATGATATTTAGTTTTAATATTATCTAGTTTTAATTGTAATTGTAATTTGCTTTTAACTGGTTTTTTAAAATTTTTAATTGTTCATTTTTTTTTATTTTTTTTTATTTTAATGTAAACTACCCTGAGCCACCTTTGGAAGGGCAGTATATCTATCAAATACATAAATAACTGACTGATTGACTGCTGAAGAGGACCTTAGGTTGAAATACATTCAGAATATGAATTCTTTAAAATAACTGTATATTAATATTCCACACGCTGAAATTACTATTTATGTAAATATATGTATGTGATTAATTTGGATGAACTTTTAAAATGTCTATGGTGGAATTTAATTATTTCAGAAATGTATGATTATTTTTGTTTACTATACAATTTTGCCTTTTGTTTTCTTTGTTTTTAGTTTTTGGTTCTTTTTAGAGTTAAATTTTACTTTCTCTAGATTTGTCAGAAGAAAATAATACCTTGCATATGTATCACACAATTCTAGTGATGAAAGTATTTCATATAAAAACACCCCAGTAATTCTCACAACCCTGTTAATTCAATATGACATACAACACTGAGACTGAGGCTTAATGAATGCCTAAGGCAGGCCACCCAGTGACTTAGTGGCTGAGGAACTTCCCATTCATTCATGTGTGTGTGTGTGTGTGTGTGTATGAATTCATACATATATATACACACATACACATACACACGTACACACACACACCCCACTTTTCTTTAAAATCCCAAGGCGGTTTACAATATAATTAAAACAGTACATAATTAAAATATAAAAGGTACAGATGATCTAAAAAATTAAAATTAAAATACAAAAGTACAGATAATATAAATATAAAAACAATCTCTATTTAAAAATGTAATAACCCATTAAAAAACAGAAATAATAATAATAAACCAAAACACAGAGCAGCAGCAGGAAAAACAATACTTTTATTCAAAAGCCTGGGTGAAGAGCCACCCATGTCTTTACTTTTGTCCTAAAACCTGTCAAGGAGACTAAGCCAATATACACTAGCTCCCATGCACTACAGTGCTGCTTGCATTAAACTATGTTTTTCTAAGAAAGAGAAATGGGATTTTATGACACAGGCCTAACTCCTACCTTTTTGCAATGTAAGCACTTTATTCACGTTTATAACACCACTTCAGGGGTTAAATGCCACATGATTAGAAGAAATTTTAGTATTATCCCATTAAGAGAGCTTAGTTCTAAATCATTTACTCTTATACAT
The DNA here is from genome assembly GCF_027244095.1 of Hemicordylus capensis. Classification (NCBI taxonomy): domain Eukaryota; kingdom Metazoa; phylum Chordata; class Lepidosauria; order Squamata; family Cordylidae; genus Hemicordylus; species Hemicordylus capensis. The sequence continues at coordinate 175,826,096 of NC_069661.1, read as the reverse complement.
GTATTTTAAGGATTTGTAATTAACTGGTTACAAGTTGTTAGGCAGTTGATGAAGTGTGAACAGACCAGTGATTTGTTTTCCTTATTTACATTTTTTAAAAAAAACTCAGAAATGACAGCAGGATGTTTTTCATCCTCTGCTTCCTTCACCAGATTAGGAAGTGATTTGTGAGGCCATTTTTAATTCTTCCAAACCCATTAAAATCAAGTATCCAGGGGAACATAATCAAAACATAATAGGTGCTAAAACACAGAACACTACTTTGGACAAATATGCATAATCAGATAGCCTGGAAAGATACTGTTAACTGAGCATTTGGTATCACTTCTCAGCTTACATTTTAAAGATATGTAGTGTGCCCTTTTGTGAGACAGACAAACATTTCAATATATTGTGATAGCCGTATTATTCTGTGATGCAAAATGGCAGCCATTCCTATGCTCTAAAGCTATGTTTAGGATACTAGTTTAAAATGGTGTTTCTTTCATGTTCAGTAATGCCCCTCCCTCCAAAGTCAAGTCTTTATATAAAACCCCCTAGGAAAGATGTCTGAAGCTACACCTTCTTACATGGTAAGGAAATGATAAGAAACCTGTTCACATGGCCAGAAGTTGGCTATGAGGAGTGTCCAGCCCAGGTCCAAGCCCCCACATGAGCTCCTGAGAACCACTTGTGTGTTAGCAAATATCGAGGTACCAGGACAACAGGAAAGTGATTGTGTGCTAGCTACAATCTAGGTAGAATGGCACCTCCAGCCTTGATACAATGTTTGGCCATAGAGTTTATATATTGCAAGATTTACTTCCCTGATGTTTGTTAGTCTAAAGATGCTTTTCCTAAAAAGGTTACATAGGCTGCATTCGGACATAATATAGAACTGGCTTAGAACTGCAGTTCGATGAACCCACAGTCAACATTCAAAACCGGGAATCATATCACAGACGATCACCTATCCCCAATTTGAGAAACTCCGGAGTCAGATCAGAGTTCCCCCTCCTTTTCTAGTCCTTCAAGCATGGTTTCCACTCACTTGCATAGCCATGCTGTTGCCAGACTATGGCAACACTCAAGGCAATCACTCGCAATTGGCAAGAAGCTTGGAGGAAGTGTGAGTTCTGGCTCCACAAGTTTCCATCAGCTCTTGGTGGTGCCCAGCTATGAGAGGACATGTTATTGTTAACTCTTTCACAGCATGTGTCTTCCCACTGTCAGAGGAAGCATCTGTGTGAGGAAGAAGCAGTACAACAGAAGAACAGGTACTCCCCACAGACACCCAGCACCTTGCTTGACAACCCATCCCCCACCGTCACAGCATAGGTATTTAGGAAGCTGCCTTGTACCGAGTCAGACTATTGGTCAATTTCTAGTTCAATATTTTCTATACAGACTGGCAGCAGCTTCTCCAAGGTTGCAGGCAGGAGTCTCTCTCAGCCCTATCTTGGAGATGCCAGGAGGGAACTTGGAACCTTCCACATGTGAGCATACAGATGCTCTTCCCAAAGTGTTATGGACACCACAACATATCAGAACCAGAGGTACCAACTCAGAAGTATGTGGAATTGAGGCCTGTGTCTGATTTCATTTTATATTAAGAAATGAATTAATACCTGAACTCGAGGTGAACTGGCATACTAGATCTCAACTGCTCTGTGAAGGAGGAGACAATCCAGCATTGTGAAATGGCTGCTCAAAGGAATACAAAAGCCAGGCCTGAATGCTGAATGCTATATCCAAATGCTAAAATGTGACTCACTACCAGATAATGTCTGTGGAAGAGGCCAGGGGCTGGTCTCCCCTCTCCTGTTACAAGAAATCCATGTTAATCCTTGCCAATGATTAACTAAATTGCTCTCTATAGAGATTCAACATAAGTAAGTGCATACAGAGAAAACTCCTATAGACTATAATTCTTACCTCACCGACAGGATGCTTCTGCCCTAGCCAAATGTATTGAACTCATCTCACACAAGAAATAATGTAATTGCTGTCTCACACAAATAGAACTAATTCTCTCACTAACTCTTGACTTTTAACACCTTTTGGGGTCAAACTGGCAATTGGGGGAAGATGCAATTTGTAGCTCTAAGATGCAGATTTGCTTGGGCAATGTTCCCCCTCCCTTCTAAGTGCACAGTTTACAGAAGATGAGATTGAGATCTCTCTGGACTGGCCAATATCCTGAATAATTAAAAAGACATTATCCAGAAGGTAGCAGCAAGTTGTCACCTTTTGAGGACCCAGGAAAAGATGAGATTTGAATAGACTCTATGAGAGTGAGAGATCAAAGAAAAATTACACTATAAAGAATCAGGCTACTGGACAGAGAGTCAGCAGTCTTGTGCCTACGGGCAATCTTTTGCCTAGAGCTGCTCAACAAGGATCCCAGAGTTTGCTGCTAAGCCGCGGGGCAACCGCAGGAACTCTGTCCATGGACAGGAGTTGTCTGTGACTTCTACTGCGCAGTGAGAAGTCAAGACTTCCCCAGCCATGGTGCTCTGGCTCTCAGCCGTGATCTGAGCAACTGCAAACGCTCCTGTCTCCCGCCAAGCGCCTCGCTCCTTCAAGCTGAAGAGATTCACCGCTCTCAAGTCTCTCTGATCCAGGTAATATGCTGCTCCTTACAAGCCTTGAGCCCCTCCATCTTTTCCCCTCCTTCTCCTTCCCCCACCCTTTTTCTCTACTAATTCCTGAACCATGCCAGCCCTCAGCTTTCCTTACACACACACCCTTTTCCATCTATATCTGAATTGTATTAGGCTCTAGGAAGATTTAATGCACACACATATGTTAGTTAGGAACACGGTTGAATATTGGTACTGGCTAGGATGTTCTGTTTAAATACTGTTGGTAATATTGATAGAGTGTTCTGCTTTCTGCTCAACTAGAATTGATGTTGTTATTCTTTTTTATACTCAATAAAGCCCATTGAATCTTTGAGGATTGGTTTGATCTCCTTTCTTCCATGCGCCCAGATCCTACATGGTCACCATATAAAAGAACTTGGTCACTTGGTGACACTATGAGCCAGGCCTAATTTGGTATGCTAGCTATTGGGCATATTTAGTATATAAATCAGGCCTGGGCCGTAACAAAAGCAGCACCATTCCCTAAGGAGAAATTCTTACAGTGCTCACATGTAATCTCCCATTGAAATGCAAGCCAGGGTGGACCTTGCTTAATAAAGGCAACAAGTTATGCATGCTACCACAAGTCATGACTATGGAGCAGGCTTTCAGATTACTGAAGGCATATTGGTGTACACATTGCTGGATGTGGAGGAGGAGCTGGCCCCACACGTGATTGTGACTTGCTGCATCCTCCACAACATCTGTGAGTCTAGGGGAGATGCCCTGCCACCAGACAACCTGGACCTGCCAACCCCTCTACCAACCCCTCTACCGGTCGGATGCAGGAGCAATCCAGGGGTCCCTTGCCAGTCCCCATTCTGCTCAAGAAGGAGCAAAGGAGAAGAAACAAAGAAGCAGGGGCAATGAGAGCAGCCTTTCCGAGGCACGCCATGGAGCATCTTCCACTCCAACACCTGTGGTGCAGATGCATGTTTGCTCCTGGCAGGAGACGACGCTCTCAGACCCCTTAAAGAAAGCCTTCAACCCATCCCAACACTTACCTGTGGTCCCAGCAATCCTGCTTCATTGCACCTGACTCTCTATAAAGTTAATAAAGTGGAAAAAGTTCTCCTCACCCCATTGGCAGTCTTTGTCTGTCCTTTGTACCCTTTCCCACGCTCAGTGCCAGAAGGTTGCAATCCCGTGCTCAGCAAATCTCAAACAAACCAATTTTACCTGAGGACAACTTCCGATACACACTGTTTTGTCAAAGTTTATTCTGCCAAGATTCTATCCATCATTGATCCAAAACCAATGTTCTTAGCAGCATTTAATGAAATGCATCAGACAGATTACATCAGAAGTATACTTCTGAATAGTGCTGTTTTATTTAGAAATATTAATTCTTGAACCTAAACTTAAGAACTTAAAATTTGTAATGTGGTTTTCAAGTTACTACAGTTGATAAAAGATTGTGTGCACTTGAATGCAGCCATGTAGTATGGTGCGCCCCTGTTGCACTGGCACAACACAAATTCTAACGTGGTCTGGAACACAAACTCCTAACTTAGTGTAACTAGTTACCTTCAGGGGTTCCCAACCTGTGGTACTCCAAATGTTGTTGACTACAACTGCCCTCACCCCCAGTCACAATAAACTCTAGCTGGGGATGAGGGGAGTTGTCGTTCAACAACATCTGGAATGCAACAGGTTGGGAACCCCTGAGCTAGAGTTGCACTAGCACTGGTAAATGGTTGGGGGGGGAGGAATGTTGTAATGTTTTAACTTTTTCTCTATCCTTTATTTTTAACTAATGTTTTAACTTTTTCTGTTGTTGGTTGTTGGCTGTGTTGTAAACCACCCAGAGACGTAAGTTTTGGGCGGTATAAAAATATGTTAAATTTTTAAAAATAATAAAATGCATTGATTCAAATTTCAGTTCTGCTCACTGAGCATCCTTAGTCTAACCACTATCACACCTGTTTCCTGTTATTGTTTGCAACATGTAAGGATGCTGGCCTACCTTATATCGCTTATAATCTACCGTATTAGAACAAATGTATTTAGAAAAATTATTGGAACAGTATTAGGAAAAAAAATCCAAACAAGCACCATTTCTGCTTCCTTGCAGGCATAGAGAACTCGCTTGGAAGCTAGCTTCCAGCAGCAGTGCCATCACCCATCTGCATGCAAGAAGGACTGCGTGGTGGGTGGGCTGGCAGCGGCTGCAACGCCCTTCTCAGCACCCACTACCTGAGCGTCTGTGGCAGTGCCTCCCCTCCCACTCCCCTTTACCCAGACTTTTTTTTTTTACTTTTGACTTCTTCTTGTCACAACCCACACAGGAGTGTCGCTCCAAGGCTTTCTCTTGTTCTGCCCGGGGCTTTTTCTTGGGTGAGGTTTGTGTTGCATACCTGGTCTTGTTGCACCTAGGCACCCTTGTGTAGGGGGACATCCGCCTGTAGACTTTCATCTTCTTGGGTTCCTCCTGCATTCCCAGGTGTGCCACCACAGATGTGGATTTCAAGGGCTAAGGGGCAGCAAGGGGTAGCTGGCGAGTCCCCAGCCCATAGAGAACCTTTTCTCTGTGAGGGGCCACCATGGGGGAGTTCTGCAGGTGTGCCCCTTGGAAAGAGGGACCTAAAAAGACCTCTTGGCAGATAGAGGCCACAGGAGGGGATTGAAAGGACCTGGACAGCCTGGCTGTCTGCATAGGCTGGAGTGACTGCGTACTGCATTTCTCTAACTGGTGCAGTTGGCATTTAGTGGCCGTGGGCATGCAGCTGGGGCAGCCAGAGCTGCTGCTGCGGTTGCTGGCCAGGGAAGACCTGTATTGGAGAAATAGCAAAAGGCAATTGAGATTGCAACGCTGGTGGCCCAAAGGAGAAGGGACCAGTGTTGTCTCTAATTTTTTTCATTCTTCTGTGTGCGGAATAAGTTTTGTTCTGGGTGGCATTATCAAAGCAGTGTGTGTGCACGTACGTTCAGAATGGGGTATTCCTGATTCAACCTGTGTGGGATCTGAAATTAGCTGAGGGGACATCGAAAAATGTGTGAGCACGCACACACTTCTTTTTGCTTGCTGTATATCTGAAGCCTTCCTTTCTGCACTTCCTTTCCCATGCAGCTCAGCCTTTGCAGCTCCATCAACCTAACCTCCTCCGATGCATGCACACTCACCTGGTCCCTCCTCAGGTGGGTGATGGTGCTCCTCTGTGTCATCCCCAGAAGCAGCACCTTCATCCTCTTCACAAAAGCGTCCCTTAAGCCCTGCACGGTTCTGTCGGTGATGGCTGAACTGTTCAGCTGAGTGCTGTGTATCCGGGACATGGCTGGTGGAACTGCGGAGGTCCTGTCCAGAGACCAACAGTTGCAACCCCTCCACGAACTACCTCTGGCTCTGCTCTTCATAGGGATATGATGGAGTGAGATTCTGCAAGGACTCTGTTTGTGTCTCATAGTCCTCATCATCCATAAGGACGGACTAGAAGCCAGAATTCAGGGGTTGTCCCCAGTCATCCACTACCTGCATCACGACTGTCTGGCCCATTTTCCTCCCATCCCTTGCATTCGCAGTGCCATGGGTGTTACCAGCTTGCCCTGGGGCGAGGGCATGACTTTGTGATGGGCCTGCCATCCCAGGGCAGCTTGGAACTTCTACTGCCCTGGCCAAATAGGCAGGGAACGGTCCTTGAGAGGGCATGCTAGATGGGCAGAGGATGGTTGTGATGGCAGCAGGAGCTGTTGTGGGGGCAGGTAACTGTGATTTTTAAAAACAATTGAAAACATATCTTTGTAAAGAGGCTTTTAAATGTTTCATCTCTGTTTATATCTGGTAGGTTCTTCAGTTTTTATATTCTCAGTTTTTAACTCTTAAAATAATTTAGAATTTGGAATTTAAAAAAACAAACAAATTGTAATGTTAAATGTGGTATTAGCCTGGTCTTTTAACTTAAAGTTTAGCGAACTTTATCAGCCTTATTTTACATTTTATCTTTTTATTAATGTTGTGAGCTGCCCTGTTACTGAGACAGCTTATTTGGGGGCATCTAGGAGCACCCCCCACACCTGGTTTGGAGATGGAGGCCTGTAGTTTCAATTTTTGCCTTTCAGAACGCATGGGATTGTCAAATGGGATCACCATTTGATTCTCATGAGCTAACTCATGAGATATGTCACCTGGCATACAGCCTGAGAGAGAGTAGCTCTTGATAAAGTTTAACCTGAGATTACATGACAACTATCCCTGCCTCCTTGATTAGTTTTCAGGCGGGGAAGCTGGAATAGACACGAGTTAATTAAGCACTATTCTTCTCAAGAACTAGCCAAATACTCTCTACCTATGTTGGCACAACAGATCAGTCCAATCTTATCACCTTTGCTGGAAGAGACAGATAAGAGGTAACAAGCTCATCTCCTTCTCTAACAAAGTGTTAATGGCTGGCTCGGGGCACAGGAAACTAGCTTGTTAAAACATTCCTAGTCACTCCCAAGGTTTTCTAAAGGCACAAGATAAGTTCTAATGCACCCATTTCATTTCGTGTACCCCTAGACCCTAAAATATTTCATTTCCTTTACCCCTAAACCCTAAAATAAACCTCATTCTATTTTTGAATGTCAAGCTCTCTGTCAGTTCTTTCCAAAACCGAAGCTTTGTACAAATTTATTCTGAAATGAGCTGTTCTGTTACGCTTGCTAGTTCACCACACAAGCCCAAAACATAGACAGGGTTTTTTGCCAGTTCCCCAGGAGCAGTTCCACTAACAGCCCCGGGCAGAAGTGTACTGGAGGGGCGGGATATAAATATTTTTAGAAGGAAAGAAAGAAAGAAAGAAAGAAAGAAAGAAAGAAAGAAAGAAAGAAAGGAAAGAAAGGAAAGAAAGAAAGAAAGAAAGAAAGAAAGAAAGAAAGAAAGAAAGAAAGAAAGAAAGAAAGAAAGAAAGCCAGTACAGCAGCCCACCAGTCTAAATCATTTTTAATTAGTTAGGCTACCAGCTGCCCTTAAGTTATTTACAGCTAAAGCCTGCTCTCAGTTGCTTTATGGGACGCAGTTGGGCCCGTATACAAACTGCACTCCACTAGAGATAGTTCAGACAAAGTTTCTGAGATCTATTCTACAGATCCCTAGATGTGTTTCCAATGTAATATTGAGGATGGAAACTGGCATGCCTAAGATGGAAGCCCGGATGTGGTTTTCCATTCTCAGCTTCTGGTTGAGATTGTCTTTCTTTTCTACAGGCCTTGCTCACTTAATTTTTATTGATAAATTTAATTCTAGCTTGAAGCAGTCAATATCTCGCCAAATAAGTTTATATGGCTTTAGCCTGGATGGTCTATTAGAAATGGGTTTTTGTCACGCGAGACTGATATTAAAGCAGCGGATCTATGATATGGAAATGCAGACTGATCGATCTTTAATCTCTAACGAAGTTTTCCTAGGTTTACAAATGTATAATACTAAACCTGCGAATTACCTGGGTAAGATTACTATTACTAAATATCGCAGGATGTTTACATTGGCCAGATTTAATGTGCTACCTTCAGCTGAATTAGAAGGTAAATTTAGAGGGATCCCAAAAGAACAGAGACTATGTCCTTGTGGCTCTGGAGAACAGGAGTCTATCTTTCATATCTTACTCCGCTGTCTTTTTTATAGGGACTTACGAATTTGTTATATTTCCTCCTTACTGACTGATTTCCCAGGGCATACAGATGCATTTTATGTCAACTATCTGCTCTCAGATCAGAAGGAGGAAGTAACATTTAAAGTTGCTAAGTTCTGTGAGGCAGCTAAGAAGGCTAGACAACAGATGGTAAATCAGATTATGCTAACGGGAAATTGCTGATTAGGATGAGTCCATGTTCCTGATTATATTATGTATATATTATTACTATATTACGTGTATTATTATGTATGTAAATTTTGGTCTATGACCGTAAATAAACATGAATTAGTTAGGAGGAATTACATCACTGCCAGAAGCTTTTCCAGATATTAGTTGCCTTATCAGAAACAGTGACAGAAGGCCAATCTGGGAGGTGATCTCTATGAAAAAAGAGAGAGATAACTTCCTTTTCATAGAGATCACCTCCTGTAGTCTAGAGAACACCATATGCATGGAGATGGCCTCTCCCTATCCCATGCTGCTGAACAGCTGGGTCCAACTGTCTGCCCACTTTGGGTGCCCACCAGTCTGCCTGGGTGTCCACCTTAGCAAGCAGCATTCCCCTCATAGAGATCACTTCTTGTAAGCTATGTGAAGCAAAGATGCATGAGGACAGCCTCTCCCTACCCCATGCCTGCTGAACAGCTGTGGAGGAATAGCTGCTGAACATCTAATGTGGAGGAATTTCAGATCCCACTAGCCTCGTGATAACAATTATTTACCGCTACCACCAATTAGACTTTTCTTTTATATGGCTGGATCTACTACAACAGCCCTTATACCTTTGCAAAACATTACCAAAAACAAAAACTCAGTAGAGTGGAAAGGCTTATAGGCATGGGGTGAAGACAACTGAATAAGTTTCTAATCTTAAATGTAATAAGAAAGTTGATTCTGTAAAAAAATGGTCAATTAAAACATTAGCTTTTTTGTTTCTTTGCACAGCAAAATGTAGAACAACAGTTACCATAAGAGCATAAAGGAGAAAAGAAATGGTTGGAAAAACACATCTAACTAAGCTGTCTAAACTAGTCCCTACACAGAGTCTTCTGTGGATAGTCACATGAGGTCATTAGCTAGTAATCACATGAGCTAATGGGGTTGCTTTTTCAGTCTCTTTGCAGGATTATAGTTTTTAGCTAACTTTATACAGGAAAATCTTGTTTTTCCCGGGATTTCCGTTCTCAGCTTGTGCTGTGGATGCTGGAACCAAGAATGCTGAGGCATTGGGGCAATGGGAATCCAGGGATTAGGTTCCAAAGGGCAGTGAAACAAGCTAAAAATGGGCAAAAGGCAACAACAAAAATGGCAAATAAAGTGTCCTACCATGCTCCACACGTTCCCCGCTTTCTAGCAATTCCTCACAAGAGAAATAAAATTGGCCCAAAATTGTGGCGGTTTTTGTCCTTTTTAAAGAAAATGAGCCATAAAATGGCTCCAAATTTCTGCTGAACTCAAAATGGCAGCCAGAAATTACATCCGAGGTCACCCCTGACACATAGACACACAGATTTAACCCTCCCCGCACCTAAATTTTTTCTCATGTATACCAAAGTTGGTTGCCTATTACCCAACGGTGGATACACGAAACCACGAGTGCTGGACTCATGATTAACGAGGTCCTCCTGTGCTTTTAAAAGGAAAACTCCAATAGAGCACTGGTGGTTTTTTTCTATCGGTATTGTTTGAGTAACAGTTGTCAACACAATGAATTCTGAAATTTAGGAAAATATCCCATTCTAGCTAAATAGATTGTAACTTTTAGGCCCCCTGCCAAGGTCAAGAGTACATTGTTGTTGTTAAATGAAGCAGGCATAGTTTTATAAAATTATGCCCTCTGTCCCCGTGCCAGTCTTTCCGTGCCCAAAGTTATTTTTATAGGCCAAAATAAAAATGCCATTGAGTTTTAATAAGTTTCAAAGAACCCAGGAATTCTTTTTTTATTCTGTTCATTCAAATGTATTTATATAATGTAACACTGCCACTGTAAAACTAAGCATTATGTTCCATGTAAAACTGAGGTTTTTTTCTGTAAAAATGTACCCTTCTGCCTACTGCATTACGTCAAAACAGCATGAGTATGCTTTCAAAGGTTGTTGGAGGTAAAATGATGACAGGGCAGCAGGGCTAGAATTACAGGCCAGGAAATAGAACAGTATAGGTAGAAAGGTTTTCTAAATGGAAATATAAAGAGTCAATTGTTATAGAGAAAAATTAATCGGAGCTATGTTGGGATGTATAAGTGCAATAATAAGCGTGTGGATGAGATTCTGAAAGGAAAAATGGCAGCAAAAGCATTTCCAAACCATTCAGAAACAATTAAGCTGGATAATTATAGAACTCCACTGTGATTATACTCCTGTGGAATTGCAAGATGGACATTTGTCCTCAAAGCCACACACCATGGAGAATGATGATAGAAAGGGTTTCCCCTCTTGTCTTCACCACAATTTCTCTACACAGCAGCATACACACTGCCATTGTTATCTGCCTTCATAAAACAATTGCCTTTCACTCTCTGGAACAATAACACAATACTGGTTAATCAAAATGTTCTCTGAACAAACACTGAGGGGACAAACATTGAGGGAACCAGGCTTTGGAATGCTTTCCTAGTGGCCATTCGCTCCTCGGACTCCATCACAGTTTCTAGAAAGCTGGTTAAATCTTGGCTTTTTCTCCAGGCCTTTACATGATTGTTTTATTGCTGCTTCTGTGTGTTTTTATCTATGTATAGTTTTTTGCGTTTGTATATTATGTATTTTAAATCAGATTTGTTTTTATACTTTTAGCTTAATACTTTTAACTCTCATTTTTATTATATGTTTTAACTTTTGTAATTGTTTTGTAATTGGGATTGTTTTTAATGAAAGGCGGCATATAAATTCAACAATCAATCAATCAATCAATCAATCAATCAAATGTAATTAATGTGCAGTCAATAGTGCACAGTGTGGCACAGCTACTGGGATACCCCAAATGACCTAAGGGATTGCTTGGGGTTACTTGTTCTGTATGGCAGAGTTTTATTGTTTCATTTGAAATTGCCAATGTTTTACTTATGCAAGGACTTTTGTAGGATACAAACATATTTACAACCAGTTAAATGACACTGCCACACTGTGAAAAAGCTTTTGAAATTTGCTTTTGTTTTTAAGAGATCTGTTGCAATTCGTTTCTTCCTTCAGTAAGGAGCGATGTTAGAATTTCTAGGGTATAACTCAAGAGGAAAAGCATGTTTGTTCTCAGGACAAATTGTGGCTACCTCTCCACGTGTAACTGTTCTGGATCTTTCTCCTATATGCTAAAGACATATATATTGGAGTCAGATAAATAAGATGATGAAGATGTGATAGTTGTGTGTGTATGTGGTGACTATTCATTTGAATCTTCTGACAACCTTTAAGATCTTTTCTTTTCAGACTTAGATTCATTAAGGCGATAATGAACACATAGCTTTCACAAAGTAAGTATGGTATATGGGGTAAATAGACTGCACCAATAAGAAGCAGTTGACTCTGCTTAACCCAGTTCTCGAACTCCCTTTATCTGTGTCAGTGTGAACCATTGCTTAGGACTGCTGAAACTGTCGGACCTGATCTCAGTCACTCACGCATTGGTAACATCCAGATTGGACTACTGCAATGCATTCTATGTGAGGCTGCCCTTGAAGACTGCTCGGAAGCTTCAGCTGGTCCATAATGCTGCTGTAGGGATGCTCGTGGGTGCAAGTCGTTCTATCCTGCGTCAGCTTCATCCTGCGGTCCACTTCTGGGCTAGATTCAAGGTACTGGTCATAACCTTTAAAGCTCTACATGGCTTGGGGCCAGGGTACCTGTCAGACCTCATTCACCCATATGAATCTCCCAGGGACTTCCGTTCATCGTCTCAGGCCCCACTGTTATGAACGGTCTATAACATATCAGAACCAGAGGTACCAACTCAGAAGTATGGTGAAATATAGGCCTGTGTCTGATTTCATTTTTATATTAAGAAGTGATACCTGAACTCAAGATGAACTAGGATGCTGCTCCCCCTGCTCTGGAGCAGGAGGTGATCCAGCATTGTGTTGTTAAAATGGATATGCAAGGAAACACAATGAAGCCAGGTCTGAATGCTGAATGCTGTAATCCATATGCTAATACCACTGACTACCAAGTGTCTGTGGAAGGAGCCAGGGGGCTGATTTCCCCCCCTTCCTATTAGTGTTAAATCCTTGTCAGTGATTAACTGTATTGTTCTCCATGGAAGTTCAACATAGCCAAATGCATACAGAGATCCGTCTGTAGATTTTAATCACACCTCACTGATGCTACAAATGTATTGAATGTCTCACGCACATATATTTTACTTTAAATATAATTACACACTAGATATACAAGAAATAATGGAATGACTGTCTCACACAGAATATCCTGAATCCCCTTACTAACTGCTGACCATTTAACACCTTTTGGGAAGATGCCATTGTGGCTCTCAAGTGCAGAGTTGCCTTGGGCAATGCTCCCCACCCCTCCCTTCCTGAGCGCGCAGTTTACAGAAGATGAGATTCAGAGATCTCTCTAGACTGGCCAATATCCTGAATAATTAAGATATTGTTCAGAAGGTCGCAGCAAGTTGTCACCTTTTTGGACACCCAGGAAAAGAGGAGATTTTGAATAGATTCTATTCAAGGATCAAAGAGAAAAACACTATAAAGAATGAGGCTTTTAGACAGAGAGTTCATCAATCTTTTGCCTACAGCAAAAGGCTGCTCACAGGATCCCAGGGTTTGCTGCTAAGCTGTGGGGCAAAGCAGGAATTCTGTTCATGAACAGAAACTACAGCAATGCCTGAGTTTTGCTGCCCAAGCTGCGTGATCTGAGCACTGCAACAACTCCGCCAAGAGCCTCACTCCTTCAACTGAAGTGATTCTCTGCTTTCAAGCCTCTGTTCCTGGTAAATATGCTGCTCCTTTACAAGCCTTGGAATTCCCTCCATCCTTTCCCTGCTCCCTTCTCCTCCCCCCCCTTCTTTCCCTCTACTAATCTCCTCAAAACCATGCCAGTCCTCAGCCTCTCTCTTCCCCCCGTCTTTTCTGCCTGTATCTGAATTGTATTAGCCTTTAGGAAGATTTAATGCACACACATATGTTAGTTAGGCACACGGGTGAATATTGGTACTGGTTAGGATGCTCTTGCTAATATTGATAGAGGATTCTGCTTTCTGCTTTGCTAGATTATGTTGTTAGTCTTTATACTCAATAAAGCCCATTGAATCCTTTTGAGTAGTTTGATCTCCTTTCTTCATTGCGTCCAGATCAAACGTGGTCACCAATATAAAAGAACTTGGCCCAGACCTATTTTATATACTAGCTAATGAGCATATTTAGTATATAGATCAGGCCTGGTTTGTAACACCACCACCAGCAGAGATCCAGTTTGCAGAAACTAAAGACAGGGCCTTCTCGGTTCTGGCCCCTCAGCTTTGGAACGCCTTTCCTGAAGAGCTTTTCCATTCTCCTTCCCTCAGTGTTTTTTAAAATAACAACTAAAGACTCACCTTTTTAAGGAGGCTTTTTAATGTTCCATCATTGGTTATATCTAGTAGGTTCTTCAGTTTTTAGTTTTTATAATTTTCAGTGTTTAGCTTTTAAAATAACTTTTAATTTGAACTTGATACTGATTGTGGTTTTTAACCTGACTTTTAACTTGATTACTCAATTTGGTTAATTTTATTACTTTTATTGTATATTGTATCTATTTTATTTGTTGTGAGCCGCCTTGAGCAGTAGTGTACTGGAGGGGCGGAGTATAAATATTTTAAATAAATAAAATAAATCGCCAGTGTACAGTCAGCTGTAACCATTTGGAACATTTACACTAGGCATTCTAAAGTCAGATCAACCATTCTACTTTTCAATTATAAATCACATTTTGCTAAATTAGTATGTTGCATTATATTTTTGTTCTCTGCATGTTTCAATTCATAATAGTATTTTTAAAGATGAAGGATCATTCACACTTTTGTACCTATAAATCAATTAGACAAAACTGAGGGTCGTCATATTTTATTATGTTATTACTAAGCACAGTTGCCATATTATCAGGCGAAGAGGCGTGTTTCTATTCTGGTCCTCTAGGAATCACTTTTGGAATTTTGGAATCACTTTTGGAATTGGTACTACATATGACTGTATACCAGTAGGCATTTTTCTTCACTAGGTAGGCAGCCCCACAGTTACTGTTAAAGACCTCGGTTTCCCTTCAGTGTTGTGGTGCTTTTCAGGAATTTCTTTTCCCATTCCAAATTAACTATACAAATGTGATAGAACTGCACATCTGAAGCGAGAAAATAAAATAAAAAATCTGACAATACTCATGCATAGACTTCAGCAGCCCATAAATTTGTTTCCTCTCTCACAAATGTCCTTGATTTTGCCATAAACATCTTAGGGACTAACTGGGTAGACATATACTTTCAGATTCTTTTCAATGTCCTTGATAAATTGGCCCCAAAACAAATATTTTACCTTGAAATTGAACTCTGGCACATCCTAGCACAAAACACATCCACTGGCCAATGATGAAGGTACTTTAGGTTTTTGTTTCAGAAAGCTTTCTATATAAATTTTAGCTGATGAAATCTTTAGGATATGCTGTATGCACTTTCAATCCACGCTGAGGAATTCCATCAAATGTTTTACACAGTTGTTACATCTGAGCTTGCCCAACGTAATGGTGACATTTATGCCTTTTTCAGAGAGTTTTGTGCAATCTACATCATTGCCAATAGTTTCTTTGCAAATAAGACAGTTTCTTTATCCAGTGCTTGGCTGTCAGTAGGCATCCACACTCAACAGCTTTTATCAGAAACCTAATAGATCTACCTACAGTTTCAGACCTCAGTCTCGAGTGAGGGTAACCTTTTTTTGAGAGCAAAAAATCTATAGCTGTCTTCTCCTATCCACTGTCACATCAGAAACCCTCTCAAAGCTCCTCAAGCTTTTCTACTCCAGAATATAGTCCTCTCTTGAGGGAGATTCTCTTTCCCCAATCCCCTCAGAATTCCCACAGTTCCACACATTCCTTTATGACAACTCCTCTGAGACAAGGGATTACACTCCCCCCAACTACCAGATGGCTTTGCTGTATAAGGTCACATGATACGGTATACATATACTATTATCTATCTATCTATCTATCTATCTATCTATCTACCTACCTACCTATCTATCTATCATAATCACATTACATGGAAACGGACTTTTTGTAAGATCTATAACTGGCAATTATTTTGTCATATTAAATTCTTTTACATTTGCTTTAGGGACATCATCTTGATCTACTAAGCTAAGTGAGGTAAGCAGGTATTTAAAATCCTTCAACCTAGGAGCTGGGTTTTGTGGGCATTCACTTTTTAGACTCCCAGCCTTCATTTCTCTCTCTCTCTCAGAGCTCCAGCTCGAGCCCCACCCTTTGATAAGGCCTTAACCATTCCACAGCTTAGCTGTGTAGGTTACATCTGATTTATTTGGCTCCTTAGAGATTTCATTACATGTCTGTTATACATAGGAACATAGGAAGCTGCCATATACTGAGTCAGACCATTGGTCTGTCTAGCTCAGTATTGTATTCACAGACTGGCAGCTACACTTTGCTGGGTTGTTTTACTTCCATGATGACCATTCTCCAAAATATAGAGCTGTAGACTAGCCATATAATCAAGCGACTGCCTTGCATGCCAGCCAGTTTTGTAGTACAAGCTAGACCACTTCCACTGTCACACATAGTCTGGGACTAGCCTCATACCAGGTGAGGGGAAGTACGTAATCATGCAGTGTTAAAGGGCTGCACATCAAAGTGTCTTCTTTACTTTTTACTGCATCATTCTGAAGATAATGGTGGTGCAGATGCATCCAATGAACCTCTCTGCACATATCTACAAATCTCTGTGCCTCCTCCCTATAATACAAGACCAAGAAATCGTATACATGCATTGGATCAGGACAAATGTAATGCTTCAGATTTTCAGAAAATTCTTTGCTGTTCATTTACAGCTGAATGACATGATGGGCAAAATCATGGTGCAGCTCTAGCTGGACTGAATCACTTCAACCCTCATGCAAAAGTAAAAGCGTGCGTTCGCTCTCTCTCTCTCTCTCTCTCTCTCTCTCTCTCTCACACACACACACACACACACACACACACAGACACACACACCTCTTTAGTGAATAATTAAATTGGAACATATCCAAAAGCCAGGAAGACTCAATCCTGACATATTTCATATTAACATTTGCATTTATTGATGCCTCCTGGAGTTAGTTCTGTTTCACCTAACTAGGCAAATTACATCTAACATTTGAAATTAGTGCACTAATTATATGATCATAGTCGAGATTTTTTGGCATTCTGCTCAGGAACAGAGTTATTCGTGAATATCAATTATGACCAGGCAGAACTTCTGACAGCTGATTTTTCCCTAACAGTGTGAGTACAGTCTTTAATTAGCTAAAATATAGCTGACCTGTCCATCTGCTGATGACTTGTTTCTTGTTTTAACTCCAGATTGTGTGTGTGTGTGTTTTAAATCAATTATCTGATGTGAAACTTCACATGCTTGTCTTGAAGCAAGAGGAAAGGTAGTCAGAAGGCTTGGTATAGTTTAGTATAGTTTAGTCTGAGCTTCTTGAGGGCTGGTGCAGCACCCAGTGTGGAGGGGAACAGATGGGCAAGTAGGGAAGGAGGTACAAAATCAAGACTATGGCCTGCCATAACGAAATACCAAGAACCCTGTTGATTTTAATGGAGAGCATATGATAGCTGGAGGCAGCAGTGGCTCAAGATCTCTGCGTTCCTGAGGCAGGGTGCCAAATGCTGGCCCCCTTGTGCGCACACACCCTCTTTGCCCTTTTTTAAGGCGGGGGGGCAGTAGTCTATCCTGCTGCCTGGCTGGTGCCCCAGTAATCTGCTGTCCAGCAGCATAGCTACAATTGAGAGAATTAGTGGCATAGCTACAATTGAACGAAGAAGGATAAATGTCCCTGGGGGCCCCTAAGGGTGGAACTCTGCTGGCTAAATGTCAGCTTTCTCTTGTACCTATATGAAGAAGGTGGAGAACAGTGTTGCTTCTAACAGGGATTCTCAGGTGTTGTTGACTACAACTCCTAGAATCCCCAGAAGCAATGGCTTTTGCTTGGGGACCACACCTGGGAATTGTTAGAGGGAACACTGGTGGGGAAACGGGGACCCATCTTAGCTTTTTGTTCCAGGGCCCACTCCAACCTTCCTATGCCCATTTTTGTCTAAGGCAACTGCCTCACTTTGCTTCATGGAAGGGCCATTGTTGACTAGAAGTGAGACACCCTAAGCACGGGCATCTGGAAGGAGTTGCTCCCTCCCAAATGGAGCCAGTATTGCCATGCTACTTGCTTCAATTATCTGTCCCTACCCAAGAAAGCTGGGCACCCACCCGCAAAAGAACAAGTTGCTAGGTACAGAGGGGAATTTGGACTATAAAAGGCTTTCCTTTGACCTTCTATCACTCTATTAGATCCTTGATAGGGGAAAAAAGGAAACAGCCCATGAGGAGGAGGAAGAGGAGGAGGGCAGCAGCCTACTCCTGAGGCTCTATAGCCCCACATATTTCTAATCTTTCACCAACAATTGAATGACCTATCATTCTCCTGCTGTGAGGAAAATGACACCAAGATGCAGGTAATGAGGTAGGGCAAACCTGTGGCTTGACTGAACCACTTCAAACGGAACCACTTTCCATAAGGGAGGAAAACCCCTGCATCTCCTTCCATAAGGGGCTAGGAAATGCCTAGGAAGAAGGCACTGCTAGAACTCTCTC
Organism: Hemicordylus capensis; assembly: GCF_027244095.1. Classification (NCBI taxonomy): domain Eukaryota; kingdom Metazoa; phylum Chordata; class Lepidosauria; order Squamata; family Cordylidae; genus Hemicordylus; species Hemicordylus capensis. Next base: position 175,808,026 of record NC_069661.1, on the reverse strand, counting down.
TCAACAAAGAACTTTCTTTGTGGGAGAATTTTTTTTGGTATAGACTAGATATAGGGTGAACATTCAAAGCAGAGATATTGGGCAAGCACCTTTGCTTGAATTAACCCAGCAGAACTGATTTCTAGGTTGGCTTGAATCTTGACAATGCTTAAGCATCTCAGCTAACTAAAACTGGGCAGCACTAAAAAGCAGAGAAGATTAAACTTCAGCAGGTGCTAGGGGAAAAACTTATTGTGCTAAGTTGACTATATATGAAATCCTACTTATGGGACAACTCTCATTATTGTAATTCCTCTGATGATACTCATATCCTGCCAGTGTAGGGGACCTCAGTAAGCTATTTTCCTAGTGTTGACACACACACACCCCGCATCACCATCACCACAGTTTTCTGTGAAGCACTGAAAGAAAGAGGGTAGAGAAGAGACCAAAATACATAGGACAGACCCCTCTCAGTACACTCAGATATTTATCTTCTCCTCCATCCCACCTTTCCAAGTGGGCTCCTAGTTTTGTTTTTAAACACTACAACTCTGTTTCTGGGACAAATACCCCAATTATAGGCAACATAGGAAGAGGATAGCACACCAGTCGTTTCATTATTACCAAACTTGTTAGGGAGCTCCCAAGCATTTCAGCTCTTCCTAAAGATCTTGCTAAAGGTCTTCCTCTAGTCAGTGGTGCCACCAGGAAAATATATTAGGTGTGGCACAGAAGGGACAAAGTTAATTTTGGAGGTTGAGCTTCATCTCATGTGCTAGATTTCTGAAAGAAAAACTTGATCTTTATTCTCATCCTAAATATATGTTTGCTGATACAAGTCCTATCGGCTTTGACGGAGTCAACTTTCAAATAAGCATGCTTAGGACTGCAGTCTTCTTTTAATTTCCAAGTTATGATTAAGCAACAGGGACAGAAATGAGGATGGGAGGGTATGCTACTTGTCCACTCTCTGGCACCACCTGTGCCTTTAGCCCCCCCCTTTTTTTTACATCAAGCAACTTTTTGACATAGAATAGATACTCCAAAGGAGAGTATGCATATACTGATGCTATGATCAAAAGCAAAACATTTTCTTGCTTTAAAGACCATGATGCCTGAAAAGGATAATATGATACAGTGTTCACAAAGCATTCCATCACCAAGTATACACTCCAGAATTATCGTCTTTGGTGCATTATAGGTATACAGAGATGTTTCTAAGTCTTATGGGGGCATGCTGATACTAACTTATCAGCAGGGTGCAATAGAATAGTGTTATTTCTCCCCATGCCAGATCATTTGCCGACAAATAGCAAGGAAAATGGTTCCAATACTAATAGTAAATCAATGGTGTAAAACATGTATTTAAATAGACAAGAGAAATTTCCATAGTTTATGAACTGTATCACAACAGTCATTTACAGTTATGGTTATTTGTTTCATAATTTGTTTTCTAAAATATTTATTTGGAAGGAGAACTATTCCAGATGTTACAGAAACATTAGAAACATATTCAAACACAAACACAATTCCGTTGATGGTATTTATAAATTCTTTGTCTTTTTGCAATATGGAATGAAAATCATAAATACAGTCCACAGCCTCCAGAAATTCTGAGAGCCACCAAATAGTTAATTAAGCCACACTCATACGAAATTCAGCTCATTCAACATGACCAGCAGAGGGATCTTGGGGTCATGGTGGACAGCTCATTAAAAGTGGCAACTCAATGTAAAAAAGGCTAATTCCATGCTTGGAATCATTAGAGAGGGGTTTGAAAATAAAACTACTAATATTATAATGCCCTTATACAAAACTATGATGCGGCCACATTTGAAGTACTGTCTGCAGTTCTGGTCACCATATTTAAGAAGGACATTGTAGAACTGGAGAAGGTGCATAAGAGGGCAACAAAGATGATCAGGGGCCTAGAGCATCTTCCTTACAAGGCACACTACAACACCTGGAACTTTTTAGTTTAGAAAAAATATGACTTTTTTCAAGAGGGGAGACATGATACAGGTCTATAAAATCATGCATGGTGTGGAGAAAGTTGATAGAGATAATTTTTTCTGCCTCTCGCATAAGACTAGAACCAGGGGTCATCTTATGAAACTGATTGCCAATAAATTTAGGACCGACAAAAGGAAGTACTCTTTCACACAACGTATAATCAGTGGAATTGTCTGCCACAATCTATGGAATTCTCTGCTACATGATGTGGTGACAGCCAATAGCCTGGGTGGTTTTATGAAGGGTTTAGATACGCTCTTGAAGGACAGGTCTATCAATAGCTACTAGTCTGAGGGCTATAGGCCACCTCTACCTTCAGAGGCAAGAGGCCTCTAAATACCAGTTGCAGGGAAGTATCAGTAGGAGAGAAGGCATACCCTCAGCTCTTGCCTGTGGGTGACCCAGAGGCATCTGGTGGGCCACTGTATAAAACAGGATACTGGACTAGATGGCTCTTAGGCCTGATCCAGCAGGGCTTTTATGATGTTCTGATGCCCAGTCTTTGTTTACTAATGGCCTTTCAAAGCTAGGGGTGGTATTGCATACACAATACATTTCAGTAGACTTAAAGATTTGAACAGCTGGACCACAGAAACAATGTGTTATAACTGGGAAAGGAAAGGAAAAAGTAACTAAGTAAAGCTAATGGAGTCTTTCTTCTTCTTCTTCTTTTAATACAGTGGCTGATAACCTGACTAAATTACTTGAAGGAAATCCCATTGAATTAATAGGACAAGTTAGTTATGACTAACTCGTCACATTAATTTCCATATGACTTGTTGAACAATGTAGTCAGGATGTCAGCCACTGGCTCTTAACTAGGGATGTGCATGAACCTGTTTAGCGTTCTATTCTTAGAACGCCGAACAGGTTCAGAACCCCCACATTCAAACCGGTTTGAACACAGGGGCAGGTGGCTTTAAAGCTTTATGGACGGGGAGGGTGCACTTCACCCCACCCCGCCATGCTTCGCCCTCTAGAGGTCTGTGTAGAAATAGTCCCGTGGGGCAGCAGCGTACCTCCTTGCTGCCCTGTTGTTTCAGTGACTGGAAATCACTGGAAGTGCCATGCGCGTGTCATGGGCGTGTGCATGCATGCCATGCGTGTGTGCGACATGCTCCTGCGACACACGTGCATGGCACCTTCTGTGACTTCCGGTGACTTCCAAAAATACCCCAATCAGAATTCCCTAGGAACCCCTTCATATGCTGTGAATTGGTTCATATTGAACTGTAAAACACAAAAGTTATTCTAGGACAACACACAGACATGGTGATCTCATAAACATTCTTCTATTAGGAAAGCAGCCTAAAACAAAATGGATCCTTGTCACAATATTTCACCATCTTTTTATACGTTATTCTGCTGTTTTAAAAACCCAAGTCCAAGCTGAGACTGAACTCTTGTAATAAATATTTTAAACCGTCTAGCTGAGAAGATGTCCAAGTGACTACTTCCTGCATCTTTAATATCTCAGAGGTTTTATTCCATCTACTCCTACTACTATCACCACCACTACTATGGATATTTCTATACCACACTTCAACCAAAGTTCTCAAAGTGGTTTACATAGAAAATCAAACAATACACAAATAAGATGGATCTCTGTCCCAAAGGGCTCACATTCAAAAAAGAAACATAACGCAGATACCAGCAACAGCCACTGGAGGCATGCTGTGCTGGGGTTGGATAGGGCCAGTTGTTCTCCCCCTGCTAAATATAAGAGAATCACGACTTTAAACAGTGTGTCTCTCTGCTCAGTTAGCAGGGGTGACAAAAGCCTCTGATGACAAAGGCCTCGGGTTTATCTCACTAGCACCAGTATCAATCTAGTATCAATGATGCAATGTCCCATCCTTTATGAGTAAATGGGTGGAGCATTGTGTTCCTAAAGTGTAAAGCGAGTTGAACAACCTTCAGCAAACCAAACAAAAGAAAATAAAGGGAGTGAAACTCAAGCAGGTGTCACAAGATGACACATGAACATCAGAAAAGTCTGCTGTGCTTAATCAAAGGCATTAAAAACCAAACAGTAAGAGCCTTCTTCCATTGTTGTTTTCCAGGAGCTGGTATTTAGTGGCATATTGCCCCTGACCATGGAGGTTCCATATAGTCATCATGATTAATAGTCAGTGGCAGACCTCTCATCCACACAGCATTTCTCCGAGAACAAGCGTTAGCTTAGGCTAATGTTCAGCACAAGTTTAGAAATAGCCCTTTAAATTGTTCCTACAAACATGAAGCTACATCAGGCAGTATACAAATTCCCAGAAGCAAAGAGGAAAAAGCAAAATAGACATTACAAAAAGCAAGTCCGAGTCATGAAAACACGACCCTCCGTGGCATGTTTCTGCTTTAACAGATTGCATCCAAAGAATGGGCACAGCTCCAAAAGAATTTGTGCTCCTGCATAAGATGGCCTGCTCTTCGGAAGCATGGGGCATGTTTTCATGAGGCTAGCACAATGTGTAGGCTAATGTTAGAAGTGCGCAAACAGCTTTAGTGTCATGGGTTCCTGTTAAATGGGCAAGGGCACCTTTTGAAGTGGCAACACTCATGTTTAGCACAGGGAGAGCAACTGCCCCTATCCATCTCAGCATAGCATCCCTGCCTCCCAGTAGCCACTGCTGGTTTCTCCATCATGTTTCTTTTTAGAATGTGAGCTCCTTTGGGATAGGGAACTATCTCCTCATTCCTTTTGCTAAGAAAAAAACCTTTGTGAACTTAGGGTTAGTGTTAGCATATATAACACAAATATATAAATTTGTTAAACAGTAATAGTAGTATAATATTCTATTTATAGACACCATAATGGAAAGAGCAACTAACTGATCAAGTTAAGAAAAATCTGGGTGGGACAGTTAACTTAAGATGGTCTTGTTTATAGTCATGGCAGCCTTCAAGTGATGCCTATAAGTGATGAGTGGTACTGATTTTCAGGTGCAATACTCATTCTTTATAGGGATGTGCAAACAGGTTCAATGCCCAACAGGTCTGACATTGAACCTGTTTGGTTCCATGGTCCGGTATTGAACTGAACCCACCCACCTGGTTCGGAACAGGACCAAAAACACACACTCCGGCTAAGGGGGTGGGTGTGGGTTTTGCGATCTTAAATTCTTTTTTAAAAATTGTATCTACACCCACCAGGGGCTTCTCCGTGGCTGCGGGATGGCCATTTTGGAGGACCCCGTGCATGCCCAGTGGGCCTCTGTGTGGCCTGGGTCATGACCCAGCCATGCAGACGCCCATTGGGCATGTGCAGCAGCCTCCAAAATGGCCACCACGACAGGGATGAGACCTGGAATGGGCAGAAGACTGCCCAAACAGGGCAATTTACAACATAATGGAGACCAGAGGGGGGAGGGGGAACCTCTGGAAACCCTCCCACGGCCTCGGAGAAGCCCCCCTAGAGGGCGTAAGTATAATAATAATAATAATAATAATAATAATAATAATAATAATAATATATTTTTAAGATCGCAACACACACACCCTGAACCAGGCCAGCTGGTTTTCTGCACACCCCTAATTCTGTACCGTATGTTAGCATTCATTCACTACATTTTGGCTATCGGCTTAAACATATAGATATGCAACATTCTGTATTGTTGCCTCTTAAAAATCTTTATAAAATTCAAATTATAAAAACCAGAATAATATATACAAAATAATCAACCAAAGTGATATGGGCAGCACTGCTTTTCATGCAGCCACATCCCACCCACCACTCACTGCTACAATGGGCTTGCTGAGAGAACAGAATCCTACCTCAGTGACAAAAGATTGTAATTTGAGATCAGGACAATGTGTGCCAACAACAAACCCGCCTGCTAGGGGGAAGATGTTCCATTCCCCAGCAGCAACTAGACATTTACTGGCCAACCAAAGGACTTTGTGGGAAGGCCCTTTGTAAAAGTCTCAAAGCCATTTTGGAGTTGATCTGGGGGATAGACAAGCTCCACGCAGAGCTGCCTGACCTTTAATCAGAAATGAAGGTGGGTTAAGGAAAGGAAGCTGAAACTTTTACCCCATGGCAAACTGATTTACAACACAGCACTCAGCAGAAAACATCGTATACAATAAAGATCAATTCATTTTATTTTGTATTTCCTGTTCTTCAGCAGCCAGTATAACCATCTGTAAACAGAAACTACATGAAATGTTTTGCTGCCAAGCAGACGTCAATAATACGTGCACATGAGAGCTTAAAAATTTTGCTTACTGTCAGAAATATATATTTAAAATGACTTGAGGAGCAAGTAACATTGATTCTGACTATGCTGAAGCGCCAAGCAACACACAGATTCAGCTCTATGTATAAGGTGGGGAGGAATCAAAGTGGCTTTGTTATCCAGCTTGTGACACTTTAATTAAATCTTAGACAATACCTTTTTTTAAAAAACCCAGCATAAATATGTAGCTAACGGCTTCAAAGTCTGGTTATGCAGACACAAAAATGTTATGAATCAAAAGTGAGAGCTAGTTCAAGAAATCTCAGGACTTCAAAATCAGCAAAGTACAAAGCTAAAATTCATACGCTCCTTTTCCAGTTATGAACACTTTTGCTAAACATAGATATTTCAACATATATTAATATATTTTTCTGACATTCAAAGTTGTAGAGTCAATATGGCAGAATTATTGTTAAAAGCACAGATGTACAAATATTCTTCCCCGTGCCCCCCCTTACATAAAGTATTTGGCATAATTATAACAATCTTACTGCATACATAACTGTTTGCTTCTTTTTTCACATAGTTGTACTCCTTATTAAAATTAACCAGTTATGTACAAAAATACTTGAACATTTATTATAGAAAACCTCTATAGCTACCATTAACAGCATATACCTGCTGAAGGTTTCATTGAGGAAATATAAAAAGTGGTCACTGTGTTCCAGTTAAGCTATTGACAAAGCAAACTGTTAAATCAACACAAGCTTCCCAACAAAACAGGGAAATAACTTTTAACGGTATGATTGATAAATACAGATCATACTTAAGTTGTCAAACAAATGTTAGAAACAGTACGTAAACAGAAAAAACAGAGATAGAAAAACTGACTGTACAAGGTGTTTTAATTTGTATGGTCTTTTAACTGGGCATGAGCTTTCAGTGCTCTACAGTGAAATGCTACCTAGAACATCATCTGGCAATACGAAGGGCACTTCCACACAGAGCATTTTGCAAGGGTGCTAGGATCCAGAATGCCCTATAGTTGCATGCAAGTGTTTCCATTTGTATACAGAGGGTTCCACTTATTTCAGTGTAGTTCCTTGTATTCCTGAAGTTTCCTCATGGTCTGGGAGGCAACTGCACAACAGCAGGGAAAGGAGAGGCTGCTTTTGGAAAGCAAACTTCAAAACCTATCATGCATGTCCAGAGTTCGCCTGCTAGCGCTTTCATTCTGGAAGAAACTAGAAGCTCTCTTACATTACTTCCAGCCCACGGAGCCCAGACCTATAGCATTACTTCCTCTTGCACTCTTTTTTGGCTGGCCAGACATCTGAAGTTGTTTTCATAGTGTGTACTTGGGCAGAGATATGATGGCTCATGTCAACTCTGAACAGCAGGTGCGTGCATTGTTTGCTGCTGCTTCACTTAAAATACACAGAAGCAATGACTGGGTCCCTGCTTCTGTGTAGTTGAGAGCTTTTCACAACTGATACATGAACAAACATGGATTTTGTTCGCTCTCCCCCTGCCCAGTCCGCACCGCCAGCTTCCCTGGAAAACACACGGTTGCTTGAGAAGCTGCCCTGTCAAAACTCAATATGGACTGTTTGAGTTCACATAGCTGGTTGCTGGGAACTGAACATGGGTGAGCTGCAGGAAAAGGTACCTGCCTTTCCCCTTCCTATGCTTTCTGCTGTGCAATATAGTACACAAACTGGATGCTAAAAGTCTGCCAACTAGACAAGATGATTGATTAGGTAACACAAGAATTCACTAGTAAAGACTGAACTCTGAAAAGCTAAATATAATTTCTGCTGGTTGAGCAGAACTTTGCAGCCAGTGGCCTCTGTAGATATTCCTTATGAAAATCTATTTGCACCCAGTAATTTCCTTTTGCTAATTTTACAGCACTGAGAGTGGCAGTTTCTTGGGTCACTATTAATATGACACAGTCATTTGAACTACTAAAACAACTGGAGGATTTGTTTCCTTCTGTGAAACCAAAGTTGTTTTTTAAGTGAATTTTCAAAGTTAAGTGGACATTCCACAACTAGCTGTTCATGGGAATTATTTTTCCTTATCATCTATGGAATTGTGAAATAAAACTGCACCTCAAAAAAACCCTGAAAACAAATGTGCAGATAATGTAGACAAACCACTACCAAAGTGCTAAAGAATGTATCTTTTCCCCCTCTCAAAACAGCTACTTGAAAATGTATATACTTACATTTAATAAAATGTAGACATATGTCAGTAAAAAGAAAGCAACCTAAAACAATCATTTTGTTTCATGAGCTCAGCTGAAACAACATCTTTGCAATTTTCATATGCAATATAATAACTTGAAGTGTGTGGAAATTAAATTATTGTATTACGGGAGCATTCCTTTGCTTCATATACTTAGTTAAAACCATATTATCCTGCATGCTCTAAGTACAGTGTCCTACTAATAGATGGTTGTGGAAGGGAATAAAGTTTTGTTCAAGCTATGCTTGAAAAATTGAGCTTCAATTGGAATTGATATTTATCCACATTTGCTGTACATAATAATGAAATTATCTCAGTCACGTTTCCTGTAGTATCTGGCATTCTAGGTTAGTACTTTCACTTGACAAAATGTGCAACATAATATTAAACAATTCAAAAGAAACCACTGGAAAGAAGATTTGTGAAAAATATTAAAGTGCCTACGTTAGATGTGGTTTACCGGTTAGTCATTACAAAATGACTTTATAACTGAGACACTTTTCGTGGAAGAGGCCTGGGCCGAGGGACCTGTTCAGTCCTCTTGCTACTGTTTTCCAGATTGTTCGGTCGGACCAACAGAGGTTTGGGTGGCAGTGCTGGTGGATCCGTAATGGGAATAGAAAGACTGTGAGGTAGCGGGACAGGGCGCCTCAGGGTCCGTTCATAAACACTATAAGGTGGTGGAGTCTTACTCTCTTTTCTCACTGGCTCTTCAGAAATGTTGCAGTTAGAAATAGGTACTGGGTGTTCATTGACTTGTGTTTCAAAGCCAGATGTTTCTGACATACTACATCGACTGAGTGAAGAGATGCCACTGCTGTAACTTCCTGACAAGACTGGGGAGTTGGAGATGAGGCCTGATGAATGGTAGTCCACAGGAGACGGTGTAAATGATTGCACAGAACCCTGAGGAAAGAGGAAACAAGTCGAAATCATATAAAAGGGAAAGGGGAGCATTTCTTTCAGGAAAACGACCAAATTATGGATGAACATTTCTTTGCATAGCATTAGCTATACTGTAGTTCCATGTGATATGAAATGCCTAATTCTTGAGCTACCAAGAATTCAGACAAAGTTAATTTTTGCAGCTTCTGAACTAGAAACCGAATGATGTTCCTGTTTACAACTGTGTGCTCATTCACTGGCAAACACTACACCTCTAGAATTACTTAAAGCCCAATGCATTCTCTATTGTGTAAGTGGTGATACTATGCCCTCTAATGCCAGAAATGAGAAGTTGCATAAAACATTTCTGTGCTTCTAAATCTAAACATGTCTATGTTGAATCAAAGGGATTGTACAACTGGGCCAGTGCTCCCTCTAACAGAGATTCCCAGATGTGATTGACTACAGCTCCCATAATCTCCAAGCAAAAGCCATTGCAGTTGGGGATTCTGGGAACTGTAGTCAACAACATCTGGGAATCCCTGTCAGAGGGAACACTGAACTGGGCCCTAAAAGACAGATAATTTCCGAGCAGCCCAATAACACACATATCTGGGAAAACCAGTTGTCTTCTGAATGTTTCATGTGCTGTAGTGGTTAGAGTGCTGGACTGCGACCAGGAAGACCCGAGTTCAAATCCCCATTCAGTCAAATACTTGCTGGGTGACTCTGGGCCAGTCACTTCTCTCTCAGCCTAACCTACTTCACAGGGTTGTTGTGAGGAGAAACCATTCTGTTTTCTTCCCTGATTGATTTATAATTTCACATTCGTCTCTGGTCTGTTCCTTACTTTTCAACCACAGTAGTTTAAGGGAAAAAAACAGATTACCTGACTGTGAACAATTCAGTGCAGTTGTGGGGAGTGGGAGGATTCACTGTTTAGCATTTGGAGCTATGGCAGGTAAAAGAAGAAGAATAGGACTGAGAGAGATTCCTGCCTGCAACTTTGGAGAAGCCGCTGCCACTCTGTGAAGACAATACTGAGCTAGATAGACCGATGGTCTGACTCAGTATATGGCAATTTCCTATGTTCCTAAGAATTAGGAATGTGGGTACTGGCCATCAAATCACGATGAAATGAGATCTCCACACACTGTGAGGCTTTAGACTTGCTTCTCAACAGCAGGCTTCCATAGCCCTGTTCAAGCATTCAAAAGAACGCTGCTGAACATGATTACAGTAGCCTACAGGCAGTTGGAAGTCTCACCCCCCCACACACAATCATATCACTCGTCTCACTGCTCACGGAAACGGCAGCATTTGTGTGAAGAGTGAAACACTGTAACTATGATGGCAGGTGCTTCCATGATCAGCAGCCTGGGCCAATACGAGCTGCCAATCAAATAAGCACCTCCCATCACGGTTACAGAACTTCCCTCTTCACACAAACACTGCCCTTTCAGTGAGCAGAGAGATGAGGGGGATGACTGACATGCAGGTGTGGGACCTTCAAACCCCTTTAGGCAGCTGCAACTGTGTTCAGCAGTGTTCTTTTGAATGCCTGGACAGGGCTAATGTTGCATGACAAACTGCTTCTGATACTTAGGGGAGCTGCACAGATGTGCTGCTATTCCAAGGAGAGAAGCTAGGAATCCTAGCAGATGTGTGGAAGACCTTGTGGCACCTCAAGAGTTCTTTGGATTATGGCCACTGTCTCTTGAACACATGCTATTAGCTGCTATGAACACTCACATGGTCCTTTTGTTCACAGCAATTCTAGTTGCTCTGACAGAGAAGAAAGCCCAGATATGTTTCCCCATTGCATTATACCTCACTTTGTTTAATGTTTTGACTGTTTTTTAAAAAAACAGGAAAGAGAAACCACTAGATTTAATTGCTAAAAAATTATAGGGCAAGAAACATCTTGAAGGCAAGATGAATGCCAAATGTGTATTACAAGGAAAAAAGTAGGGCATCATTCACACCAAAGGAAGAAGCCTGAGAAACAGCCTGTACTTCAAAATCGCTTTAGAACTGACAGTACCTTCATTGGAGATCTTCCAGCAGGAGAAGGGGAAACTGAGGTTACATGTCGAGCTGGTGATGCTGTGAAGAACATTTATCAATTCAGTTTCACAAGATTTGAGAATTAATTTGTACTGAAAACTATGCAAGAGTTAAAATGAACATTCTAGCAAAGATCAAACACACACACACACACACACACACACACACACACACCTGTCTATGAATGAATGAATACTTTATTACAGTCTTTGACCCAACAACTATGTTCCATGTTGTTGGGTCACAGACCACAATAAAGCCTATATAGCATGGTAGCAGAGCCAGGCAAAGACATTTTAGCACTCAAAGTGGAAAACCTATGACACAGCATCTGGTAAACCAGTAGGATATCCAAATGTAAAAAATAGAACAGAATGATAGGTGTCAATGCCGCATACAAAAGATTCACATTTTTTTTAATAACAGTAAACTTTTTTTAAAAAATGCCAGCCTAGAAGAGGGGGAAGGGCCAAGATGGGAAAGATTCTCCATTTTGGAACAGGCACTGCTTTGAGGCAGGTTTCATTTCAGGTTTGTGTTAATCCTGACCAAGATAATCAGTGCCCGCCCCTATTCTCACCTCACAGGAAAAAAGAAAAAAAGAAAAGCTCAGCCCAAGCATGCTCTTAGCCAACAACTATAACTAACAACTACTATTCTGAAATAATTGACTGCCACAAAAGAAACTAGAAGTTTGCAGAGTCTTTAAGAAAAGCTTACGAAATGCAACAGCTAGTTGTGCCCAGTAATTTTCCTTGTCTTAAGGCCCAATATGCACATTATCATGCTGTGATGATGTTGTCACCAGAAGTTTTTGCCTAAATGGCTGAAACTAGCAATGGTGTTGAAATTTGGAATTGGGGGCATCAGAAAATGATTCTCCCAGTTCAAAATTAGTCATTCTTCTCCAAACATCAGATGTGGCTTGTAATGGGTTTCCCAGTACCAGCCAATTGCCTCAACCACTGGTCCTTCCCTGATGGCCTCTGAAGCTTCTACCAGCCTTCTCAGCCACTGGTGCCTGCCCCCTACAGAATGGGTAAATTTTGGGGAAAGGAGGAAACTTGTGGGGAGCTCTCCCAGCTTTTATTATGAGCCAAAAGACATAGGAACATAGGAAGCTGCCATATACTGAGTCAGACCATTGGTCCATCTAGCTCAGTATTGTCTACCCAGACTGGCAGCAGCTTCTCCAAGGTTGCAGGCAGAAATTTGTCTCAGCCCTATCTTGGAGAAGCCAGGGAAGGAACTTGGAACCTAGATGCTCTTCTCAGAGCGGCTCCATAGCCTAAGGGGAATATCTTACAGTGCTCATACTTCTAGTCTCCCTTTCATATGTAACCAGGGTGGATCCTGCTTAGCTAAGGGGACTAGTCATACTTGCTACTACAAGACCAGCTCTCCACTTCCCAGACCAACTCTCATTAAAAAACAAAAAACAAAAACCCTGAACTTTTCCCTTGGTTATCTAAGAAAGCTTGAAAATACCAGGCCTGTCATGAACTGAGCTGGGGGAGAGCTTGGTCATCATTAGCTGACACTTACATCATGGTGATGTACAGGCACCACTCCCAGATCTCTGAATTTGCATTATGGCTCCCCATGCTAGTATTGCTGGCAAAATGACACTAGATGTAATAAAAGGTTAACAGCACAAGGTTAGCCTGTGCCAACTTCCAGTGACTACAGTCTGTGGCAAGCTGGTCATGTGCATGTACCACCACAAATGGAGTTCTAGATTTGGCTAAAAATATCCAAACTATGGGCTCCCAGTGGCAAGGCAAATCTGGGCTGAATTCAGCATGTGAGGTGGTACATCAACATAATTATTAATGGCTAGGACAGAAAAAGTTGAGACGCATGCATGTACCAGTCTGTGTGGGGCGTGGTGGCACAGGAGGCGTCATAAGCTTTCCACTGTCTGACATGTTCCTGGCTTCTTTCCCACTGTCCAGGCTCCAGCTGCTAGGAGTGCTGTTCACAGCTGGAAAGGAATGACAAAATGTTGTTAATATTTTAACATATCAGGAGTGAAAACACATCTGGGTTGGTAAAGAGGTATTAAATAAAAGTCCAGAAAGTAAATATTAGATATTGCTTAATAATAAGGAAAAACAAATATTAGCCACTTTTAGGCTCTGGCACTCACGTATACAACTTGAAAAGCAGGGAGGAAATCCTGCTCCACTGCTGTCACTTACCCCCTCAAGCCTGGCGTTTCACACTTAATGTTTTGTAAACTGCTTTCGGATTGTTTTAATGAAAGGCAGTATAAAAATGTAACAATAAAAAAAGAAAGAGAATACACTGTTTGTCGGGAAAGGGTGCGCCTAAGTATGAGAGCCGGTATCTCTGGAAGCAGCAACCTTGGGGGATTGAAGTTTGGTATGTCTTGGAAGATGGCACTAATTATGTTACTTAATAATACAACTTAATATTTTTGAGGCTATGTTGAGAGTATGTTATTTTTACTCACCCTTCTCAGGACCAGACAAATTAGGATCACTTCGAGGCAAAACGCCATCTCCAATATGATTGAACAGAATCCTCTAGAAATTCAGAACAGTGCATTTTTACACCACTTTAATTAAAATTGTACAAATCAGTCTTCAAAAAATGCTTGGCTAAGTTTAAATTATTAAACTTGGGAATAAATTATGTTAAGAAGAAAGAACCTAAAATTCAAATTTAATCAAAATTACTTTATACAGCAAGTTGGCTTCGATTTTCATTAGTTAATTTGCTCTTCACTTAGGAAAATAGCTAGAAGAATAAAAAACAGAGTTGTTCTTTTAAAAAATAAGCCTACAGAGACAAGCAGAGATTTGCTCCTTCTGTACTAAAAATAATAAAAAGAAATGAAAAATCTATACAATTGCCTTGTATTGTACAATAGCAGCTCCCATCTTATCCCACCGAAGGCAGGCATATAGCAACATTCAGGCTGCAATTGGAAGATTTTACTACCTCCTGTTAATAGTTTGATAGCAATGCAGGAATAAATAATCAGATAAACCAGATGAACAATTCAGAATAAGTTTATGAAGCCAAGAAAAAAAATTATAGGACTTAAAATCACTATGGTTTAGCCAATGATACCAAAAAATAATGGTGCTAATGCAGTTCCCATGTCATTTTCCAAGGAACTGGTAATTATGTAAAAGAAATGAGGTAAAGATGTATGAACCAAGTTTGAGAGAAGGGTTATAACTAAAAAGAATAGAAAATGAATAAAAAGGTGTTTTTTTCATAGACATACAAGAAATATCATTAATAGATTTTGAAAGTGGTAATCGTGGTTGAAAGGGTAAATGTGTTCATTGGTTGCTGATGCTAAACTGCCACCCATTTTCAGTCAATATCTTGGGAGCCTAAATAGGTGCTTCTGTCCAAAGCTGACATGTAAAAATCAAAGCTAGGAAATGCAGCATTTCAAGAACAAAATAATTAGGATCTGTCCTGAGGAAAAATATATAGGAACCAGTCAACTAATTGAGGTCACTGGTAAAGTTTGGTGTAAGCAAACTAATAAGAAATATTGTCTGATATCCAAGACAAACAAATGCATGAGAACAAGAAATCATGGGATACTTAAAAGGAAAGGAAAGGAAAAGATAAAAGGAAGTATAACTACGAAGAAGTGTAGAGCAAACAGTAAATGTACATAAAGCTTGGCCACTAGCAACAGACATGCAGGCAGTTCAACTGGCAAATGGAGAATAAACACGGCAGACCATGACAGCTCAGCCAAAGACTACGTTCTCATAACACAAAACTGTTTCACCCCATGACCAGCTGAAGACAGTGGCTATTTTGTCTAACAGCACGATGTGAATTTATTAAATATGGGCAACATTGAGTGGTAGTGGCCACGAAAAGGAATTGAGTGACTAATGCCCATATACATCACCATAATGGCCCATCTTTACTGAATTCACCCATTACAAATATCAGACAAATCATGACAAATAATATTTAAGTGTAGTTTTGTGACATGTGAAGGTATAGCAAAAAGCTAGGGCTGGGAATACCAGCTAGATGGGCAGATGTATTCCTGATCTGACATGCTAAGCATGAAGTAAGTATGATAGACTTGTGGCCCATGTCCTCCTCACCGCTTTGAAGTGCTCTCAACAGAATTTGCAGTGGTCTGACAGCAATGAACACGCAATTCACCGCACAATTGTCCTCATGTGAATGACCACGTGGGCCTCAAAATCTGGTGCTGCGTTAGGAAGGTAGACAGACAGACCATTTCCCAAATGAGCGGGGACTCCAAGGCATACCTCAGTCCAAGGAATGACTAATGCCACTAGAAATAGCAATCTTTGACAAAGCAGAAAGCCATTCTGCTTATGATATTTCACTTATGAAATTTCACTTATGATAACCCAGAGAGATCTACTAATTAATGTGCCTGTCATGATGTTGTTCTACAACAGAGTCATCATAGGAACTGATGCCTCTTCTCCTAGAATCTGGACTTCTTTCTAAGGAGATGAAGGAAAAAAAGAACAGCCTGAGTCCTTATAATCTTCACAAGCTTTGCATGAGAAAAATAATTTTGCTACTTACCCTGTCAGGGGCTACTGAGGATGTTGACAGATTGGAAGATTTTCCTGTCAGGTAAGCCTCTGGGAGAGCAGATATTGGACCTACGTGCTCCTCAGGCTCCCTTGGTGAATCTCTGATGCAGCGCGGAATGGAGGCCTCATTCCACTTGGCAAAGCCAGAGTTTGCAGGCTGGGAGCAAAAATGGCACAATTCTCTCTCTGTGGCGCATTTCAGAGCCACTGTACACACAGAACATTTTCATGGATGACTCCTATCCTGGCTTCTCCAAATGATGGCAGGAAAATTTAGGCAGAATTCAGAATAAACATTTGCCGAGCAATTGCTATCACAAGCAAGCATCAGCTATTATGACAGCTAGTAAGTTCTAAGACTGTGAGAGATTGTGGCATAAAACTATAGAGGAGATATAAGCAAGTATTTCCTATCCAAGAAAATGGACCAGAAGACCTACAACTGAAGAGGGAGAAAACACCCTAGATTATTTCTAAGCAAGATTTGAAATAGCTTTGAAAGAGCCAGAATTCGACAATCAAAGGGAAACTGCTCAAAGTGTTTAGGCTTCCCCAAGTCTCAGCACTGGAGTCACATTGTTAATGACATGATGTGACAATGGAATGCACTTCAGAAGTTTTAAGAAATGTTCCAAGGGTAAATTGGCTAGATAAAAAGTATGTCTATTAATTAGAAATGACATATGTAAGTGAAAAATGGTAGGTATATTGACCTTGCTTTATAAGAACTTCAGATTTATCAGACTGTGGCTTTTGGATTTTTTCCCATTCTTCTTCCAATATGGCTACCTACAACTTTTGTCAGATTTACAGAATTCCACTCCTACCTATAATTACGATGGAGTGACAATAGAGTAAAAGCAAATGTTTTGGGGTTTTATTCTTTGTCCTTTTGTTAAATACTTCTGTGGTATCTTCCTTCAGTCTAAGAGTTTAAGAAGCTGAATTAATACTTACCTATCAGCAAATACCTAAGCATTCTTATTTTGGGGATTGATTTTCAAATAAATCTATTGACCATAACCCACAAAAAAGTATATATATTAGGGATGTGCATGAACCATTCAATCTCAAACTGGTTGGCTTTGAACTGGGCTGCAAACTGGACCAGAGGCAATCCGGCCCATGATTGAACCAAACCGAGCCTGGTCTATGGCAGACCAGTTAGGCAGTTCAAGGGGCTATGCTTGTAAAGGGGAATCCAATGAGGATTCCCGTTTACAAGCAAAGGGGTGGGGGAATCCTCGAAAAGTCTTGTAAAGGGTGGCCAGGGGAGTGGCCAGAAGGCAACTTTAAAAGTAGATTAAGGTTCTTACTAGCCCTGTGGCAGCCACTCCTTGAAGCCACACTGGTGCAGCCCAAGCGTGCAGCACTCCCTCCATCAACCGGCCTACACGGCGGTGGCACAGTTCTGGCCTCCATGGATGTCCGAATCTGAACCAAACCACAAATTTGGTTCGTGCACACCCCTAATATATATATATATATATGAATCAGGAGGGAGATCAATAAAATTTCTCCACCATAGTAGCCTATTTGTAAGTGGCCCACCCTATGAATTGCCTACCTGTGAAGGCTCTGAAGGATTAGGATATATGGCACTACAAGGCCTTTCCCTCGGAGATAGGCAAGAGTTCTCTCTGGAATGTTTAAGCTTGTCAGACAACAGAGGTGAGCCTGAAATACAAGAGAAACCTATAGAATCAGTAAGTGTAATTCTTCCAACGTTCCGCTTGATGGACATGTTGGGGAGGACACGCAGATAGAGACTACAGTGCACTCTTCCACTGCAGAAGCTCAAATGGTTCATCTTAAGTGATGCGATCAAGAACCAGTTGCATAAAAATCATTTCGTGACCAGAAAGCTTCTGGAAGGATTTTTATGTAATGAAGCACTAACCTCTGGCACTGGATGGAGCAGAGCTGGTCACATTAGGTGAAGCAGAATGAGTGGAACTCAGGCTTGAGGTAGATGGACTTGGCTGGGAATACAAGAGCCACAAAAATCTCAGTACTGTATGGCTTGATGATCAAGAGAGAGAAAAAGACCAACACATATGGCATGGTACACTATGGCAGAAGCTCAACAGAGAGGCTCCCAGGATTATTTGACATATCAAAGCAGAACATCTGAAGCAAATGACAAGGTGGTATGTACATGACTAAATTCACTTCTGATCTCCCCACAACCACCAATTCAAAATTTTGCCCAGTTTATTGCCTTCATTGGCCATGATTTATTCCTACTAGCTGTGATGCTCGAACTGAAGTGAAACATTTTGTAAAAGGAAGGAAACCTCAAATGTAGAAAGCA
The DNA here is from genome assembly GCF_027244095.1 of Hemicordylus capensis. Classification (NCBI taxonomy): domain Eukaryota; kingdom Metazoa; phylum Chordata; class Lepidosauria; order Squamata; family Cordylidae; genus Hemicordylus; species Hemicordylus capensis. The sequence continues at coordinate 175,789,754 of NC_069661.1, read as the reverse complement.
GTCAGTGGCAGCAAATTACTGTCCTATTTTAAAAAATATTTTGAACTGTATGCTTTTTAAAAAATGGTTGCTAAGCTATCCTCTGTATCTTGTTTGGAAATAATAATGCTCTGCACTGTCCTTTTAGTAAGGTCCAGCAGTATATACAGTATAGTCATATTTGCAAAGGATGTGAATTTAGTTGTCACGGAGAAGCATGGCCCAATGAATATCATCACTGCCTCTTTGTGAAGAGAATATTTGAGAAGTGGGGTCCCCCGGAGATCTGTACTGGGACCAGTGCTTTTTAACTTGTTCATAAATTACCTAGAAGTTGAGGTAAGCAGCAAAGTGACCAAATTTGTAGATGACACTAAACTCTATAGGGTAGTGAAATCCAAAACAGATTGTGAGGAGCTACAAAAGGATCTCTCCAAACTGGGTGAGTGGGCAAAAAAATGGCAGATGTGGTTCAATGTAAGCAAGTGTAAAGTGATGCATATTGGGGCAAAAAAACATACAAACACCAGCTTCACATATATACTGATGAGGTCTGAACTGTTGGTGATTGACCAGGAGAGAGATCTTGGGGTTGTGGTGGACAGCTTGCTGAAAGTGTCAGCTCAGTGTGTGACAGCGGTGGAAAAAGGCAAATTTCGTGCTAGGGAACATTAGGAAGGGGACTGAAAATGAAAATGCTAATATTATAATGCCCTTATACAAATCTATGGCGAGGCAACATTTTGACTACTGTGTACAGTTCTAGTCACTGTATCTTAAGAAGGACATTGTAGAACTGGAAAAGGTACAGAAGAGGGCAACCAGGATGATCAGGGGCCTAGAGCAGCTTGCTTAGGAGGCAAGGCTACAGCATCTGGGGCTTTTTAGTTTGGAAAAGATGCAACTACCGGGGGACATGATGGAGGTCTATACAATTTATGCATGGAGCAGAGAGAGTGGACAGAGAGTAATTTTTCTCCCTCTCACAACACTAGAACAGGAGTCATCCCATGAAACTGGAGGAAATTTAGGACCAACAAAAGGAAGTACTTCTTCACACAGCACATAATTAATCTATGGAATTCTCTGCCAGAAGATGTGGTGATGGCCACTATCTTGGACAAATTCATGGAGGACAGCTCTGTCAAAGGATACTAGTTGGTGGCTACAGGCTACCTCCAGCCTCAGCGGCAAGATGCTTCTAAATGCCAGTTGCAGGAGCAACAGCAACAGCAAGGAGCAACAGCAAGAGAGACAGCATGCTCTCACCTCTTGCCTGTGGGCTTCTCAGAGGCATCTGGTGGGCCACTGTGTGAAACAGGATGCTGGACTAGATAGGCCTTGGGCCTGATCTAGAAGGGCTGTCCTTATGTTCTTCTGAGACAGAAGTGGGGGGTGGATTAGCTTGCTGTGCCTGGGTGCATGCATCTTTAAGATCAGCTAAACACACACTGCTTGACTATATGAGCCATACCTGAATTCCACATGACTACAGGGCATGCAAATATTCTTTCTCAGTGACTCCCCTATATATGAAGAACTGTTTCCCTCTGAAAATGTGCCAGAGTCAGAGCCAAAGCTTTTTCATGAAACACGTTTTGACTGACTGACTTCTGGTTGCTAGGATGATGGAAATGATACTCTATAGGGTCTCCACTCCCCCATGTATTGGTTTTACTGAGTTCACTGAAGAAAGTATCATTACCTACCCCAAACTGCTGAAAAACTAATGTCTGCTGTTGATATAATGCTATTTTCCTATTATTCCTCACTAGAAAGCTCTCAGCCAAGTGTAATGTATCCCGCTTAGCCATGGAAGCATTTGTACCTGCATGTTGAAAACTTCATCAGAACTTTCAGACTGTCCAGTTATATTGCTGACCTCTGCAGAAGCTTGGGAGGACAATGAGGATGAGGAATATCTGTTTGCAGCTGGGTAACTTAATGGACTGTTAACAAGCAAATAAGAAAGTCATTTCAACAACTCTGACCTTAGTTTCAGTTTAGTATACAACCATGTTAATAATCCAAATTTCTTTTTCTCATTTTGTGCTTTGGCATTTCATACAGATTTGGCATTTCATACAGATTTATGTTTTTAGAATGGATTATGAGATGTCTATAGGTAAATAAATAATCACATCCTAAAGTGTTAACGCCAAGCTTTGTCCTAACGCAGTTTATGTTAGGAACATAGGGACCATATACTGAGTCAGACCATTGGTCCATCTAGCTCAGTATTGTCTACACAGACTGGCAGTGGCTTCTCCCAGGCTGCAGGAAGGAATCTCTCTCAGCCCTGTCTTGGAGATGCCAGGGAAGGAACTCTCTTCCTTCTGCATGCAAGCGTCTTCTACTTCAAGCATTGCCTTCCACCATAGATGCCTGTCAAATCAATTACTTTTCAACAAGAAAGTTCTCAAAGCAGTTTACATAGTGGGGGGGGGGGGGAGAGACAAAGATGGTTCAGTGCCCCCAAATATCTTAAAAACTACACAAAAGTAGACACCAGCAACAGCCACTAGGAGGGCACTGTCTTGGTGCTGCATAGGGCTAGTTGCTCTTCCTGCTTATAAGAAAATCACCACTTTGAAAGGTGTCTCTTTTGCTGAATATTTCCATGGGAGAAATCTCTACAACCTTGTTAGGCAACTTATTCTGTTGCTCAAGTTCCAGCATCATTTCATTTTGTGAGAATTGCTTCATCCCATTTTATAAACATGTTCCACTTAGGAAGAGCTTGCAAGTATCTAGATCAAGTTATAAATTCAAAATCCCATTGAAAGTAATATAATGTAAGTTAGTCATAATCAGAGACGTATCTAGGGAAAATAGCGCCTAGGGCAAGCACTGAAATTGCACCCCCTGTCCAAACATCTGACACCCATCTTTTAGATAACTATAATATCAGCTGAAAAATATAAGTCAAGCTCGTTAATCTTTTAAAATTTCAAAAACTATTTAGCAGTGGATGTAGCCAGACCAAAAAATGCTGGAAAACTACAAATTTCAGTATGCTGGGGCTCATGAAATACCCAAATACTATTTGGAGGTGTACTTGGAAAACTAAACAGAAGTGCCTATCTAATTCTCTACTATGCATTGTAGCATCACCATTACATAAGTTTTAAAAATAAATGGAGAATTTGGCTTTTCCCAGATACTCTGAAAATAATTAAAGGATATGCAGAGTAAACTGTGTCACTGCTTGGAATATATTCTAGTCTTTCAGAAAGACAGTTAAAATGAGAGAAAGAGAGCAAGAAACTCCCAGTGGGCCTTAATACTAAGGATTTCATACTGATTCAAAGACAAACTCACCATTAATAGCCATATTGTTAAGACACCACATTTAACTCACTTTCATAAGAAGCAAAGTTAGAGCAAATGAATACAATCCTAGCTCATAAGCTTCAGCTCTGTATTCAAAAGCCCTGATTCTCTGTACATAGTGCCAAACTGAATATGTGTACAGTGTAGCCCCTTCGGGGCGCTTCCTATAGGCTGTGGGAGGGGGGCATCTGCAAAAGTTACCCCTCCCACTGCTGGCCTCTAGGGCCTCACAGAGACCATTTGAGCATGTGCTGTGGCCATTTTTAAAAATAATTGTGTGTGTTTTTAAAAAAATGGCTGCTGAAAACAAAATGGCCACCGTGCATGCTCAAATGGCCTCTGTGAGGCCTGGCATGACCTAGGGCCTCACAGAGGCCATTTGAGCATGTGCAGTGACCATTTTATTTTTGGTGGCCATTTTTTTAAAATTAATTTTAAGAATTTGTGCCCCCTTCAAGTGGCGCCCAGGGCACGTGCCCTGACTGCCCTACCCTAGATACGCCCCTGGTCATAATTCTCATTGATTTCAGTGGTGCTTAGTCATGACTAGCTAATCTGGATGCTGCTCAAGGAAGTTTAGTTTTTCACTTACCTACGTCTAGGAATTACTCTGGCACCCTCTGGACTCATCGAAACCGGCATTGAATTTCTAGACACACGGGGGCTTCCATTTGGAAAGTGAATTGGACTAGCCTGGACACACGCAGCAAATTCCTAAGTATATTTGAAAGTGAGGAAAAAGAAACTCAAGAAAGTGCACCTTCATGTTTTCTAGACAGTTTTACATGCTGAGTACCTTGGGTAGGGGGATCAATGCCAAATACAATAAGCTAAAGAAACTAGCTTTTCTTCTTTTGTTTTCTCTTTATATGTTTTTTTTCTTTGAGACATAAATGAAGATGCAAATTATTGTGCAAATACCACAGCAGTGTAATACAGCTAGATAGCCAGAAGATGTCACCGTCCATTGCTTAATAAAATTAACTTAGATGTTTGTACAAAGCAACCATTACCTGTATAATGCATCTAATTGCCAATCCCCCAGACTTAGTCTCACATACCTGTATTCCCAAACTTGACTTCATCACAAAGAACTGGTCCACTAGTTTTTTATGTAAGGGTCTCATATCCTGAGGGACAAACTTCTCATGCACAGCTAAGCCAAATTCCAGAATCTGGGCCTTCACAGAACAAGGGGAGAAGAATGCTATTTATTTGTCTTCATGTGCCTTTGCTATATCATACAATTACATACTTAAACAACAACTCAGGCAGCTATAAGGCTACTGGCCAACATCTTGACAAATGCTCGTGCAATTTTTTTAAAGTTGCAATAGTGCAAACCAATCATGTAGCTGAATGAAGTCAAGGGGATTTTCAAAATAGTGCTATTGTGCAAAGGTTCCTTTAAAACATATGAGGTTTGTCATGTTGGGCACCTGTTGCCCAAGTAGAAATATGCCAATGCAACACTAGTCCGCAACACAAGCTCTAGACTTAGTGGAATTAGCTAGAGCAGCAGGCTTGCGTTAGTGCAACATCCTTGTGCAAGGGCAGCATTAGTAAGGATGTCAGCCACGGTGGCCTACAGAACTGCATAGTTCTGCATTGATCTTTGCTGTTCAATTGAAAACAGTGCTCAAGGATTGCTAGAGCCCAATACAAGCCCAATATAGAAGTATAAAAGCAATGCTGAGAAACTTTGAGTTCATCAGAAATATGAAAAGTTCAAGTATGGAGAGCTGCAGAAGTCATTGCTTCTAGACTAATGAATTTAAATTATTATTTCTGAACAGAGAGAGAATTAACTTCATACATATTTAATTTAATTTAATTACACATTTAATTACACCTTTCAAATAAAATTTTCAAGCAAAAATTAAAGCATCAAAAGAACTATAACAACAAAATCAGGAGATAAAGCTAAAACTGCAGATGCAAATAAAAGTTACTTTAAGGAATAGTTTAAAATTACACTGTCATTTCTGATCCCATCATTCCTAGTCGGGATGTGCACTAACTGGTTCGATGCCTCCTTTGGTAAGTGCCGAATCGGCTCATGCTCCCACAACTGTATCAATTCGGTGGGCAGGGAGCGGTTCTTTTAAAAAGCAGGTAAGTAGGTCCTTATTTGTTTTGCTGCTGCCCCACTGCTTTTCTGGGTGTGGCGCTCGCTCTACCAAAGGCCGCACGCAGGCTAGAGGGAACAGCGCCACAGCCATGCACAGTCTTTGGTAGAATGAATGCCGTGCCTGAAAAAGCAGTGGAGCAGCAGCGGAGCAGGTAAGGACCTGCCTACCAGCTTTTAAACCACTCCCCTCACTGCCCACATGAGCCATTCGTGCACATCCCTAATTCTCAGCCCTAAGGTGCATGGTAGCCTTCCTCCAATCTATTTCCAACATGATTTCAAGCAACCCATTAAAATGTTGGCACACAAAGTCACATGGCAAGGTACTTCACCCACTCTTCAGTTTATGCTTCGCTTTCCAAAAGAAAACCAGAAGTTTTCAAATCTCAGAAGGATTATTTTAATACCACTTAGTTTGCTCAGTCACCCCTGTCAGAACCTTGTTTGGTTCTGAACTTAATTCCCCAAGTTCCAGGGCCCACTGAACAGCAATATGTTGCCATGTTAGGTCCCCCCACCCCACATCCTGAGTGCATGTGAATTTCAGCTACAATAGACATCAAGCCACTGTTTAGCTTTTTCTTTACCTGCTCAAGCATCAGTTCTCTCAAGCATGTGATCTTCTCTCCATCCTCTGGGTGGTTCAGGATGTATTCCTTCACAAAGAATGCCTGAGCAGAATGTAATTACAGCACAAAGTTATACGTGCTAGTTCAAAGTACATCATGCTAACAAGAGTTTTCAGCAAAACCCCATTCTCGACAGCAGCATGTCAAGAGAACATGCTGCTTAAACCCACGTTTGTGAGGCAGAGAGCACACTGAGTTTACTTCAGTTGCCGTAAGTGTTGGACACATTTACCATCATGTGGTTATCCATTCATTTTAAAATGAGCTGCCAGCTGTCTGTCATCTTAAGCCAAAGTTCTGTTCTAAACAATGGGATTTTTAAACTGCATTTGTTAATAAAATGTTGATTATTGTCTAAGGGCCATTTCATTTGTTAGTATGATAGCACAGCTAGCAGAACAGGTGAGCGCCTCAAATTTTGATTTCCCACAATGTAAACTATCATTGAAGTGGACATACAGGTTTCACCATGCATGATCTGCAATTTCCCAAGTTCTTTGCAAGTGCAGAGCTTAGGGTATTGCCACTCAGGCCAAAAAAGTTCCTTATGCTCCTTAAATCTGTATTATTCAACCATCATTATTTTTCAGAGGGCGGCTTCACGTGCCACAGTAGCAAGTAGGGTTCTACCAGCTGTGGTGAGTGCATCCTTCCCAGTGTGTTGTGCTAACCTGCCAATGTTGTGTTTCGCAGCCACACTTTTGACATCTGTCAAAAGTCTCTCCAGGGCGTTCTCCACACAGCAGGCTTTCCTGTGAGTTTTCTACGAGGCTTTACTGCAAACTCAACACTATCCAAAAAACCCGATGTAAAAAGTGGATTTTTTTAACCCCAGGTTTAAACCAGATTGCACTCTAACGAGCAGTGAAAAACCTGAATTGTGTGTGAAGTGCTCCCTTATAGCTCTCAGGGACTTCGGGGTAAATCTGTCCAATATGTGAATGCGCCTGCTCTCATATTGTTTTCACAATATGTGAAGACTTCCAGGAGGCCGGCACCTGTAATCTACATATGTTGCTGGTTACGGATGTCAGGTTCTTGGAGGAAAGTGCAGCTGAGGAACCCGGCTTTGGGAGGTTCACATGGCACACTGTAAGCGAAACTTGTGGATTGTACCAGAAGCGTGTGTTATCCGGGAACCGGCGGTTGGTGGAAAATTTCTTGCCACTGTGACATGTGAAGCTGCCCATATAGTGCCAATTGTGCATCACACAACTTCCTTTTCCTTATCTCAGTCTGTAAATTCCTTACCCATAACTAATAATAACATAACAATAGTTATTATGCAAGAGCTAGTGTTGTGTAGTGGTTAGGGCAGTTAAGTAAGAGTGCAACCTAACTCCAAATACAATATGCAAGGACAATGTACCTCTTGATATCTGGTAACTCCACCATTAACTGCAGCATCAATGACCCCATTCAGACACATTGTGAGAGGGTTGATATTCTGCATCTGTCGAGTTTGACATTGACTGATCAATGTTCTTAACTGCTGATTTTTATTTTCCAGCACTTCAATAGCATTTTCCAGAGGGCTCATTTCCACCTGAAAACCAAAAAGAAAAAAAACAAATCTATCCATAATTTGCTTAATTGCCCAATTTTTAACAGCGAATATATCTGAAAATATCTCTGAGGTTTTGGTTAAAATCATGTCATTTGTTTTACTAAAGCAAAGTTAAGATTTATCCTATTTTGATATTGATGATAGTGATGTTCTGGCAATGGCATCACTCTCCCTGGTTTCTCAGGTTGAGCTACTGGCTAGGAATGCTTTTTATCAGCTTCAGCCGATACTCCAGATACGTCCATTTCTGGAGACAAATGACATTAAAACAGTAGTACATATGATGGTAACCTCTAGGCTAGACTACTGTAATGCACTATATGTGGGGCTGCCTTTGTACTTAGTTTGGAAACTGCAATTGATACAGAATGTGGAGGCCAGATTGGGTTTACCCAAAAGGACCATATAACACTGATTTTGAAAGAACTGCACTGGCTGTTGCAATGTTTCCGAATGAAATACAAAGTGCTGGTTATTACCCTCAACGGCTTGGGTCCAAGGTACTTAAGAGAGGGCCTTCTCTGGCATGAACCTTGTCGCCTATTAAGATCATCTGGAGAGGTCTGGTACAGTTGCCACCGACTCGTTTGGTGGCAACTTGGGGCTAGGCTTTCTCTGTGACTGCCCTGGGGCTTTGGAATGCGCTGCCTGCTGAAATAAGAGCATCTCCTTCTCTGTTTGCTTTTAAGAGGATCCTAAAGACAGACCTGTTTTCCCAGGCTTTTAACTGAAATCTAAATTTTAATGTATTTTTTTTATTTTTATCTGTTTTATTAATTTTAATTGTTTTATATGTTTATACTATGTTATAACTTGTACACCACCTGGAGATTTCTGTATCAGGCGGTATAAAAATACAACCAATAAATACAATAAGGAGACATAAAATATTGAATTATGCCTGTGACCACACAGTTATATCAAATATGCTAATCACAATTTTTTGTAAAGAACAAGTGACAAGTTATCTAGATATAGTTTTGGTAGTTACGAAGATATAATTTTGGGGAAACTATTTAACACTAAACATTGAGTCCAGTCAACATCCTGCTTGAATAAACGTTATGGAGAAAAAGAAAAAGAGAGCAGCACTACAAACCAGAAAAACAAAAACAAAAAGTGCTCCTCTCTTGGTGCAGGAAACATTTTGACCAGAAAATCAATTATGTAATAGTCCCCTACAGTTCTTTTTCAGGGGGAAAGGCAAAAGCATCCTTTTTCTTTTTAAACAGGATTACAACAGAATTATCTATAACTATCCCCCTTTAGTCCCATCTGTCATTTCTAACTTTCTCTCTAGCTTGTAGTGAGCTCTCTGAGAGAAAACTTCTCACAATCCAACGAGCACAATTAGGTTTGTTCAAAGAACATAGAGTTTCCCTCCTTTTTCCATTTGGTTGCAGCTTCTAATTTCCTGAAGTCCCTTCTCAAGTTTCCCTGAGTTTGGGGTGAAATCTGGTGACACAGAACACTGCTTCTGAAAAGAGCTGAAACACTTCATTGCATACATAGAGTTCACCAATATCGTTTTGAAACCATATGTTCACACGCTGAGGGGAACAGAGGGATACAAAACTTGGGGACGGAGGCATAACCATGTTCTCTTGGACCTAGGCATTGTTAGTGCATTTAACTTAAGCCAGGTCATATAAAAATAACTCTGCCATTAGTGCTTTTTAATTGCTTAGAGGCCCTGGCAGTTATTAATTACCATGTTATATTATTCACTGCAACAATTAGTCACTATTAGTTACTCCAGCTGCTTCTTAGAGTTCACCCAGAGAGCCAAATGAACCAACAAGTAATGTGATTATATAATTACTTATATTGCAAAAATGAATCTGTCCATGTGGAATTAAAACAGCTAGTTTCCAATTGTTGGAAAAAAGAAGTCTCATTAAAATGAATTTTGATGCACACAAAATTACAAAAGGATGATTGCCAGATAAGTCATTATTCATGAACGGGGAAACTAAACAGATTATCAGAAAGAATTTGATTGGCTCTTTAGAACCCATAACAACAGGTTGCTTAACTGAAACAATTATTCTGTAGAGGGACCCATAGTCACTCCCAACTTGGGCTCTGTGCATGTGCAGAAGCCCTCGTGGAAGGATCACAAGCTCCTCGAGGTGCTCTCAGGCCCACCATTTTGCACACATACCACCACTGTTAAATTCGGTGGGTAAGCGCCTCTTTCCTCAGTTCCTGAGTGGCTATTGTGTAGAGCTAAGATGGAGAAGTGAAGACGAGTCTGGTAAATACTTTGATGGTGGTTGGTTTTTGGTCTTTTCTCTCTCTCTCTTTTTTTAAAAAAGAAGCATCCTGGAAATGGAGTAGATCAGGCTGTTGTTGTGAGTGACCATGGATCCCCCTAAAGATAACCTATGACAGGTAAGCAATCTGTTTATCTTTAAGGGACTTCATGGTCCCTCACAACTTGGGTGATTATCAAGCTCAGCAAGGCAGAGGTAGGATGCAGTTATAGAACCTTTTTAAGCACCGCCTGACAAAAGTTGGCCTCAGCTGCCAAATGAATGCCTAATGCATAGTGATTGTCAAAGAGTTGATCAGAGGCCCAGGTGGTGGCTTTAGAGACGTCCTTCATGCTAATGCCAGACGTATGCTGCTGAGGTGGCTATAGCCCTCATAGAGTGTGCTGGGATCTGAGAGGGGGATTTAACCTTTCGTTGGTTATAACAAATGAAAATGAGTTCAACAAGCCAATGTGACAAACATCTAGAGATAGGGAGACCTTCCTTTATGTTTGCTTTTGTAGGACACCAAGAGCCTATTGGATTTCTGGAATGCATTTGTTCTTTCTAAGTAGTAAAGTAGTGTCCTTCTGACATCAATGGAGTCCATGGATTTCTCAAGTGTAGTCAAAGCATTTGAGAAGACTGTAGGCAGGATGATGTCTTGATTTAGATGAAAATCAGAGATTATTTTGGGTTTGAAGGAAGCGTCCAGTTTAAGACCTGCTTTATTGGGGGGAGTGTATAGAGAGAATCAGTACGTAAGACAGTGAGCTCACTGACTCTCATGGCTGTTGTGATGGCAATAAGAAAGGCAACTTTAAGAGATAGGGACTTGAGAGAAGCGGAAATAAGAGGTTCAAAGGGAGCGTCAATGGGCAAGAAAGGACTAGGGACTCCAGGGTTCAATGGAGGCTCCGACAGGAGAAAAGGTTATTGATTCCCTTTATGAGTCCAGGTGAGAGACTACTGTTCTTCCATCCCATCCTTGGTGTCTAACAGAGAGGGCTGCCAGATGCACTTTAAGGAAGGTGCCAGAACACTTTAGTGAGGTGAGGCAGAAGAGGATCTGATGGATAGAGGCATCGAAGTGGTTGAATTCTTTAGAGGCATCATAGAGAGAGGAATGTTTCCACTTCCATATGTAATTTTGATGAGTAGATGCTTTCCTTTTATTTAAGAGGACTGAATCTAGGAGTTGAGCCTCCAAGCTGTCAGACAGAGTCTTTAGGTTGATATGGAGTACTTGGTCTGACTCTCAGAGAGCAGATCCTGGCCCAGAAGAAGATGTTTTTATTAGCCCTTGGATAGGTGAAGGAGAATAAGGAACCAGGGTTGAAGGGGCCACCATGAGATTAAAAGGATGCACTGAATCCCCTCCTGTAAGAATTTGGTGAGTATCCTGGAGGGAAGAGATTAAAAAGGTATCCCATCCAAGGCAGTTGAAATGAGTCTCCCATAGAGTTTTTTCCCCATAGCGGCCCTGGAGCAATACAGGTCACATTATTTGTTACGTCCAGTAGCAAAAAGGGCTATTGTAAGAGGAGGGCATGAGTATTTAATTCCCACTCATGTGGCAGAAATCAGTTGAAGTCTGCTGAGGTTGTCTGCTAGACAAGGGATCCTCAACGTTGGGCCCTCAGATGTTCTTGGACTTCAACTCCCATAATCCCCAGGCCCAGTGGCCTTTGGCTGGGGATTATGGGAGTTGAAGTCCAAGAACATCTGGGGGCCCAATGTTGAGGATCCCTGTGCTAGAGCACTGTCCATGCCCTTGATATTCTGGCTGCCAGTGTTCAGTTTGAACACCAACAGAAACTAGAGCTGGAGTGTTCTCATGTGAAGACAAGCATATGTAACAGTGGTGGTACAAGAGGCCATATGGCCCAGGACCCTCTGTACTGTATGAGCTCTCTGGCAAGGGTTGACAAAGCAGAGGAGATCAGGGTCGTGATGGAGAGCTTCCTGCCCTTTGGAAGGTATGCTTTTCTTGTCTCTGAATCTAGAAGGAAGCCAATGAAATGTATTTGATGCTGGGGCATCAGGTTGGATTTTGACCAATTTACTTGGATCCCCAGATGAACTAGATCCAGAGTGTAATGGAGTTGTGAGAGTAAGGAGTCCTTGTTCTCCAATTTGAGAAGCCAATTGTCCAAGTAAGGGTAGACTGACACAAAGTTCACAAGTGAGCTATGATGGCACTCATCCACTTAGTGAAAACTCGGGGGCTATGGAGAGAACAAATGGAAAGACTTTGTATTGGAAGGCTTGGGTGCCCAGAGTATAACAAAGATACTTTCTGTGTGGAGCCCATATTCCAATGTGGAAATAAGTATCATTCAGGTACAAGGTTATGAACCATTTGTCTTGCGTGAGGAGAGGAATAATGTTTTGTAGAGAGAACATTCTGAATTTCTTTATCTTTACAAATTTGTTTAGAAAATTCAAATCCAGGATCGGACCGAGGCCTCCATTTCTCTTGGGGACCCGGAAATACCTTGAGTAAAAATCCTTCCTCATGTCCTCCGGTGCGACAGATTCTATAGATCCTTTCTGGAGCAGTGAGAGAACCTCCTTTTGGAGAGCAGGAGTTGGGTGGGTGTATTTGATCCCTGTAAAGGCAAGGAGGGTGGAAAATTCTATGACATAACTGATGGTAATTATACTTAACACCCATGCATCCAATGTAAGATGCCAAGCTGCCAAAAAGGAGGCCAGATGGATGGAATTGGTTGATAGTTGAGGCACTTCCAGGTGACAACCATCAAACAGACTGCATCATCATTTCCTGATTTTTAGCTCTCTGGTGTTGCTTTTGTCTAGGATGGTAGGAATGTTTAGGATTATATTTAAGGGGCCTTTTGTACTCTTTCCTATCTGAAGGCCTAAACTGGAATTTCTGTTTGTTGTAAGGCCAGTTGTGCTGGAAGTAAGGCTGTTGAGGTAAGGAGGGTGTGAATGTTTTAGCCAAATAATGAATCCCCTGCCTGCCATAGTTTCATTGGTCAAAATACTAAAAAGGCCTTCACCTTCCAAAGGTAGGTTCTAAGTTTTCTTCTGTGTTTTTCTGGAGAGGAGTTGATCTCAGCCAAGCATGATGACGTAACAAGAAACCACCAACCAGAGCATGGGGCTCGGTCTCAGTGAGGTGTTTAGCCATGCTAAGTAAGATGTTGTTTGGTGATTTTGGCAGATTTTACAAGGGCAGCTTTAAATTTGTCCTTGAAGGTATTGGGAACGTCAGTCAGGTCTTGCTTCAGTTTATCTCAAACCGAGAAGTTATACTTAGCCATAGAGGCCATGTAGTTGGCTATCTTGATGGCTAGACATGGGAATTTCCTGCCTATAGCTTCAAACTTCCTTCCCTCATCTGTTGGGGCAGAGTGTGATCTGCTGCTCATGGTGCAGTCAACAAGATAATTCAGTGTGTGTGTGTGTGTGTGTGTGCGCGCGCTTAAACAAGAATGGGCAGGCATCCTCCTGACTCCTATAGATGCTTTCAAAGTGTCTAGAAGTGGTGGTAGGAGTTGAAGGGGTGTCCCAGGCAACCTTGGCTGAGCTGGCTAAAACTGGTAGCACTGGGACTGATGTTGGATGTGAAGAGAGAGGTTGTCCCAGGCAACCTTGGCTGAGTTGGCTAAAACTGGTAGCACTGGGACTGATGTTGGATGTGAAGAGGAAGAACAAGACATCAAGTCCAGGACTGGATCAGCGACTTCTTGAGCAGGTGCCTTTATTTCCAGTCTCAGGACTTTAGAACTTGTAGTCTGAAGGACTTGGTCTTGAGTTGGGAGAACCAGAGGCAGCGGCGTCAACATTTTCCTCTGGGGAGGGTTCAGATGGTTGTTCCATTGCAACTGATTAACCTTGAGAAGTCGAGGAAGATTCATATTCTTGGAATTAAGATTGTGCATATCAAGGGGATTTAGTAGGAGTTTATTTATTTATTATTTATTTATCATATTTTTATACCGACAGACATGTACATCACGAGGTGGTGTATAAAATTTAAAATACATAAAAATCACAATTTTTTTGAGGTTCTTCCTGAAAACAAACAGCGAAGGAGATGCTCTTATTTCAGCAGGGAGCATATTCCAAAGCCCTGGGGCAGCTACAGAGAAAGCCCAATCCTGGGTCGCCATCAAACGAGCCGGCAGCAACCATAAACAGACCTCTCCAGATCATAACAGGCAGCAGCGATTATGACAAAGGAGGCGATCTCTCAAATAGCCAGGACCCAAGCAGTTAAGAGCTTTATAGGTAATAACCAGCACTTTGTATTTCACCTGGAAACTTATTAGCAGCCAGTGCAGTTCTTTTAAAATTGGTGTTATGTGGTCCCTTCATGTTGTCCCAGAGACCAATTTGGCTGCCGCATTCTGTACCAATTGTATTTTCTAGACTATGTACAAAGACAGCCCCATGTAGAGCGCATTACAGTAGTCAAGCCTGGAGGTTACCAGCATATATATCACTGTTTTAAGGTCATTCACCTCTAGAAATGGACGAAGCTCACGTATCAGCTGAAGCTGATAAAAAGCGCTCTTGGCCACTGCCTCAACCTGAGAAAACAGGTAGAGTTTTGGGTCCAGGAGCACTCCCAAGCTACATACCTGATCTTTCGGAGGGGAGTGTAACCCCATCCAGAACAAGCAGATCTAAACCATCTCTCGGGTCCTGCCCCCGCCAGTCAATACCTCCATCTTATTTAGATTCAACTTCAGCTTGTTATCCCTTATCCAGCCCACTGCTGCCTTTAGGGAGGAATTCAGGGTAAGATATGCCATTTGGCCAAGAAGGGTATGTAACTGTCTGGTCAGGTGGAGAGGTGATAGGCTGATGATCCAAAATGACTTCTGTTCTCTTAAAAAGAGAGGAAAGCACAACAGGCATGAGGCCCGAGTTCTTGGGAAGGCCAGCCTCTAGGTCTCCCTTGAGCTTTTTTGCTTTCCAAAGATGATATTCATCAGTCATAACGGAGAGCAGGAGAAAGGGGATAGTAGGGGTCCCTGAAATGGCAGAAGCCCCAAACATACCCTAGGTCGAAGGCACTAGGTGAGCTCCAACAGTCTAATGGATGGCTAGTAGGTGCAGAATGGTGGCATCTTTCACGCCATGGTAGATATGGTGAATGCCTAGGAGTGGTTTGCTTTAGAGAATCAGAAGATGTCTTGGGAACTGATGGGGGATTTGCATCCTCATCATTGTCCAGGCCTAAAAGAGGCCTTTAAAGGTCGATCCCAAAGGGGTGTGGTGGAGGATCCCATGAGAGAGCCCAAAGACCTGGAAGGGCGATCTTGCAAAACTGGGAATGCAGCTGTGGAAGAGTGTCTACTCCTGCTGCATCCAGAATGTATGGTGTGTGCTGGAGAGGTGTCAGGAGAGAAGTACACACAAATAGGAGAGACCGTCGCTGTCGTCAAGGTCAGTGGTAGTTGCAATGTTTTTAGAGTGACTGTAGGCGTCAAGACGGCAGCCATCGATGTTGGGGAGCGTGAAGTGTTCTCAGTGTCAAGTTCGGTATTGGGAGAGAAGCCGATGTTGAAGGAGTCGGAGTAGGTGAGGTGATGCATCAACTATGGCAGTCTCTCTGTGTGGTGGTTTGCAAGGGGGTATGGGGAAAAGTGATTTTCACTGCTGCCCCTCCCTTCAAGAGTGTTATTTGGCTTCCAAAAATATGTTTCTGAAGGTCGTGCAGCTATCAGGGAGATAATTCTGGAAGTCAACTAGCATTTATGGAGCAAGGGTAGAGCAGTGGAAGTCACTCCCTGACTCCCTCTGTGCACACATGGTTGGCTGTGCAGCAAGCCTTTGACTGATCTCTGCAGCAGCCTCCATGTGACAGCAGAGGATTCTCTCCAACCTTGTAAAACTGCAGGGCAACTGCCACATAATTTTTGTATGTAATATGCTTGATTGGTGTTCTTTGTATTCATACACCATTAGCACAGTCTTGATCGTATTTTTCATATTATGATCTTTAATTTTTTTGCAATGCAAGTAATTATATGGTCATGTGTTTTGAAGTTCATTTGGTTAATTGGGTAAACTAGCAAGTAGTGTCTACATTGACACTGGCATTCAACTTTCTCCCTCATGTTATATCTGATTTAAAGAAATGTCCAGAATATTAAGATCAGCATCCACGAAGGCATTAACCAAAGGTGGGGAACCATTCTCCCTCACCCACGCACTTCATACTCACCACTTCACGTTTTTCCACTTCAAACCAGCGAGAAATTCCAGGCAAACTCTGCACCAAGATTAGTGTTGTTCTCTCCACCCACAAACTCTGAATTTTTAAAAAAAAGCAAATTATGTATTAGACTGATTCGTTTACAGAGAGAGAACCAAAAATCATCAATTGGAACCAACTGGTCTTGATGTTATTATTAATATACTTTTGAAACTAAAGCCAAATGTGAAAAGGCAGAGAGGTCTGTAGTTAAAAGTAAAAAAATCCACCAAGCATGCCCAGGCCCAGTGAAATGAGGACAAGGCCATCACATGTAGTGATTATTTCAGTCAACATTTCATATGCTATTTACATTAATTTGTTTAATTAAAACATTTTATTTATTTATTGGAACTGAATAAATACATAAAATAGACAACACTTCTGTTGATTAGCAAGATAATACTGTACCTTGAATTCATTGTCCTTGTCTTTGGTCCCTTTATGGAATGGCCTGTCATATCGAAATCTCCAGATATGATTTACTTTATAAAAACTTTTGATGTTATCCGGAATACCTTCTCTCTGCAGTACCTCCTGACTTTCTGGAATTGGGGTCACGGCATAGATTTGTAAGTCTGTGTGTAGCAAGTTAAGGACTAAACTAGTTTCTTACAATAAAAGCTAAATAGATATCTTTTGAAAAGAGAGGTGGGGAACTCCATTGTACTGGGAGATGGGTGAATAATCCCTTGTTAAGTCTGGAACAGATTTGGGTTAAAAATATTTTCAAAATAATTTTACCCCAAGGTTTGGACCCCATCAATCTCCTGATGATATCAGAGGCTTTTCCAAACCCAGTTATTCATGAGCCCTCACCAGTCCATAACTGACTTCTCTTTCCAAAACCTACCCAAGGACAGCATGAAAACAATAAAGCCTCCATTAGGTCCTTCTGTTTGGGGCCACCATGTAGTTTCAATGGTTTCTGTTGTTCCTACTAAGGATATCAGGAACCATTTTCCCCATGGTTCCAAGTAGAACTGGCTCTTGCTGCACATGTGCAGCAACAGCTACAGGTTAAAGAGGCCCCTCACTATTGGGTAAATTTGGTGCAAACAAAATGAAGGGACAGCAGATATTGCAAAGAGTGCCTTTTCAAGCCATTCGGTATCGATATTTAAACAAGTCTGGGCCTCATGTAGAACAGACCAGGGGAGGGGAAAGTCTGGATTGAAGTGAGTAATCAGTTTCTGAATTTCTCAAATTACAGAGTTAACCTCAATAAATACATTGCACATGTAGAAAGTGAACTGCGTTCAGACTATTTTTAAACATCAACTGATCACTTAGTTCTTTAAAGGTTAACCAACTCAGAATTGAATTTCTTTACAAAACGAAACACTTAGTTTTGCTTAAAAAACTAATTTACGTTGACAAACTGAAATAATCTGTTAAACGATTTGGTTTGTAGCTCAAGGGCTGGCTTGACACTAAAAATGCAGTAAAATTTTGGAGTAGTTTCCTTACAAGGGACTTCAAAAGTGAAAAACTGCACTAATTCTAAAATGAGCTAGAGGGGGAAATCATGGTGAGTGAAATATGTTAGTGGAAGGCAGGAATAATTTATTTTTATTGTTCTCTTAAAGACAAAATCTCCTGTTCAGTTTCTCAAACATAACACATGGGATACGATATCAGTTGAAAGAGAGGAGCTAAGAAAATGCTAAGAAAATGAAAGGAGAAGTATTGGCAAATGAATCTTCACCTATGTAATCAGTATTTTGTATTGGTTAAGAATCTCTCCCAACTGACAGTGACTGGCAACTAGAGAGCTGATGTAGCGTAATAATTAGAGTGCTGAAAAATCTGGGTTCAAATTCCCACAAAGCTATGAAATTAACTGCTGAAGCTTGGGCTACTAACAATACTTCAGCCTACATTTCTACAATAGTAGTCGAGGAGGATAAAATGAAGAGAGGAATACCAAGTACACCACTAAGCTCTAAAGAAAGAGTGAGATACAACAGACAAAAACAGACAGTTTCTCCAATAGCATATTGTACAGCTTACCTATGGAACCATTTTAGTTTTGTTCTATTAAGCTTGTTCTATAAGCAAAGTAAATTTGGATCCTATGAATAATACAAACCAGAGGCAGAAATCTTTTCAGTATCAAAGAAAGTGTACTCTAGCAGCTTCCGTAATCTCTGAAAGGTAGTGCACAGGAACTCATGAAATCCCTGAGTTACTGGCTGATAGGTTGCATTGTTAGTGTTGAGAAAACCAACCAAATGTCATGTCTCAACCTGTCCTTAAAAATTTTAAGCCCCTAAGTGTGCCAGTTTTACAAAATCTGAATTAGAAGGATTGGGGGTCTCTCTCTCTCTCTCTCTCTCTCTCTCTCTCTCTCTCTCTCTCTCTCTCACACACACACACACACACACACACACACACACACACACACACTTTTTAAAAGGAAAGCAACATTTGACTGGTGGAGTATTCCACTAATTAAAGAAAAATCATATTACAGATGAAATTAGATGGAAACTTTTGAAGTTCTTTTTAAGCATGCATACTGTATGGTCAACAATGGGGATACATTGTGCTTCTGCCTGAAAGATGGTCTCATCTGGCTGATTGGCATGTTGCATAGCAATGGCATGTGGGAACTCATTTAACATCCGCTGTTGAAAAGCCTCCAGACGCTCATAGTCATGTCCTCGGCAAACAAATTCTTTGTTCTGGATAGAATAAAAAGAAAAGCAAGACTAGTTACATGAAAATCACTCTTAATTTTTGTGTTTGTTTTTAAACAGTGTGCAAATGGATACTTCTTTAGAAAAAGTAGTATTTTGTTGTATGCACACTCTTTGCACTTAGAAACAAGATATAAATAAGTTTCAAATCAGAAATCAAGATTCAGAAAGCATTTGTCCGAACAAAATGTAGTGTGCCGTCAAGTCGATTTCAACTCCGGGCGCCCACAGAGCCCTGTGATTTTCTTTTGGTAGGAGGGGTTTACCATTGCCTCCTCCCATGCAGTTTAAGATGATGCCTTTCAGCATCTTCCTATATCGCTGCTGCCTGATATAGTACCAGCGGTGATTTGAACCGGCAAACTTCTGCTTGTTAGTCAAGCATTTCCCCGCTGAGCCACTTAAGGTGGCTTGCTTCAAAGCCTGATAATTGCATTTATTTATTTTTATTTTATTTATCAAATTTGTACACTGGCCCAAACTTTTGTCTCTTGGCTGTTTATTGCATTGA
The DNA here is from genome assembly GCF_027244095.1 of Hemicordylus capensis. Taxonomy (NCBI): domain Eukaryota; kingdom Metazoa; phylum Chordata; class Lepidosauria; order Squamata; family Cordylidae; genus Hemicordylus; species Hemicordylus capensis. The sequence continues at coordinate 175,770,409 of NC_069661.1, read as the reverse complement.
CAATACAATAAATTGCATTTATTGCAGTTTGTAACTCCTGAGGACGTGGACAAACTGCTTTGGACTGTGTATCCGACAACCTGTTCTCTTGACCCTTGTCCAACTTGGCTTATCTTATCTGGTAATCATATATCATAGAGGATCTGCTTAATATTATAAATGCTTCTCTGAGGGAGATGACTCTTTGTCTTAAGGAGGCTATTATTAGACCACTTTCGGAGAAACATGCATTGGATCCATCAGCTAATTACAGACCTGTTTCTAATCTTCCATGATTGGGCAAGGTGATTGAGCAGGTGGTGGCCTCTCAAGTCCAGGCAGTTTTGGATGATGAGGATTATCTAGACTCATTTCAAACTTGTTTTCATGTTGGCTACTGGGTTAAGACTGCCTTGGTCAGCTTGATGGATGATCTCCAATTGGCTATAGACAGTGGGAGTGTGACTCCGCTGATAAGGAGGAGAGCTGGTCTTGTGGTAGCAAGAATGACTTGTCCCCAACAGGTCTGCCCTGGTTGCATATGAATGGGAAACTAGAAGTGTGCACTGTAAGATATTCCCCTCAGTGGATGGAGCCGCCACTCTGGGAAGAGCAGAAAGTTTCAAGTTCCCTCCCTGGCTTCTCCAAGATAGGGCTG